>NW_003852415.1:21713220-21811370 GCF_000181295.1 Otolemur garnettii
GGCAAGAGGATTGCTTGAGGCCTGAGAGTTTGAGGTTGCTGTGAGCTATGATGATACTACCACACTCTACCAAGAGGGACAGAGTGAGACACTGTGTCTCAAAAAAAAAAAAAAAAAAAAAAAGTCAGTCTTTTTTTTTGGTTTGTAAGATTTTTATTTTATTTTATTTTATGTTTAATTAAATCATAGCAGTGTACATTAATACTATCATGGGGTACAGTGTACTGTTTCTGTATACAATTTGAAATACTTTCATCCAACTGGTTAACATAGCCTTCATGGCTTTTTCTTAGTTATTGTGTTAAGACATTTATATTCTATTAAGAGAGATTCACATGTACCCTTATAGGATGAACCATAGGCATGATCCCACCAATCACTTTCCCTCCCTGACCCTCCTCCCTCCCCTCCCCTCCCTCTCATCCCAAGAATGGAAGAAAAAGTATCCAATGTACTCAGGCCTACTATGAAACTGATTTATGGCTTTCATAGGAAAGCTATAACCCAATTTTAGCCTAGGAATTGCCAGTCCTAAATAGCAGAGATTACTGTGTTCATTTTATAAATGAGGAGACAGAAGTTCAGAGAGGTGAAGTGACATTTCTCACTCCATACCGTTGGTAATGGTGGAGCCAGGATTTGACCGTAGCTCTATGCAAGTCCACTGCTTAACCTGTCTCAGTCTGGCATGCTTCAGATTGTGCCCCTGATCTGAAATAAAAATGTGGCATTTGACTAGATCTTCTCCTAGATTGCATCTTTTAGTGACTAGGTCAATTCTGCTACCTGGACCTCAGTCTTTCCAACCCTTCAGTGAAAGCTAGACATGGCTCATCTCTGGGAGTCCATAAAAGTCCAAGAAAACAGGGGTCTGAAATGGGTCTTAGTGGCCCAAGTTAGGACGTTCCCAGACTCAAAGACAGGGGCTGGATCCAGGTTGTCTGGGGTAGGTCACATTTCCTCCATGGGTCACCAGTCCTTGTCAATAGCACCAGGCAGGCCTCCTTTTACCAAGGCTCTGGCCAACCAAGGAAGCTGGTGACCTCTGCCCAGCACCCTCCCAGGAGGAGGATGCAAAGGGAGCCTATCTAGAAGGAGCTGCATCTTCCTTATACTCACAACCTGGGCCATGCAGGGTGGCCTCGTCTCTGTCTTGTTCCAAGGACTGGCCTTGGCTGAACGTGGCTTATGTTTGCAGAGCACTGTATGCTCAGCTTCAATTAGAGCTATTTTTCTCCTTGACACCATCAACCCTCCAACCCTCTGCTGCCTTACTGCATGTTGACTGGGAGTCCATGCCTGCTGCATTGCAGATCCTACACTTTAGACTGGGGATCACCATTTGCAATGTATCTCCAGCCTCTGACCAAGGTAAAATCCTTCTCACTTGTCTTTCCCCATGGAAAGAGTGTGTGTGGGGGGGTGCCTTCTCATCATAGCTAATGCCAGGCACCAGCTGGACTCTGTAGGCATCCCGATCTCCTTCCTGATCCATTCTGAACACTTCCTGCTTTCATTTCGGTTGTTCTTCCTTCCCTTTTGTATCTTTCTGTCCTCCAGAGAAGGAGGCTGCCTTTTCTCTTCTCCTGCTTGGCCTCCAAATGGAGTTCAAATCAGCAGACATGAGGAGAATGCCTGCTCTGTGCCAGACACCAAGACACCAAAATGAAATGGTTCACAACCAATTGGCTGAGGTCCAAAGAGCTGAGAGACCCCAAATCAGAAAGGTCCCCCATTTTCCCAGCCAATGAGGGCTGGAACTTTCCCTTACTAGGAATGAGCTAGGGATAAGCCAGGGATAACCCAGGCAGTCTGTATTGATTATAAGGAATCATTTCACATGATTATGAAGGTTAATAAGTCCCAAAGTCTGTAGGCTGCAAGGTGAAGACCCCAGAGGGCTGCCAATCAGTACTTCCAGTCCTCCTTCCGGAAGACTTGAGTCCCAGCATGAGCTGATATTTCAATTCAAGTGTGAAGGCAGGAAAAACCTCCCAACTCAAAGGCAGTCAGGTAAGAGAGGTTCTCTAGCACTCAGTCTTTTTGTTTTATTCTGATCTTCACTGATTGCATCAAGTCCACTCATACAGGAGAAAAGCAATTTGCTTTACTCAGTCTAACAGTTCAAATCTAAGTCTCACCCAGAAACAGCCTCACAGATACGCCCAGAATGTGTGACCAAATTATCTGGGCATCCTGTGGCCCAACCAAGTTGACCCATAAAATTCATCATAGGGACGATCTTTTGCTGCTTTCTGAATGCTGATTCTCATCATCCTGCACAACACTTAGCCCTTTGATGGGAAAATGTAGGAGAGAGGTTAACAGCACAGACTCTGGAGCCCTGCTGTCAGCATTTGTGCCCTGGATTTATCACTTTCTCTCTGTGTGAATGTGGACACTTTGTTCAACCTTCTGTGTCAAAGTTATCTCACCAGTGATGTGGCGCTATTAATAGAAATCATGTGGTGGTGTAAGTATGGGAAGAGGGTAACCATCTAAAGTACTTCACACAGTGTCTGGTGCATAATAAATGCTTCAAATTGTGTTATTACCACTGATGTTATCATAAACCTTTCACCTCCCCTCTCCAGACTATGAGCTGACTCAATTCTGAGAAAAATACATGGAGTCTGGATCCAGAGAGGCAAAAGCTGTCTCCGTCCTTACCAGCTGCACATCTAGAGCAAATGGCCTATGTTCTCCGTGCCTCATGCTCCCCAGGTGTGCATGGGGTGATGTGGGTCATTAGATTGCTCGGAGGATTTGCCAGCCATATGCATGTCCAGTCCACAGAAGCCACCTAAAAGCTATTGGTTATTCTCCAGGCCTGTCTTCCTTCAGCATCTCCGGTGAATGCCTTCCTTATAACAAGTGCTTATAGGAAACTGGCTGAATGCAGTGGCTTTGTCTACTGAGAACACATAGCCCGCTTTTCTCTAACAGACACACTCAGTATCATACCGTCTCTGTATAGTCGATGCCGTGGAGCATATGAACCTCCTGCTGATGCCAGGTGTAAGCGAGCTGGTGGAAGGAGGGGCAGATGGCTAGGGGGACAAGATCAAGGCTATCTTACAATTCTGAGGAAGCTGGAAATAGAATTCATTATACTTAGACAAGAACAGTTCAGAATAAACTGGCAGAACATTCTGCCCTGAACCTGACTATCTTCTGCTCTAGAGGAAAATGAGGGTCCAAGTGACAGTGTTGTGTCTCTGTGTACTATGTTCAGACAGACCTGCAGCCCTGGAGCCATCTCCCACTGGCCAGTGGCTTTTCTACACAATTGTGGTGGTTTCAGTTAATAAAGTCCATCACCAAATCCCTGAAAAGCAGGCCAGGCAGGGGTGATTTCTCTTACTGGATTATGACTCAGAGAAGTGCAGGGATTTTCCCAAGGTCACACAACGGTGTGTAGCAGATCTTCTCATTCTCAGGCTTTTCTCTAGGGAGACAAAACTAGAGTCCTTTCTGAGCATCCCTGGTGGCTGGCCCAGCAGAAAGCACAGCCCCAAAGCCATGCTCAGGCTGGCAAACACCCACAAGTGGCTGGAGATGGAGGGTTTCTGCCACAGTAAATCAGATCTAAGTCACCGAGATAGGAGCTGTGCTTCTGACTCCCAAGGTGGCCCAGGCAGTCAGGACACAGTTTTCACTCTCCAAGCTGTTTCTTCTCAACCTCTGTCAGTGGGTGCCAAAGTTTCTTCCTTTCTTCATCTCCTCCTCCTTCTGCTCCTTCTCTTCCTTCTTTTTCCTAATTTCTTTTCTTGACCTGACTTCAGCATGAAGCTTCACACTTTGGTAGATTGGCCTTGAGATGAAAGTCATCAATATACTTATAAATCATTCCACAGATTTTTTATTTTTTGAGTTAGGGGTTCTTCAGTTGGTGCCATAGATAGTGACTGGCTCTGAATAATATAGAATATTTGAAATTATATTAATTTTTTGTGGTCTTTCTTTTGTGTGTGTGTGTGTGTGTGTGTGTGAATTAGGGATAGATGGCATAGCATTTGTCAAATCCCCAAAATGGCAGAAGTCTAGAAAAGGCCTTCATTAAAGCCTGTTGATACTGAGTCTTATTTAACACACAATGATAAGAAGTGGAATGGTGTGGGGTTTCTGCTCCACACCAAAATGGGAGCGACCAAGCAAAGCGGCACCAGCATGCAGGAGGGTCCAGCATTCTCTCTCTGTGTGTCTGTATCCAAATTTCCCCTGTTTATAAAGACACTAGTTATAATGGATTAAGGGCTCCCCTACACCTGTATGGCTTTATCTTATCTAACTACTTCTGTAAAAGCTCTATTCCCAAATAAGTTCACACATGTTAGTGTGCTCAGTGTTAGAACTTCATATAAATTGGGGAGGCACAATTCAACTCATAATGGATAGAAATGTGGGGTTATTTTGTTTAGGGGGCAGGCATCATTTACTTCCTGAAAGAAATACTACATTTGGAACCAAAACAATAAATGATACTCAGACTCACAATCCCTGTGTTACCAGAATTACTTTCTTCAGCAGGTCGTTGGTTTTAGGATTTGAAGAATGAACCCACAGACCACAGACCAGTGATAAGACAGAATTTATTAGCCAGAAAGGAATACAGAAAAAGCACCAGAGCTTCTGGCAGAGAGAAAGACCCAAGTCAGAAAATCTCCACCTGAGTCTTTTGTGCTTTTGTCTAGGGATATATATAGTTGCATGAGTGTTTCATAGTTACATTTGGCCAGAACTTGGTAATAGATGAATGGATACAGTCCCTTCCACTAGAGGAAACGTGAATAAGCTATTCCCTTCACAAAATTGCCCAGGCTTAAGAAACTTACACAAAATTGTCCAGGCTTAGGAAATCTGGGGTGCCTGTTCTGCCCTGAATAGGGGAACTCCCTGTTACCTTTAGGCCTGTGAAATGCTGGGCACAGCCAAAAGAGGACTCTCTTGGTCCAAGGGTGGTTCTGGGGTTGGTGCGGGCTGTGCCCTGGGGGAAGCAATCCAGAAGGCACAGCACAGTCCTCCCCCGTGGACCAGTGCTTCCGGAGCTGGGGCACCACCTGCCCTGTATCACCTGGCTCATTAAGTGTATTCAGCATCCTATGTAGAAGGATCTCTGGAAAAAATGACTGATGTGAAAGGTTAAAAGGGTCCAGGCAGGAGGTTCCACTCAAATGTGCATTGCAAAGTGCATGTCCAGGAGATTCCCAGCATGAGCAGGTGAGAACCAATAACAGCACAAGGTCAGCTTTGTGGTTTTAACCCCACACGCTTGGACCATAGGGTCTCTGTTGAGCCAACATGCAGGCACTTGGACTCGAAGCAGAGTAAGCTCTTCTGCTGGGTACAGGTCACCTGAACTAACAAGGGATATAGACCAAGCTCTGCTCACAGGAGGCTTCCACGAGGTCACTGGCTTTCAGGAATCATTCTTTCTCTAGGGAGCATGTCAACATCTCTGGCTATGAACTGTGTGCACTGTGCAAAAAGACATAAAACTAAGAACACGTTTTATTAGCATCACCTGACATGGCAGGATCTATGTAAGGGTCTATGGCATCTGGAGGAGCTGGCGGAGCCCTTGTAGAATCAGAAAACCTGGGTCTGAGGACCAGCTCTACAATTTCCTAGCAGAGCGAGCTTGGCAAGTGCCTTAACCTCTTCAAACATCAATTTTTTAATCTGCAAGATAGTGATGACTTCCACCAGAGTGATGGTAAATAGCGAATGATATAATGGCTGACAAAGTGCCTTGAACACTTCTGGGTACAACAGGTATACTGAGGTCACCTCTCTCGACTCCTGTAAAGCGCTGATGTACTCATTCCCCAGATGCTGCAGGTGTGCATAAACAGCTCATGCTTACAGTCTCTTGGGGTGATGCCTCTGACTGATGGGAGCCGCTTTGCCCATAGTTGCTTGGGATATATGGCCAGCAGGCCAGGAGTGACAGGTGGCCAGCAACTGACTGATAGGAGTGTAACCACCCAGCCCTCCAACCTCCGTCAGGACAACTTCTGTGGTGCAGCTCTAGTTCCAGACCAGGAGGCTGGACTCCCTTTAAACCACATATTTATTTGCCTAGCTCTTCCCCTTTCCATAGTCTATATTCCTCCCTCCTTTATAGAGAGGGATGTAGAATGTTGCAGAAAACATGCCACTTTAAATTACTTACACAAGAATCTCCATCTCAGGTTCCATTTCTAGGGAGCTAACCTAAGACGAGGCGCTCTGCAAGATGCCCAGGTGGTATTCCATCTTGCAGTACTTTCTCTCTCTGAGGTGACACCATAACTGGTGTGACTCCAGTATCTTTGCAGAGATTCTTCACTCTGCCTGAATACTCTTCGGCAGATTATCAGCCGGCTGGCTCCTTCTTATCAAGTCTCAGCTTTAATGTCACCTGTGTAGAGAAGCCCTTCCTAACTATGTGATGAGAAGTGGCCATTTAAATTCCATGCATCACTGCTGGCATACTACGCTTCTCGTGATCTTTTTGTTTATTATCTCATCCCGCTCCCTTCCCCTCTGATCAGTGCACTTCACTTTTCCTCTCTGACACAGCACATTTGGGCTGAACAGTCTCTGAGGGCCCTTCCTGCTACCTCTATGTTGGGATCAAATACAAAGAATTAACATTCCAATAAAAACAGCAGACAGACAGCGCTGTGGCCACCTCCCTGCATTTCCCAGCACTCACTTCTTCCCTCCTTACATGGGTGTTCTCACCTGTAACAGAGAGGTAAGATGAGGTGACCTCTGGCTCTAGCCCTGTATTTCTGACAACATTTAATATCTACTGTTTCTGGTACCCGGAGACACACTCCTCTTACAGAAGTGCTTGGTTAAACTGTCTTTGTTTTCTGTGCTCTCTTAAAGCAGTTGCAGTTGGCCAATGTAAGGGCTTGAAAATGTCTTTTTATCATTTGGGGGCGTACACCTGCCTTCATTTTATTACCATTAGGCCTGTATCCGTTCTAGTCACAGATGCTGAAATGACATGTTTCTCCCTGCCATCCACAGGTGCAAGGGGCGAATGAGACATAGTTTCTATGCCAAGGAGCTCAGTGTGCAGAAAACTCTCCAGTGACTGCACTTACAGCATATTGCATTTATTCATCAATTCCCGCATTAATTCATACATTTATTCAACAAATATTTAGTGAGTGCCTATTATCTAGGCTCTGTGGACTGAATTGTGAAGAAGACAAACTACCTATCCTTGTGGAGATTACGTTTTTGTGTTACCTGCTATCACAGATGTTTCAGGGCGCTCTCAAGCACTGAAGAAGGGGCAACCAGCTCTCTTTGTCCAGATAGATGTTGAAGCCCTCCCTAAGGAGAGAACATTTAGGCTGGGTTTTGAAAAATGAATAGGAGTTTCCTAGGCAAGGAGGGGTGAAGATATTGATGTGACTGAATTGGAAGGCCAGTGGCAGGGAGGCTGTGGGAGGAGGCCTGAAAGGTGGTCGGGGCAGAGCCTGATTGGGAAGGCCTGTGAATTATGTGAAAGAGCTGCATTTTATCTGGAGATAATGGGAGCCATTGAGGGTTCTTGCGTGTGAGAGAGACATGAGTCCAGCTGTGTTTTAGCACTCTGGCAGCATGGCTAAGTGTATTAGATTCCTATAGCAGCTGCAAAAAGTCACCACAAATTGGGTGACTTAAAAGAACAGAAGTTTATTTTCTCATAATGTCAGAGCTTGGAAGTCTAAATTCAAGGTGCCAGCAGAGTTGGTTCCTTCTGGAGGGCTCTGATGGGGCCTGTTCCATGCTGCCCTCCTGGCTCCTAGTGGTTACTGGCAAGCCTTGGCATTCCTTGGCTTGCAGCCGTATCCTTCCCATCTCCACTTTCTCAGGGTCTCCTGTGTGTCTCTGTGTCTTCATACAGCAATCCCCTCTCTGTGTCTCTTCTCTTCTTATAAGGCCCCAGTCACACTGGATCAGGGCCCTCCCTATCCCAGTATGACCTCATCTTAACAGATTACATCTGCAAGGACTCATCTCCAAATAAGGTCACATTCTGAGGTACTGGGGATTGACTTCGACATACCTTTACTGGGGACACAATAAACCCACAGCATTGTAACTTTCCTAAGAGCACACAGCCAGCATGGGTATGTGCCACAGTGGCAGGGGTGGGCCACAGAAGCCCGTCTGTAACTGCACAGAGTATTGGGGGTAAGGAACTTGTGGGCAGGAATGTGGGTGTGGGATACATCCATAGATAGCATTGTGTATGAAACTGAAAACCATCAATTGTCTGTAACAAAGAATGGGGGGGGGATAATAACTGATAAGGAGATGGGAGAGAAAATCCTACCCTTAGTCACTCTCAGAGGCCAGCACTACCTCTTCAGTGGATGGGTCCTTTCCTCCCATAATGCATTGTCACCACTGGGAGCAACTTGAAGAGCATGGCTTTACTTTTAGGCTTGAAATTAGGTACATGACAGATCCCCAGAACAGTCATGCCTCCTTGGAGTGCTCATGCCCTGGATAGCCATGCCCCTCAGATTGTTCTTGTCCAAGATAGACACATCCCTTTGGATGACTCTTGCCCTGGACAGCCACACCTCTGAGGCTGTTCAGGTCCAGGACAGCCACACCTGCTGAGACTGAGCCCAGATAGAACTGAGCCCCCAGCAGAACTTGTGCTGACGGCAGCCCTGTGCGGATCCCTGAAGACCTGGGGCTTCTCCTGTCACCTGTCTTTCCCGTAGTGGAATCTTTGTCCTCCACACTCCTTAATCCTCCAGCGATGCCTCCAAAAGTGTAGAGTGGGTGCTGTGTGATGTCTGTCTTCCCACTTGTCTCTGGAATGACCCACAGTGCCTGTTTGGAAAATTTTTAGAGATTTTTACTGCAAGTATCAGAGGGAACTATTTTAAATTCTTTTCTTCTTTTACTTACCCCAAATTAGGGGGAGGGGAGCTCTTTCATTCCTCTGAATACCCACAACTCTTGATTCTCATGTTCATTCATTCATGAATTTTTTCATTTGATCCCTTCAACAAATACATATTTAGTGAGCACCTACTCTGTGCCAGGCTGTTCACAAAATAGAGCAAAAGTCCTGTCTCACAGAGCTAACATTTGACAATTTTGTGATGAGTATCTCCATGTGCCTGGCATGAGGCAGATGTCTGTCCTTCTTTTTGCCAAGTAGCACCTCAGCAGTTAAGAGCTTGGGCCATAGAATCAGATGTTTAGTTTTAAATTCACACTTAGCTACTTATAAGGGAGGCGAGCTGTGGCCATGTGTTATAACCTCTCAGAGCCTCTATTTCTGTCTGTGAACTAGGGACAATAATATCTTCTTTCTTCAGAGGGTTATCCTAAGGTCAAGTGAAATGATAACATGAACTGTGTACCACAGAGTCATCATCACATGGCACATACATGTTCAGCGAACATTCACATTATTATAATTGATACTGTTACTCCTAAATATTAGTTATGGAGATTATAGAGTCTGTCTCTCCACCTTTATGTGCACATGAATAAGTGCATGTCTCCAGAGTTAAGGGAGCTTGCCATGAAACCTTGGGCCATAATACTGAAAACAACTCAAACAAAAGAAAAGAAAGAAAGGGGACAGATTATAAACAAAACAAAAAAATCAACAAAAAACACAGGAGAGAAGAGAAGAAAATGCCTAAAAGTCTATTTCTAGGACTGGACTATGGAAGAGACTGCCTTCTACTGTGGTAGAAAGAAGCCAGGCAAAAAAGCAGGACAGCCTCTTACATTTTAAAAGGAAGCTGTTTAAATAGGCTGTTAAGTGGGTGATGAGTGCTTCTGACTTGAGGATCAGAGTGGGATGGAACCCAAAGATCTTTTTATAAGAGACCCCACATAACATTTGGGATGATGTTCCTCAAGGCTTTTGCACCCAAATCTTCACTGGTGCTCTTGCTGGAAGTCTGAGGGAATCTAGTTAATCATTCTTCTCACCTCTGGATGTGTAACTGGTTGAGAAAATGCATGAAAAGCCAGATAGCATCAGTATTAGTGTCATTATTAATGATGCCTTATTGGGGAGGTTCCCCAAACTGCATTTCTCGTGATGGAAAGTCAGGAGCAAGGCAGGCTACGCTACTCAGGGAGTGCTGTCCTATGGGTCATCCCAGAGAGGCATCCTGGACCTCACACACCCCACAGCAGGCATATGGGCTGAACTTGGCTTGGAATGGCCAGAGGGTTCTCTGTCCCAGACCTCTCACTCACTCAGGGTCTCAAATTCAACCTCTGATTTTATTTCCAAACAATGTATATTAGTTTATTAGGGTTGTCATAACAAAGTGCCATAGACTAGGTGGCTTAAATAACTGAAATTAATTTTCTCACCATCCTGGGGGCTGGAAGTGTGAGATCAAGATGTTGGCAGGTGTTGGTTTCTTCTGAGGCCTCTCTCCTTGGCTTGCATATGGCCTCCTTCTTCTTTTGCCCTCATGTCGTCTTCCCTCTGTGCCTGTCTGCAGCCTTATCTCCTCTTTTTATACAGACACCAGGCATATTGGATTATGACCCACCCTAGGGCCTCATTTTGACGTACTTCCCTCTTTAAAGGCTCTATCTCCAGTATAGTCATATTCTGAGGTACGGAAGTTAGGACTTCAACATGTAAATTTGAGAGGGATGCAATTCAGCCCAGAATCCAAAATTATTTATTCTTTTGAATATGTGACACAAGCACATTGCATAAATTTGAAATGGTTCAAAATAATGTGGAGAGAAACATAGTTTTCTATCCTCCTTAACCCTAGTCCCCACAGCAACCATGTTATCAGTGTTTTGTGTTAGATCATCCAGAGATAGTTCATTCATGTATTTGTTCTCTCTCTCTCTCTCACACACACACTTGAACTTTGACCTGCACCTCACTTTTTCTAACTAAAAGGGTATTTCTGAGGGAACTTAAACTTCTGAGAAAAAGGAACAGATGTTCCTCCTAAGTACAACTGAAAACCTTACACATTATATATAAGATGAACATAAGATCTGCAAGGTAGAAAGAAGGCATACAGGCTGGAGACCTTGCGACCCAGGAAATGACATGGTGATATGGTTCTTTGATTTTCTTTTTCCTTGCATATCTCAGAATTGGACCCAAAGAAGCCAGCACTCCTGGAAATAGTAGCGTTCCCCCAAATTGAAAGCTCAAACAAAACCTGTTTCCTCTAGCCAAAAAAACAGGAAAAGGCAGCCTAGTGAGACAAAACACTATTAGACAATAACTACCCAATTCCAGCCAAATACTGCAAAACATACATAAAAACCCAGAAGCCCCCATACTGACTTATGCCAGTAAAGCTGAGTGGGGATCCTTGATTTTCTTCTTTATGATATTGTGACTAGGTACCCCAATACCCTCACTGATGTCAAAGATAGCCAAGTAGAAAGTTAGGAATTTCATGCCTGCCAGCTGACAATAAGTCTTTCTTCTCAACAATGTGGGGAAAGACAACATAGGGAACCTGGACTTCCACTCCCACCCAGCATAAGGAAGATCCCCTCTCCCAAGTATAAACAGAAGGCAAATGTGGAGTCAGGACTTCCACCTTTATCTGAAATTCACAAGGCAGTGCCCCCACTTCCCTTACCAGAGCAATGTCACACAAAAAAACAACCAAAACACTAGGTTTACATAGTGGTCCTATTGCATAAAGCAAAAATATCCAGATCTCTATAGAAAGTTATTTGCAATACGATGAACTAGGAAGATCACAAACTGAATGATAAAAGACAATTGGTAGAGACCAATAGTGAGATGACAGAGATATTAGAATTATCTGACAGAGGTTTTAAAACATCATGATATGGGAGGTGCCTATGGATCAGTGGTTAGGGCGCCAGCCCTATATACCAAGGGTGGTGGGTTCAAACCTGTCCCTGGCCAAACTGCAACAAAAAATAGCCAGGCATTGTGGCAGGTGCCTGTAGTCCCAGCTACTCTGGAGGCTGAGGCAAGAGAATCACCTAAGCCCAGGAGTTGGAGTTTGCTGTGAACTGTGACACCATGGCACTCTACCAAGAGTGACAAAGTGAGATTTTGTCTCAAATAAATAAATAAATAAAACATCATGATAGAATTAAAAATATAACGAAGAGTCAAATGATAAATTTATAATTAAATTAAAAATACACTAACCCAAGGAGGTGCCTGTGGCTCAAAAGGGTAGATGCCGGCCCCATATGCCGGAGGTAGCAGGTTCAAACCCAGCCCTGGCCAAAAAAAAAAAATACAATAACCCAAATTAAAAGCTCAGTGGATGGGCTGAGCAGCAGAATAGAGAAGACAGGAAAGAACCAATGAACTGGAAGACAGAATGATAGGAATTAACCTATCTGAACAACATAAAAAAAGAAAAGACTGTAAAAACACAAACAAAGCCTCAGGGACGAGTGGAACTACAACACAAGATCTAACATTTATATTATTGGGGTCTCAACAAAAGAAAAGGAAGAGAATTGGGCAGAAAAATTGTCATAGAAATAATAGTTGAAAACTTTCAAATTTGGCAAGACACACAAACCCACAAATTTAAAATGCTAAGCAAATCTGAAATAGGATAAATACAAACAAAATAATGCCAAGACATATCATAAAAACTGAAAACATGGCAAAAATCTTAAAAGTAGTCAGAGGAAAATAATATCTCACCAACAAGGGAAAAACAATGAGAATGATGGATGGTGGATTTCTCAGTAGAAATTATAGCGGCTAGAAGGAAGTGGCACCATAATTTTAAGTGCTGAGAGCAAAGAATTGCCAATGCAGAATTCTACTCCAGTAAAAGTATCCTCAGGAATAAAGGGAAAAATGAAGATATTTTCAGATGAAGAAAAACTAATAAAATTTGTTATCAGCAGACATGTCCTAAATAATGGCTAAAGAAATTTCTCTAAACAATAAAAGTTGGGATCTTGGGAGATCTGAAAGGAAGAAAGAATATGGTACACAACATATAAGTAAATACAATAGGCTTTCTTTCTCTTCTTTGGTTTTCTAAATTGTATTTGCTGTTTGAAACTAAAATCACAGCACCATCTGATGTGGTTCTAAGTTTATGTAGAAGAAATATTTAAAAGAATTATATTAGGCCAGGTGCAGTGGCTCACATCTATAATCCTAGCACTTTGGGTAGCTCAGGTAAGTAGATTGCTTGAGCTCAGGATTTGGTGACAAGCCTGAGCAAGAGTGAAAAACTACTAAAAATAGAAAAACTAGCATGGCATTGTGACTGGTACCTGTAGTCCTAGCTACTCAGGAGGCTGAGGCAAGAGGATCACTTGATCCCAGGCGTTTAAGGTTGCTGTGAGCTACAATGATGCCATGGCACTCTACCCAGGGCAGAAGAATGAGACCGGGGAGAGAGAGAGAGAGAGAATGAATTATCTTAAAAATAAGGGAGAATAAACGAACATAAAGGAAAGTATGATATCTGTACTTCACTCAAACTCTTAAAATAATAATACCAGTAGATTGTATTATGTAGATGTTTCTAGAGAAATCACTTTAAAAAGCTATACAAAGAGATACAGTGAGACATTACAAATAAATCACAAATCTAAATTTTTTGAAATTCAAAAAACAAAATAATCCACAAGAAGTAAGGAAAAAGAAGACAAAGTGAGCAAACAGAAAACAAAAATGGTAGGCTAAAGCCTAATGTATAAATAAGTACACTAAATATAAATGGCCTGAACACCTCAACTGAAAGATGGAGATTAATAAATGTGACCCACCTATATGCTGTCTATAAGAAACTCATTTCAAATACAGTGATCTAGGCAAGTTGAAAGTAAAAGGATGGAAAGTAAAAGGTTTAAAGATTTATTTACATACCTTAAACATATACAAGACTTTTGTGCTGAAAATTACAATATACTGATTAAAGAAATCAAAGAAGATCTAAATAAATGGAGAGGCATACTATGTTCATGAATTGAATGACTCAATATTATAAAGATGTCAATTCTCTCTAAAATGAAATGCAGGTTTCATGAAATTTCTATCAAATCCCAGAAATATTTTTTGTAACTATGACAAGATTATTCCAGAATTTATGTGGAAAGATAAAGGAACTAAAATAGCTAAAACAATTTTGAAAAAGAATTTATCCAATTTGAAGACTTGTCACATAAGTGCAGTAATCAAGATTTTGTGTTGTTGGCAGAGGGATAGACACTTGAATAGAATAAAGGGCCCAGAAATAGTCTACACAAATATTCCCAACTGATTCTTGGCAAGGTGCAAAAGCATTTAATGGAGGAAAGAGAGCTTTCAAAATAAATATTGCTGGAGCAATTGGACATTCTTGACCCGTCTTGCACCTTATTTAAAAATTAACTTAAGATGGGTAATGGACTTAAATATAAAATGTAAAGTTATAAAGTTAAAGAAAACAGGAGAACAAATCAAAAATCTAGGCCTGGGGAAAGAGTTCTTAGAATTGATATGAAATCCATAAGTCATAAAAGGAAAAACTAAAAAATTAAATTTTATCAAAATGATAAACATTTGCTCTGAAATAGCTCTGCAAAGATCATATACTAAATGCCTATATGTATTTTGACCTATTTGTAACATTGATTTTCTATTCATGTGCCAGTACTCTTAATGACAATGCAACTTTAAACTGGCACTATGAATATAGACAATGAATAAATACACTTTTAATACCTTGCACACTTATTTTATGAATAATGTAAGTGTATACCACTGTATTTTTCACATTTAAAGTGGCTTAGTAAATGTATACATTTAAGAAACAGCATAAGTTTCGTAATTATGTCATAGAATTTTTATTTTTTTTTTTTGTAGGTTTTTTTAATTAGATCATAGCAGTGTACATTAATACTACCATGGGGTACAGTGTACTGTTTCTATGTACAATTTGAAATACTTTCATCCAATTGATTAACATGACCTTCATATCTTTTTCTTAGTTATTGTGTTAAAACATTTATATCATAGAATTTTTAAATTTTCTGACAAATCCCCAAAAATATGTAGAAGTTTTCCAGTCCCTGTTGGTCTTTGAGATGCCCTCTTAGGAAACGGCATGATGAGAGAGAGAAAAAAAGTGGGCTGATGTGTGAGCAATAACCCCCTAAATAAGCCCTGGGTGGCCTCCAAAATGCTGGGCCCCAACCCACACTCTTGATAGAAGAAACAGTCTCTGCTATTTGGAACCTTGTGTTCTTCATTGGTCTATTATCAGCACTGAGAACTGAACCCGGCACATAGTAGATGCACAATGAATTTGTGTGGATGAATATAATCTCCCAGGGAAGAAATAAATTGGAAGTAAGAGATGAGCAGAATCCACCTCTGTGCTTCCACTGGGGAAGGAACTGGCAGTTAGTAGAACTGCCTTCCTTTCTATGGAATGGAGAAGTAATACTGCTCCCGCTCTTAATTCCCAGATGGTCTTTCACACTTGATCCACTTGATCTGAGGATAAAAGACAAAGGCCTTGTACCTGGGCCTAGGCAGAGTATTAAGAGAAACTTCCTAGGGTGTATGTGGAGAAGGTTAAAACTAGGATTGGAATTGGTCTAGTAATATGGCACCCTGATGCTCTTGGTAGGGATAAAGCTTGGTGGGCACAGTTTGCAGATTTGGAAACAGGTGGGCTCTGGACTCAGAGAGACCTAAGTTTGAAGACTCTCCCACTTAATAGCTGTGTGACCGTTACTTTTGTCACTTAACCTTTGAGTCTTTTTTCCTCTGGGGGAAAAATTGTATTAATTCAATCTTCCTTCTGAGACGATGTTAAGAATAAAATGAAATCTTGTGTGTAAAATATTTATGTACTTAGGAGTCATTTAATAAATGCCTTTTAAATTATTAACTAAAACAGATAAGAAATCTTTATTGCTTAGGTACTGATTGGAAAGAGCATGGGTTTAGAGCTGGACTGACCAAAGTTTATCTCATATGCTGTTTATTGACTGTATTGACATCAGTTCAGGATGATTTGAATGGCTTCAAACTGGATAAAAAATAAGGGTATTGATTATCTGACTACTCAGGAAATCTAAACAAAGGGCAGGTTTCAGGAGATTGTTCAATGGTTGAATAATGTCATGAGAGACTCTGCCTCTTCCTTTTTTTCTGCTCCATACTGCTTGTCCTAAGGTGGCTTGCCTCATGCTCACTAGCCAGCTGCCAGCAGAAACCAAGGTCATGTGCTCAGTTCAGGAGAACCTCACCCTACACAAGCCACATACCTACCCACAGACCAATGGCATTACCCTCGAATGCCATGTGTTTCTTATTGGAGGTGATCCAAGGATATGACCACCTTCCCCTGTGGGAACAGCGGGTTACATAGAAAATATTGTGATTCTATTAGGAAGCAGGAAGGTGGAAATGAATGATGAGTGTATGCCTGAAAGTCTAACCAGCTGCAACTCTAAGTGACTTTCATAAAATTTTACTGAGATTCAGTTTCCTCACTTTTAAAACAATGAGTGAATCAATCCTACAATCTCTTATGGGGTTTTTATAATAATTGGATAAGATCGTATGTATAAAGCATATTGCCCTGGACCTGGGATGCAGAATATATTGAATAAATGAATAGATATTTTTATTCCTTAGGGTAATTAATTGTGGCTCCCAGAGCACTTAGAGTTCTTAATTTCCACATGGGGAAACTGAGACCCAGAGACATTGAGTAACTGTCCATGGTCTGAACAGCTGCACACCTGACACCAGACTGCTAGACCCATGGCTCTTGGTGCTGTGATCCACGTCCTCTGCTCTCCCTCCCATCAAGGGCCCCAGGGGAGAGCATGAAGCACACAGTGCATGGGAGATGGCTGCTGCAGGAGGCAGGGAAGCCACAAAACTACCACACCACAGAGGGTTTGTGAGGAAGAGGAACTGTGGCCTCTCTTGGCAGCACATGGGTCCTGGGAGTCCCAGGCCTCCCAGACCTGCTTACTCAGATGGGCTTCCCATCCCTTCCAGCGTCTGCCCAAGGAAGAAAACCTCCACATAAGCATCTCACTATGGCCTTCCTGTTCTGCTCAGGAAGTGGCCCTGGGGGAGAAAACTCCAATAAACTACCTTCAAAAAGTGCGAGCTGGCGACTGGGGGAGAGGCCAAACTGCACCCCTGGAGAACATGCTGACGCTGGGCTTTCTCCTGCAGTGAGAGCACCGTCAGCCAGACACTCCTGTGAGAGGGAGCTGAATTCGCCTAATTAAAGATACTTTTCTGAGGGCCCACTTCTTGTTGCAGGCCGAGCCTGCAATTTCAGGACTTGACCTCTTTCTTACTACCTACAACCTTTCTCATTATCCTCCATAATCTCTGATTTACCATCTATACACAGTGAGACATGCTGAGGTGGAGGAAAGAACATGGGAACTCAAGTTTCAGACTTGTAGTCAAATCTCAGTTCTGCTACTTCCCAGCTGTGTAACTTGAAGCAAGTGACTCAACCTCCTTGAGCCTTAGTTTCCTTGTCTCCACAATAAAGAAAATAATTCTACCTACTTCAAATGTATATATGTTGTTTTACCCAATGCCTGGTATTTGGTAAGTGCTTATTAAATGGCAGATTATAAAAAAGAAAGTGTCATATTTGACCTTATAATTCACATATATGCTAGGGATAGGAAAATCCACTATCAGTTCAATAGGTGTTTATTGACTGCCTCTTATGGGCTAAGCATTGTACTGGCCACCGGGGACATTACGAGTAAACAGGTGTTGACCCTGGCCTCATGAAGTCATGTAGGGGAGAAAAGCTTTACTCATACATAAAGATGCTTATTTTAATTAAACAAATACATAGCACTTGCCTTGCTTTTGGCATCTTTTTAAGCACTTTACAAATGTTAACTCATCTGATTCTCATAAAAATTATATAAGGCAGGTACTATTAATTCCCCATTTTATAAATAAGGAAATGAGGCACAGACAGATTAAATAATTTTTCCTGTGTCACCTGTATCAGTTAGCTATAGCTACATAATAAACCATCCCCAGAAGTCAACAGCTTAAAACAACCATTTGTGGTTCTCACGAGTGGTTGGCTGGGTGTTAGCTCTGATTCAGGCTGGGCTCAGCTAGGTGGTTCTGCTGTTCTCATCCATGTGCCCGTAACCAGTGGGGGCTAACTCTATTCCATCTGCCTTTCCTCCTTTTCTGTGACTATCAGTCCAGTCCAGGCATCTCATGGATATGACATACGGGCATGAGAGCAAGCACTAGTTTCTGAGCTAGTACCCTGCCACTTTCCATGTAATTCCATTGGTTAAAACAAATCAGGTGGCCAAACCCAGGGGTAGATAGGAAGGGCTCCCCACAAAAGGCATGGTCAGGGTTGTCAGGGGATGGTGAGGAACTGGGAGAATAATGCAGCCCAGCATATCACCCAACTGGTAAGTTGTGGGGTTAGGTGTGCACCAGCAGTCTTGCTCCAGAGTGCTGCTCCTTTGCATTTAGCTAGGCTGCCTCTCCTGTGTGCATTATAAATGGGATAAATGCTGAGAAAGACAAGTATGGCATGTCGTGAGCATGGATGTACCACAGTCAGTATACTGGAGTCTGGGTAGCCAGGAAAAGGTCTTTCTGAGGAAGCCATGTTTGAGAGCAAAAGGATGCATCAGGAGGACAGCAGAAGGATGCACACTTTCTACCACAGCCAGCCTTGGTCTCACTATCCAGAGGCCCTCCAGACCCTGCCCTGTGCCCAAGCAGATGTGGCCTCTCCCCTGCTTAATGTATCAGAAGGCACACTTGTGCCACAGCTCCAACCCAGAGGGCTTTACTTAACAGGAGAGGGAGAGTCTATGAATGCCCTCTGCCCCACCCCCCATGCCTCCCTCCCTCTCAATGTGTCCTCTCACCCAGCCAGCCTACCCTCCAGCTGTGTAGGACCTCTGACCTTTCATTGATCAATACCCTTCTCCAGGATTCTCCTTCTTCGTCCAAGATTCAGCTCAAAAGCCCTCTAGCTGACAGCCTGCCCTGATCCTCCAGACAGAATTCACCCTTTACTACCACGTGCCACCTACCGGACACATGCATTCTGACTACAGGAGGTGCTTCGCATAGCTTTGTGGTGATTGGTTTCATGGAATAACTCCAACAGTGGTCATGGAGCATGCACTGATAGGACTTCCGCACTGGACTCAGCCTCTTAAAAGTACGTGTATGTGCACACATGTACACACGCACTCATGCACGAATGCCTGAGACGGCAATGACAAGAGGGAGGCAGAGATTTGAGTGACACTAGCTCAAGCCAAGGATTTTCAGTAGCCACCAGAAACTGGGAGAAGCAAAGAATGGATTCTCCCCTAGAGCCTCTAGAGGGAGTATGGCCTTGCCAGCGCTTTGGCTTTGGACCCAGGGCTTCTGAAATGTGAAAAGATAAATCTGTTGTTTTAAGCCATCCAGCTTATGGTGATTGGTTGCAGCAGCCACAGGAAACTAATATCCCCTTCTTGGTCCATTAAAGGAAAATAATTCCACCGCTTCAGCTTTCTCGGAAGAGTCAGGGGAAAGTGTCTAGCCCTGGTTTGACCCATCAGGCAGAATGGCTGATTAGATGGGCCCGTATTACCAGTGGACACTTCAGAAGAGAAAGTGAAACAGGCTCTGCCCTCTCTCCCCAGCCCCGTGGCCCTTCCCCATGCTCAGCGGAGATATGGCTGGTTCCTCCTTCCTGTCCCACTTGAGGGAGTCCCAGGGCCAGGCCTGAGAGCCAAGCTTCTGTTTATCCACTCCCACTGACTTGACCTGGGAGACCCAGTTCTGTGATCAGGAACAGCCCGGGCCTATGGCCATCTGGTCTTTGTGAGTCCAGCCCCACCTTCATGGAAGCAGATGGCCAGTCCAGACCACCTTGTCACTAGTGAAGGAAAGTGTCAGCAAAACCAAAGCCACATGTTTCGGCAGAGATCCCGGGCAGCCATCCATCAGCCCAGAAGCCACGTGAGCCACCTGACATTATTACTGAGCACCTGGCTGTGAGGCCAGCTGTGGAGGCACTTCTGCGAAGGACTCCGTTCCCTGCCCCAGCAGCTCATGGATCAATAAGGCGTCATCTGAGCATTGTTCAGTCATTTGTCAAACATACCTGGTAAGTCTCCTCTGTGCAGAAGACCATGCCAGCTGAGGCCATCAGCAGTGGTTAGAGCAGCTCTGGTACCATACCAGCTGGAGACACAGCTCAGTTCTGCCATGACAAACCTGAGGTTCAGTTGGTGAGGGCCGTAAGAGCCCATGGCACTGGAGGTCCAGGTGATGTTGGTTCCTTGAATCCCCTCATTCAGCCCCTTCCCCTCCAGGGTTCCTGCTATTGGATCCTGCACACAGGGCACCATTACTTCCGTAATCACAGGGCTTCTTGACAAACTGAATGTGGCTCAGCCCCCAGGTCAAAATGCAGATCTCCCCCCCCACCCCCCACCCCCACACCGCTTAAGAGAGCAGGGCCCACTGATGGGTCTGCCTAACTTCCCTGCCTGCTTCCTGGTACCGACCAAGAGGCCAAAGGCCTGGCTTTCAGCCCCTGGGAACAAGAGAGCAAGGTTCTTATTCCAGGCAGACTGTGTGGCCTCGGATAGGTTACTCGACCTCTCTGAGCCTCAGATTACTCATCTCCAAAAGGATCATTATGTGGGCCTCACTGTGTGGTTATGATGCTAAAAACTGAAGAGACAGTACACGATGGCCCTTGCTCCATGTACCCTGAAAACAGGTGCTCAGCAATTCCACCCTGTCTGGCTCCTGAGGACTCTGTCCAGGCTGGGAAAGGACAGGTGCCCTTGAAGTTTTCCCCTCACCCCCACCCAAGTCCCTCCTTGCCACTGTGCCCCAGTGCCGACCTACTCTTTTTGTTTCAGGCTTTCCCTCCCGCTCCTCCACAGCTCCTGGCTGGGCCCCTTCATCTTGTAACTGCTGCAATGAGAGCCCTAATGGCCCCACTGCTCCCTGGGGAGGGAGCAGTCACAGAATAAGAAAATGTCTATTAAGGCTGGGCTGGCGCCATCACTCACAGGCAGCAGCTGCATTTGGCACAAGGGCTCAGGCTTTGCTCACAGCCTTAATGCGAGACTGGGGCGGAAATAAAGCAAGCAGGGACTTTAGGTTGGACAGACTGGGGTGGGGGTGGGGTGGGCTCAAGTAGCTCGGCTACTTGCTGTGCGTGGTCCTGGGCACCTCACTTGTGTCTCTGCACCTCAGTGCTCCCATCTCAGAAATGGGGGCATCATTTTCACTCTGCTCAGGGATGTGAGGCTTTGACCACATGCTTGAAAAATTCTTGATTTTGTTTCATCGAAGACACTTGGCATTCAGTAAGCTCCTTTATCCTGAGCATGACTGAGAGGCTGCCCAGGCTTCTGGAGTTGAGGGAAGATGTACCACACAGGTGGGTGGGGTGCCAGGAGGCCTGAGCTCTGGGACCCACTCCTGGGCCCACAGACTAAAGGAACCACAGCTCATCTCTGCCCTTTCCTACAGGGCAGAGGCCTTTCCTGGGGATAGAATGCTTCCCAGCACAGCCAGCCTCGGTCTTACCACATGGAGGCCCTCCGGCCCCTGCCCTGTGCCCAGGCAGACTTGGCCTCTCCCCTGCTGCAGGGCATGCAAGTTCCCCTCCTCCACGTGCCCTGAAGGCAGCTGTTGGTTTCTTCTCACCTCCCTCAGCCTCCTCCCTGTAGGCCAGTCTGTGAATGGATTCCACGTCCCAGGTTACTCAAAGGTCTCTAAATCCTTGTCTTGAGAGAAATTGCTTCTCCCCTTAATTCAGCACTTCCTTAGACTGAGACCCTCCTGGGGTAAGACTGTGGGAAACCAGCCCCCGGCCAGGGACCAGGGGTGCCAGCTGTCCCAATCAACAGCTCCGGCTGCCACTCTGATCTCCTCTTGCCACTTCTGACCAGTTTTGAATGACTTATCTGGGAGCTGTACCTTCAATTTCTAGTCCAAAGATGGACCAGAAATACTACAGGCACAGTTAGCTTAAGGCTGTCAGCTTAAGAGCTTTTTCTGATATTCCATGGCAACATTGGGGAATTATTAAAAAGAAATGGAAATGCCAGTATCTGATCCTGCTGTTTCTTGGACATAAGGAGGGTGGAACATTTCTTTCTTTTAGCCCCAACTGTACCAGATTGTAGCATCCTGCCCTTTGCCCTTTATCCCCCACCCATGTCCCACCCCTAATTCTCTGATCTTCCCACCAGGGGAATCATCAGTTCATGGCCACAGTTGGGGTTCCCTGGGAAGCTGTCTCAGAAAAGTTTAGTGGGCAGAGTGTGTATTAGGGGGTGTCCCTGGCTCAGATCCACTGGGAAGAAGGACAGGAAGCAGGAGTGGGTAGAGAGAGGTGAGCTGTGGCCCTAGAGTGCCCGTGGCCCCTGGGCCACTTGGTCCTGCAGATAAGGCATCCCTGATAGGTCCTTCCTTAAAGAGGGTGCTGTGTGGTACATCTCCCAGCTCAGCACTGCTCACACCTTAATCATGTCTGCAGGGTTCCCCCTATCCACAGTAAAGACAGTCTTCAATATTTTATATTTATTTATTTATTTAGAGACAGAGTCTCGCTATGTCACCCTCAGTAGAGTGCTCACAACAACCTCAAACTCTTGGGCTTAAGCGATTCTCTTGCCTCAGCCTCCCAAATAGCTGGGATCTACAGGTGCCCACCACAACATCCGGTCGGCTCAGAGGATGTAACATCTTGAAGTCACTACATTAGGATCATCCAAAGCTACTCTAAGAACAGTTCTTAATCTACCTGCAGGACCAAAAAGACTGTGCAATATGGTACCCTCCAGAATCAAGGTGGAGTCAGGGCCACCAAGAGCTGGGAGATTAGAATTATTTCTTCCCAAAGCATTGCTGACCCAAGCTGGGTGGAGAGGAGTTGCATCCACGTGGACTTCCCTCCCCAACCTTCAACCCTATTCTCAGGCAGGCTTCCTCCCTTGATGGTAGCCCCATCCATGGGAGAGGAAGAGAGGCACCAAATCACAATCTGGTCCTCTTCATTGCTAGGAGGGTCTTCTGGGGATGCCATCAGGCCCTGCCTCAGCTCTGGCTTATGATCACAGGCATCCATACTCACTGTGGGTTCCAGGAGTTCACACTCCATCCCACAACCCCTCAAATTTCAAACGATTGCCCAGGGTTTCTGCTGTGTCTGCTGTATTAGGATGGAGGTTAGGTCATTGATTCTGTCAATTTAAGCCATTTTGGGTGCTAGTATTCATCCATGGGCCTGAATAGGGTCTTATCAGCCTGTTCCACAGGCTTTGTGATTAGGGGAACCCAATTGTGCAGTCCCAGCAAGACCCAGCCCAGTGCTAGTGAATGCTGGGGATAGCCTAAGAAATTGGTGAATGCTAGTCCCTGCTTCTGCTTCTTTCTACATGACTATGAACTGCTGGAGGGAGAGCCTTCGTTATCACACATGGAATAAATGTTTATTGACTGTTGAGCAGTTGAGGACAGGATGTATGCTGGTGGCTAGAAACCTTGTCGTTTCATTCAATATGTTGTCATACAGTTCCATTGGGGAGGGCAGGCAACTGGACCAGGGTCTTCACAGCAGTAAGTGGCAGAGCTAGGATGGCAGGTCTTTATGTTCCCAGTATGTGGCGTTATATCAGAGATTGCCCAAGAGTCAAAGTCATAATTCTCCATGCTTTAGCCCCACTCACATTCTTTTGGCATTTCAGACACAAAAAAGCAGAAGACAGAAAAGGAGATCCAGCATAGACTCCTGACTCAGAGAAGCAAATGTCAACCCCAAGAACAAGGCAGTCCCTCTCCCAAGCTAAAGTTCATGAATATAGCAGACAGCTCAACCAGTTCTTCTCCCACACCCAGCTTCCCCCTCTGACTTAACCACTCTGCACACTTGCTCTGCAAAGAGCAGTTGTGTGACCCCAACCCTACCACAGCTGACAGGACTGAGCATGAACACGTGACTCAAGACTGGCTTGTTTGTGGGCTGGGCTGGGACAATTACACTTGCATTAAGAGGAATGGAATCACAAAGATCAGATCAGGGGTGGTGCCTGTGGCTCAGTGAGTAGGGCGCCAGCCCCATATACCCAGGATGGTGGGTTTGAACCCAGCCCTGGCCAAACTGCAACAAAAAATAGCTGGGCATTGTTGTGGGCACCTGTAGTCCCAGCTACTTGGGAGGCTGAGGCAAGAGAATTACCTAAGCCCAAGAGCTGGAAGTTGCTGTGAGCTGTGACGCCACTGTACTCTACTGAGGGTGACAAAGTAAAACTCTGTATTTAAAAAAAAAAAAAAAACCCACCAAAAATCAGATCAAGAGGAGCTGGTATTTTGCTACGCTGGACACATGGGGAGCTGGAATCATGAGAAGTAGAAGAGCACGGCCAGCAGAGAGGAAAGGATATATAGGCTACAAGACTATGAGGCCCCAGAGAGAAAGGGCTGGATAAGCCAGAGCCCCTGCTGTGCTGCCCTCAGCTCTGGCCAATAAATAAGGAGGGTGCTAATTGTGTTCTATGACCCTTCTATTGACTGGGTTGGGTGATTGGGTTTCATTGTAACCAAGAGAATTCTGCCAAGCCCAGTGATGACACAGACTCTCTCCTTGACCAAACTCCTCAGAACCCACTTCTTAACTAGGCCTTGACCTTGGGCTTCTCTGTCTACCCTTGTCAAGTCCAGTTTCAGCAAGCATCCTACTTAGTTTAGAAAGAATCTTCCACCGTTTGATAACTAATCAGATTCCTTATCCTACACCCTTGATATCCGACCAGCCTTCTGCAAGAATCCTAGTAAGTGGATTTGGCAAGAATTTCCCTACCCTCTTAGTATCTGTCCATCCACTGACCTCCTCATTCTGCTTGCCTGCTGGAAATCTACCCTTGTCCTTGCCATATTGAGAGTTAAGCCAGCTGTCTTCCCTGTTGCAATACCCCTATTGCAACAGTGTTAGGTGATATCTCCTTTACAGTTTATAAAGTAGCAGAGTAAGTTTTTCTTTCACACCAGCTGAGGAGGGATGTTTGCTGAATCAGATGTAGACCATGCCTTCACACCATTCTCTGTCTAGTAGGGAAGCAAACACCATGCAAGGTAGATGAGCATGAGCAGGGTCAAGAGACAGGCAGTGATGAGGAAAGGAGAGCGCCTACTAACATCAGAGATGGGACCAAGCGGGAGGATTCAGATCAGGAGGGTTTGGAGAGTGGGGAAGAAACAGGGAACTGGATGAGTAAAAGCTCTACCCCTCTGAATATTGTCACTTAACACTACTCAGCAAACGCCTCTGATTTTCAAACACTGGCCCAGATCTCACTTTTTCCAGGCTATCTTCCCCATCCCTCCTTTGGTGTGGTTACCCATGTGGTTACCCTGTCTCCTGGCTCCTCAAATCTTGCATTATTTCCATTATAACAGCCCTTTACCAAATCAGCTTAAATGATCCCTATATGTGTCTGTTCCCGCAATGCTCACCAGCATTAGCGTCAAGCAATTGTAATCCAGAGGCCTTTTACCCCCAAGGTAAAACGACATATTTATTGTAGTATTTATATCCTTCTTGTACATGTAAAACTGTGCCATTATTTTGTTTAGTCCTTATCTTTTTGAAATATCCTCCTTATTTTAGAATTAGTTACAGATCTACAGAGAAATTACAAAGATAGCACAGAGGGCTCCTCTATACCCCCGGCCCAGTTTCCCTTATTATTAGCATCTTTTATAAGTGTGGTGCATTTGTCATAATCAATGGACCAATGTTGACACCTTAGTATTGACTCAAGTTCATACTTTATTTTCTTAGTTTTTACCTAACATCCTTTTCCTGTTCCGGGATCCCATCCAGGGCACCACATTCCATTCACTTATCTTGTCTCCTTAGTCTCCTTCTGGCTATGACAGTTCTTCAGACTGTTCTTTTATATATATATATAATCTCAACAGTTTGAGGGATAGCGGTAAAGCATTTTGGAGGATGTTCCTCAATTGGAATTTGTCTGATATTTTTCTTAAGATGAAGGAGATTATGAGTCTTGGGGGAAAAGAACACAGAGGTAAAGTGCCATCCTTATTACATCTTGTCAAGAGCACAGGCTATCAACATGACTTACCAGTGTTGGTGTTCACCTTGATCACCTGGCCGAGGCGGTGTTTGCCAGGTTTCTCCACGGCAAAGTGACTCTTTTTTTGACTTTTCCATATTGTTGACCACAGTCAGCCCAGACTTAGAAGTGGGAAGTTATGTTCTTCCTCCTTGAGGAAGGAGCACCTAAAGAAATGTATTTAGAATTTTTCTTCGCAGAAAATTTGTCTGTTCTTTCCCATTGATTTACTTATTTAATCATGTCTTTATATCAATGTGGACCCATGAATATTTCTTTTATACTTTGAGTTATGATCCAACACTACATTATTCATTTTATTGCTTGAAATAGCTTTGAGCATTGGGAGTTTTTGCAGTTGGAGCCTATCTGTTTTTGACTTGCCCCCCGACATTGTGTTTTGTTTGTTTGTTGGAGAACTTACCCAGCTGTCTTTCTTTTTGGCCGTATGAGATGCTCCAGGTTCACCTTACATAGGTCCCTCCCTTCAAAGAGCCTGCTTACTTTTATTGCAGATGGTATTAGAAACCAAGATCTGGGTGCCAGGTATGCTCATTGTAACTGGAATATCTGTTGCTTCTAGAACCTTTTAGCTGACAAAGAAAGAAAAAATGGACATGTATACTAGCGAGTGCACATCCTTACACATAAAAATATTTCTATAGGCAACCACACAGTAGGCTACAGATGCATTCATACCTTTGTCTTCAACTCTCATCTATGTGACATTCTACTCTCTCATTTTGCTTATCTGTAACTTCCCTCCCCAACATTGAGAAACCTACCTCTCACCACCTGTCACCCGTTTACTTGTTTAATTCTGGAATATCTGCATAGTGGTTTCAGAATTGTTAGCCCATGGACCCCGGGGGGAAAACTTTATCAACTAGAGTACTGTGCTACAGACTTGGTTTCTTACTCACGTGTCTTACAAATTCCAGTTGAGCATGTGTTCTTTTCTAGAGATGTTCTAGAAAATGAATAATCCATGGCAACCAAGATATCAAAGTCCTTGTCTAATTGAACTCCCATTACCTTATTTTCCCAATGCATCCCTTACCAGGAACATGGTGGTGGATGACAGAGAGCTGGTGAAGAATTTTTATGGTAGGAGTCACAGTGACCTTAACAACACATGAGAGTGAAGGACAGCTAGGAGGCGGCTGCACCATGCACCAGGTAGACATATAACCAGAGTAGAACTGATGGGCAGCATAACTGATCGTATGTGGGGGTGTGAGGGAAAGGAGGAAGTCAAGGTGATGCTGGCATTGGTGGAGGACTGAGACTAGGATGAGGCAAGGTTGTGCCGTTCAGGGTCAGGTCACCTCCTTTAACTTAAATTGCTATTTTGGTCATCAAGGTTCTTTGCCTTATTTGGGGGTTTCTCAAAGATTGTACTAAAATTATGTTTCTCTTAATTAGTGAGTCTTCTGGTATCTCTTTCTATTTTGCTCCTGAGGTTAATGGCTCACTCACCTCATCCTGATCTGGACCCTGAGACCCTTTCTCGGTAAGAGAAATAATAAAAAGGGCCAAAGATTAAATAGCATTTTGGTATTTTTAGGACACTTCCTGCACATATATTCTCCTTTAGTCTTTAAAACTGCATTTTGAAGTAAGCATGTTAGCCCTGTTTTAGGAAACTGAGGCTCTGAGAAATTACATGAATGTATTCGAGTCACATGGGGTATTTGTGTAAGAACCATTATTTGAGCACATGTTCTCTAATTTCAAGTTCAAAGTTTTTTGCATAGGAAGAGACAGAGTTTGGGGAGGAAAGATAGTAAGTTTTGTTAGGGAGTCTTTCCATTCAGGTTGATGCTGGAACAATGGGCAAAGAATTTCAATAAAAGTTGAAAATAAAAATAGTAATCTTGGGAGAGAGGTCAAACCAGAGAGAGCTTTGGACTCATTCTCCTGGAGACAACACGGCAAGGAATGACAGGTCTCTAAGAAGCGGAGAGTAGATGGAAAAGAGAGCGGGTCCTCGGACTGACCCTTGGGGGCACGGACTTCTAAGGCAGAAGAAAGTGGTCAGAGAGAAGCAAGGACCCATGGGAGAGTACAAACTTTTGTAAATCAGGAAAGGACAGAATGTCAGGGAGTTAAAATGGACAACCAGGTCACCTCCTGTTGAGCAGCAAAGAGGAAGAGGATATAGAAGAGGCTTTGCATTATACTCTTTCCATAAAGTAAGGCCAACTCTCCTTATTTATTATGGGATGAGGCATAGCCTACTGTGCTTTAATATGCAGTTTAGTTAAGTACCTTTCCCCTCTCTTTCCAGTTTAGTTTGATAATCTGATGCCATCTAAGACTCTTGGTTTTACAAGATGCTGTGTGCTATTGAAATGCAGCCTTGCAGGGCCCTTCCCCAGTTCCCTCACCCTAGAGTATTCACAGCTTCACAGACATATCTCAGGGCTTGGCGTAAGACTGTGCACTACCCCCAGATTAAGATACATTGCACTCCTCCTCGAGTTCCTCCTTCACTATGTCTGCTGTGCTGAAAACAAAAGAACCATTTCAAAATGCAATAAACACTTCATGCAAATGAGTGCCCCAAATAACCGTGGGTAATCATCCCAGGGAACTGGAGCTGCTTAGAATACCAATGCCAGTGCTGTGCCGGCAGGTTTGCATGAGGGAAGCCATCCCAGGTGGTCCTGTACTCTTTTGGGCATAGGAGGGTGTGTAGATCAAAGAAAACCAGTGACAGAGCCCTGGGCATTTCCCTGAGATTCTTTAAGAAAATACCCCTAAGAAGCTGAGCGTGATGGCTGAGGCCTGTAATCTTAGCACTGTGGAAGGCTAAGGCAGGTGGATTGCTTAAATTCAGGAGTTCAAGACCAGCCTGAGCAAGACTAGGACCCTCATCTTTACCAAAAATAGAAAAACTAGCCAGGCATTGTAGCAGGTGCCTGTATTCCCAACTACTCGGGAGACTGAGGCAGGAGGATGGCTTGAGCCCAAGAGTTAAAGGTTGTTTTGAGCTATGATGCCACAGCATTCTACTCAGGGAAGCAGAGAGAGACTCTGTCTCAAAGAAAGAAAAAAATATCCTCCCAAGAAAATACCCCTGGTCCCACTTTTATTTTAGGAGCTGAGATGGAGTTCCCATGTACCAAGAGGCACCAGTGAGGTCTCATACCCTCACTGGTTGTGGGTGCCGCTCACTGGCTGATCCTCTCCCACTTTGCAAGCACAGTGCCAAGTATCTTCACAGCCTCTGTCTCCTTGAGTCCTTTATGAGAAAATAAAACCTTCTCCACTTTACAAATGAGTGAACTGGGTTTCTTAGCTGCTATGGAGAACAGGAATTTAATTTCAAATAGCTTTAGCCAGAATTCTTTATCCTTAGGTGGCCCGTCTCTGAATAGAATTTTGTTTTGTGTTACTCTTTCTAATGTCCTAGGTTTAGCAGGGACACTGGAGTGGGACAAACAGAAAGAACCCAAAAGGAGAGTTTGGAGAATTGGGTTCTAGCCCCAGTGTGGACTTGCTGGGTGGCTCTGGGAGAGCCATCTCGTCCCCAGGGGGCTCATTGTCTTCCTCTGTGAACATGAGGTGATGGGCTGATCCCACTGTGACCTCCCCTACTCACAACCCTGCAATGGTAGCAGGGGAGAGTTTCAGTTCCTTCATGGACTTTGCATCTCCCACCCCTACCTGACTTGCATTTGCTGCTGCCACAGCCGCAACAAAGCCTGGAGGTTCCTGGGACAGCACCGTGCCTTTGCAGGCACTGTTACCTCCCCCGGGGGAGCCCTCCGATCTCTCTGATTCACATGCTTCTCTTCATCCTCTGACACTCAGCTCAGGTGTCCACTCCTCCTCGCAGCCTACCTGACCAGACAAGGCCAGCCTAAGAGAGCCTTGTCCCCCTCTCATGTCCTTAAGAATCCAGTTTACAGCTCTCACTTTCAATGCTCTGAAGTGTTGGGTCATTGCCTCTCTCCCTTACTTCTCCATGGCCCAGGGTAGGAGACAGTCAGCCCTAGGGTCACCTTTGCAGTGCCAATATTAGGCCCAGGACCTAGCACCTAGTAGTTGCTGACCAAATGGTGACAGAATGGATGCCCTTCCAAAGCAGACCTCATCTCCGGCATCCTATGATGGTATGAATTTAACTGTGCTCCTGACAGAGCAGAAATTCCAAAAGAAGAGATAATTGTACTCCTCCTATCTATTTCTGCCTCTCTGTGTCATTAACTTTCCCTCCTTCATTCCGACTCCTCATCAGCTGATAAGCCACTTTGTGAACTTAAATAAATGTTGGCCATCGCTGGGATTCCCTCCCCCCAGACAAAGCCTCGGTTGGACCATGGAAGGGCCTGATGCCTCTTGGCCAAGATTATTTTAATTCAGAGATGAAATCACCCAGCAAGTCTCCCTATTTCTAAATACATGTATCCACCCCATTGGGAAGCCACAATGTCTGAAGACACAGTGTCGGTACCTTAAGGTGAAGAATTCTCTGTTCAATGGACATATCATGTAGAAACATATCAAAGCCATTACTATGGTTCTGAAGCATTTTGATTCATCTAAGCATTTATCTGTTTATTTATTTCTCTGTTCACTCGTTGAAATGTTATTATAAATTAGGTACCAATCGTGACCTACAGTCAAACAAGGTAGGAGGTAGCTCAGATAATTTCTTTAGAGCCATTTTCTTTTTTCTTTCTTTTTTTGAGACAGAATCTCACTATGTTGCCCTCTGTAGAGTGCTATAGTGTCACAGCTCACATCAACCTCAAACTCTTGGGCTTAAGTAATTCTCTTACCTCAACCTCCCAAGTAGTTAGGACTATAGGCAAATGCCACAAGGCCTGGCTAATTTTCTGTTGTAGTTGTCATTGTTGTTCAGCAGGCCTGGGCCAGGTTGAAATCCGCTAGCTCCAGTGTATGTGACCAGCCATTTTCTTAAAGACATCCAGTACCAATATGGCTAGGTTTTACTAGCTTTTTACCTAGGTTTTATGGCTGTCTTTTGAGAAAAGGGATTCTGTTTCTATAACCCACTTTGGGAAAGAGACATTCTAGTTTCTTTCTTTTTTTTTTTTTCAGATTCTAGTTTCTATGGCTAGCCTCAGAGAATAGCGGTTCTGAGAAATGGAAGGGCAGGAGAAGGTCAGATAAAACTTTTACTGCTGTGGCTACTTCTAAAGCCTTCAGGTTGGGATAGTGTTCTCTAAGCCCCCAAAGGCACGTATGCAGGGATTTTCTTTTTCAGATGCTCCGCCAATCATCCATCATAATCATTCATTACATAGTTCTTTCTTCCCTCAATGAATATGTATGTATGAAATATTCTCTTTATCATGTTCTAAATTCAAATCAATTTCTGAATCCCTATGTTTTTCAATACTCTTCTAATGATAGTTTTGTTTAATTGCCTTTATAAATCTGTTTTTCTTATTTGACCAATTGAGTAAATCACAGTTTAGGTATATTACATTTAAATTTTTTTTAAGAAAGCATATTCTTTTTATTTAAAATTTAAGAAAGCATATTCTTTTTATTTCCACTCTACCTCTCAAGGTTTTCTATTCCTCAGGCCCCTCCACCTGGATGGAGCAGGATGTGGAATGATCTACTGAACTCAGGATAATGATATAAGACATATTCCATCATCAGGGTGACCAGTGGGCAGGAGGGGTCAATCTGGCTTCTGTTAGTGACACCCAAGTAAAGCCATGGTTGGACTCAGAGTCCCAGCCTTTTGTATCTTTGTCCAAGATTTTTCCTACTTATTGATGGAAATAGGTTGTATGGCTTTTTTTCTTGCTTTTTTTTTTGTATTTAAAAAAATGTTTAATTGACAAATAATAATCGAATGTATTTATGACGTACAACGTGATATTTTAACATATGTCAGACAATTAAGTTCGTGAACTCATCCTAGAAAAATGCTACATACCTCACTGGTGAATATTACTATAATAATCTTCCAAGTTCTCCCCTTGGGAAGCTATGCACCAATGCCAGGGCCGAGTCCATCCTTCAAAGCAAATTCAGAACTCTTTTTCTGGAATCACCATCAGAGCTGTCATCATGCAAGGTCTGACAATGAAGTTCTTGAACTCATCTTAGAAAAAGTACTACACACCTTATTGTTGAATACACTGGTATTTTGCAATGGTCAGATGGCCAGGGGGAATACTTTAAAGGTGACTGTAGTGATATTCAGGAATGACCTACGTAGCACTTTTTCTAGGATGAGTTTGCAAACTTACTGTCTGACCTCATATGTTCATATGTGGAATAATTAAGTCAATCTAATACCATGTGCTTCACTTCATCCTTATCCTTTTTTGTGGTAAGAACACTTGGCTTTTACTTTCTTAGCAATTTTGAAATACATAATTATGTTATTATTAACTACAGTGACTATGCTACGCAGTATACCTCAAGAATGTATTTCTCTCATCTAACTGAAACTGTAGACTCTATGACTAACATCTCCTTATGCCCCCTTGCTCCCCTGTCCCCCAGCCTCTAGTAACCACCACGAGAGCAGTACATCACTGGATCATCTTAATGACTGTTTAAAAGACTTTGCAGCTATGATTTCTATATACCTAGGGTACAGGATCTAAAGTTTCCATGAATAACAATAACAAGCAATTCTTACCTCTTCTGATGCACCTGTAGAGTGCATAAAGTTGACATTTATTGAGCGCCTATTGTAAGCAAGATACTTTATATATTTCGACCACCTTTTCCCCTTCTTGTACCTCCTTTGGGCTGGCTCAGCCTTTCTTGGTTGCAAAAGGGGGTAGGAGAGTTAATTGAGCTAGCAACCTGCTACATTTACTCAAAACCATGGCAGCTGCACAGACTCACATGAGCCACCAAGACCATGAACTCTGTCTCACTGGACCAGGCCCACTGTGTTAACAGTAAGCAGAGTGGGGGTGGTGCAGGAAGCTGGATCCTTTTTTCCAGTCCACAGCCATCAGTGGTTGAATTAACAGGTAGTCTTGGGATGCTCTCCAGCATGTAGCCCCTCTCTTTCTCTTTCTCTCTCTCTTTTCTGTAATATACCCAGATCCTTCCTAATATAAAATCCCTTCCCCATACAATTCCTCTCTTCATCTTCTATCAAAGGCCCAAAGTCTTCCTAATTCCTTTTCCAAGGAGAAACTCCTTCTCTGTCCCTGTCACTTTTACTTCATTTACATGGGGAGGGACCCTACGCAGAGCAACCAGGGTGGACACCCGCACTCGTTGGTCTTAACCTTAACATCTTACTACATCTTTGATTGACATCCACTTAAAGTCCTGGCTCACATCACTCATGGAGTTACAAGAATGCAAGCACTCTGCAGCCTCCTCCTCTTTCTCGTCTTGCCTGTGCTTTCTTATATCTTCCTGACCATGATACCACCTAATCCCTAAATTAATACATTCTCTTCCTACTGCCATAACACACACACTGTTTCCAAGAATGTACACCCCATAATTTCACAACCTTTTCACTAATTACATTTCACTGACTTCTAACTGAACCTACTGCATTTCTGTCTTCCAATGCACTAGTTTTTTTTTTTTTTCCTGCCTAGTACCACCAAAATGTGTGCATTGTTTCCTTGCATGGTTACAACCATAAGTCACTTTGAAAGATGCAGAGAGCAAAAAATGAGACTCAGAGGTGTCAATTCAGTTACCAGGATCACACTTTGAGAAACAGCAGAGCCAGGATTCAATTAGACAGATATCTGACTCTGGAAGTCAGCTCTTGGTGCCCCAAGGCTCTGTCCCTGCCTCTTACCACACCCATCACCTGAGGTGCAATTCCAGGATCATGGATGGTAAAGGCAATCAGACTCACAGGTTGGGATTTCTGGGCTTGAGAATTTCAGAAATAAAGTTTGGGTCTTATTCTTTATATTGGTGTTATCTGGATCAGATGTTTTGAGTCTTCTGAAAAAGTCCGAGGAAGTTTGACCAAGGGAGCTTATCCTAAACATTCAGAGAAGTCCTTGAAATGTGAAATAGAATCCTCTAATTGAATAAAAAAATTCACTCACCAGAAAAGACTCTGAATTATGAATAAAGGGTCAGATAATGGATCTTATAAGAAGTTGTATGTATGACAGGATTTTCTCTTATTAATTCATTTCTTTTAAACAGAACGAAAATGCACATTTCTCTCCTCATTATCATTCGTATAGCAACTCCAGCTAAATGGAACTGGGCCAATGAATGGCAAATGGAATGCACCAACCTGTCTCTGGGCTCCAGAGACATAGTCAGGTACATAGCTTTAAGAAATTCATTAGGCAACCAAGCAGAGGACAGTGATTTGAGAGAGAAGAAAGTTGTCCCATTCTGGAGGACTGGTGTTAACATTTTCTCCCACTCCTTCCCTTTGCACAAAACTTAGTAAAATGCAGCATAGGGGAACACATGCTTGCATTCGAGCTGGGTGTGGCCAAGACATCACTGTAGGGGCCTATGACTGGCTTTGTGAAATATTATCTCTAGGATGTTCAGCAAGTCATCACCTCACAGAGTATCCCCATCTGTGTCAGTATCCTAGGGCTGCAGTAATAGATTATTAAAACCTAGTGGCTTGAACAACGGAAACTTCTCTCACTGTGCTGTGGCTAAAAGTCCAAGATCCAGGTGTTGGTAGGGTGGGTCCTTTGGAGGGCTGGGAGGGAGACTCTGCCCCACACCTCTTTGGGTGGTTGCTGACCGTCCCTGGTGCTCCATAGCGTATAGGTATATCTCTCCAATTCTTGCTTCCATTTTCACTTAGCTTCTTCCCTGAGCCCGGGTCTCTGTGTCCACACCTTCTTCTTCTTATAATAACACCAGTCTTTGAATTAGGGTCTACCCTAACCCAATGTGACTTTGTATTAAATCGATTACATCCACAGAGACTCTACTTGCAAATAAGGTCACATTCATGGGTTCTGGGAATTAGGACCTCAACGTATCTTTTTAAGGGGGATGCCATTCAGCCCATCCCACCATCCGTAAGGGAGAGAGCTGGAAGAAGTTTTACCATAACAGATGAGTTCTATTCTGCCAACTAGCTCAGCCGTTTTATCCTCAGATGGTAGCTCCAATTATAACAAAACCTGCTTCGGCACTGTAGAGTCAGAAGAAGAGAAGTTTTCAAAAATCTAGAAGTGGGACTCGTTAGGTGTATCATAGCACAGTGAGGCGTGAATGATGGAAAGGGCAGCCTTGAGATAATTAGAGTTTGACTTGGAGTTTGTTTAGCAAGAAATGTCACATTTGTACTTATGGTTAGAAGTTATAGCCTCGATGGCTAGTTTGAAATTTTTAAAAAAAGGTTCATCACTCTGGCTCGAGTGCTAGTTGCTGACCTGATTGTTTAAAAGCATTTTTAAATGGCATAAGATAAAGGTCAAATGCCTCATAACTCTCGATCTTCTGCCAAATGAGGCTGGAAAGATTCATAATTCCACAGGCTGACAGAGAAGGCCCTGAGCACTCAACCCACCACCTCCCTTACCCAAACTTCCTGAGTCATGGCCCTCATCTGTCACATTCTCTGTCACCAGCAACCCCCCCCCCCCAGTTAGGGAGCCTTGCTGGGCATCCCCTCCTCTCTCTACTGTGTCCTTGATGTTGTTTCTTTAGCTAGAACTCTATTCCATCCCATTCCTTCCTCCTCTGGCCACCCTCCCCTTGCTACTTCACTCACCTTTCAAGGTGGGCCAAGCTCAAATGCAGTTGTTCCAGGATAAAATGGTTCCAGCCATTGCCGACAGCAGAATCCTTACGTCACTAGACAGAGGCAGTCATTCAACCACCACTCACTCCTGTATCACTAAGCCCAAGTTACACAGGAGAAATGGTGCTGGTTGTAGCAGTGACCACAGAACCTCCTTCCCCATTTTTGCCTGAAGGAGCTTGAAGTCTAGTTAGACAGAATGGACTCTAACAATACTTGAGAGAGTTTTTTCACCTCTGAATGCAATAAAGTGGCCATCAGGAAATTATTGATTTGAGCTGCACCCATGGTATGAAATTTATTTAATATAGAGTTTACTAAAGAATTAACTTTAGCCCAATTCCATTTGACGGTTATTACATTGCATTTCCTCAATTATAAGATCGTGTCTTTGCAAATGTCAATGGTCTTGAAATCAGGCTGCAGCTTAAAATTGATTTTAAAAAGAACCTGTCCTCTGTGCAAATGTTGCCTCTGCCTGTCAGGTGTTGTCATCTAATTTGAGTTATTTGACTTGGCAGCACCACCTAGAGTTGGATTTTATCTTAAATTGAATCCCTAATTGTCACTTGTAATGTCTTCAAAAAGATTACATTCTGGGGCTTTGTTGAAACAAAAGTTATTATAGGCAGAAGGGCCTGCGCACAAAGCTGCAGGAGGTAAATTTACTAAGAGTGAAGCAAATATTTGTGGCCAGATTTTTCCTCATTGTCTTGAAAAGACAGCAGCCATCTGGTCAGTAAGAATGCTGATCCACAACCTATATGGCAAAGTCTTTGTTTTGTCTTGACACATATAAAAGGATGGCACAGATCAGGTAATACAGTAGCTTGTGGCAAAAGAAAGGAGCTTTCCCTTTAGAATGGATTAGAAGACACTAAGGTGGGGAGAGTTAATGTGACTGGTTCATGCTAAAGAAGAACAATGACTTACGGATCATAAGGCAAAATCTAGATTTCCAAGAGAAGCTTTCTACCCTCCAGCAAGCAATAGGAACTCAATTAAGGAAAAAAAGTGTTGAGTTTGATCAGATAGAAAACTCAGACATAGTCACAGTGTCCTTCAATTATGCCGTCCTTCTCAACACACTGAAGAGTGAAGGTCATGAACATAAGTTATGGGAAACAGCATGTCTCCATAGTGCTCTGCATCAATGCCAATGGCCCAGGGTGAGTGGGTAAGTGAAACTTCATATTCTGGCTTATGTATGATCTGGGCTTATACCTGAATTATGATAATAGAGAAGAAGTTGTTATAAATAGGTGTTGTTGTCATCTGGGTTTTCTTTAGTGTACATTTGACATAATGCTACATTTAAAAAAACACTCGGCCAGGCACAGTGGCTCACGTCTGTAATCCCAGCACTCTGGGAGGCCAAGGCAGGCAGATCACCTTACTCATGAGTTTGAGACCAGCCTGAACAAGAGCAAAACCCTGTCATGAAAAATAGCCGGGTATTGTGGCAGGCACCTGTAGTCTCAGCTACTCTGGAGGCTGAGACAAGAGAATTGCTTGAGCCCAAGAGTCTGCGGTTGCTGTGAGCTATGATGTTACAGCACTCAACTGCGGGTGACAAAGTAAGATTCTGTCTCAAAAAAATAATAAAATAAATAAATAAATAAAAGTTACTGAATCTGGATATTTTATAATTGTTGAAACTATAGCAATCCCACTTTTGAGTATATAGATCCAAAAGAATGGAAATCAGGATCTTGAAGAGATATCTGCGCTCCCATATTCATTGTAGCATATTCACACTAGCCAAGGTAGAGAAACAGCCTAAATGTTTATTGATGGATAAGCAGATAAAGAAAATGTGGTATGTCCATACAATGGAATCAGCCTTTAAAAGCCTTACAAAGGAAGGAAATCCTGCCAAAATGGATGAACCTGGAGGACATTATGCTAAGTCAAAAAACGATACATATTGTATGATTCCACTTACGTGAGGTATCTAAAGTGGTCAAACTTACAGAAGCAGAGAGTAAAATGGTGATTTCCAGGGCCTGAGGGGAGGAGTAAATGGGGAGTTGTTGATCAATCACTATAAAGTAGTAATTATGCAAGATGAGTAAGTTCTAGAGATGGGCTACAGTGCCAGCTGCCCAATTCATGGCTCAGTCCCTAGTGGTCATTATTATATTGCCATCTTAACCATCATGATGGGCAGAAACAATACTATCTGTGCACTTAAAAAGTTTAAGAAGTTAGATCTCATGTAAACAAACAAAAGGAGATGAGAAAACTTTTGGAGAAGATGGGTATGTTCATGACCTTGATTGTGATGATGGATTCATGGGCACATTGATGTCCAAACTCATCAAATTGTATACGTTAAATAAGCACGATTTTTTTTTTTTTTTGTATAAAAGTTATACTTCGGTAAAGCTGTTAAAATAAATAAGAATTAAATTAAGGGGAAATGCTTGTTGGATTATACTCATAGTTACAAGCAGGTGCGGTTCTTGTTTTTGGGAGACTGAGAATTCCTTGTCCTAACCAGATACTCTTCTTTTTACTTTAGTCTTCACTATACAGTCATTCTGTCGATGTTGTGTGTTGCTACATAATACTAATAATTATGCAATGAAATTGATTTTTTATTGTCTGTGTTTATTACTTAGCTGTTTTCATTTGAGTGATGCAGCAGAAAACCCAAGTAACGCTGACATAAACTATATAGGTTTATAGTTCCTTTTTATAAAGGTAAGTTTGGAAGTAGAGGGTGGCTAGTGTGGTATTCTTAACCTTTTTTACGTGGCTGTAATTGCGGTGCAGCAGCTCCAGCAATCACATCTGTGTTTCAGGCAGGAGCATGGAAGAAGAGAAAAGGCACATGGGAGAAGAATTTTCTCTTTTTGAAGAGCTTTCTCGGAACCCAACCTCTAAAGTTCTCCTTACACCACACTGGCAAGAACTGTATAAAAGAGAAGTTAAGAAATGCAGGGATATTTTTAAGCTGGGTTCCTTGCAAAAAATTTTTTTTCTTTTTTTTAATTAAATCATAACTGTGTACATTAATGCAATCATGGAGTACAATGCGCTAGTTTTACACACAATCTGAAATGCTTTCATCAAACTGGTCAACATAGCCTTCCCGGCATTTTCTTAGTTATTGTGTTAAGACATTTATATTCTATACCTAATAAATTTCACATGTACCCTTGTAAGATGCACTGTAGGTGTGGTCCCACCAACAACTCTCCCTCCACCCATCCTCCCCTCCCCTCTCTTTCCCCTTTCCCCTTCTTCTTGGGCTATAATTGGGTTATAGCTTTCATAAGAAAGCTATAAATTGGTTTCATAGTAAGACTAAGTACATTGGATACTTTTTCTTCCATTCTTGAGATACTTTGCTAAGAAGAATATGTTCCAGCTCCATCCATGTAAACATGTAAGAGGTAAAGTCTCCACCTTTCTTTAAGGCTGCATAATATTCCATGGTGTACATATACCACAATTTATTGATCCATTCATGGGTCGATGGGCACTTGGGCTTCTTCCATGACTTAGCAATTATAAATTGTGCTGCAATAAACATTCTGGTACATGTATCTTTGTTACAATGTGATTTTTGGTCTTCCAGATATATACCTAGTAGAGGAATTAAAAATTGGTTTTTTAAGTAAAGAAGTCAAACTCAGTGGCTATCAGTGAACAGCCAGCAGCATCATAGAGGCTTCCCGTGATACTACCGAGAGTATCTCCCTCTCTCCATCTATAATTGCTCTGAGGTCACTGTTTAGGAACCGAGAATTTCTTATCTGTAGCTAATAGCACCAGCTGACCCCATTCTAGTTTAATACTAAACAGATTTACTCAGTGATATAAGCACATATTGGTTTGTCTTCCCCACCATCAGCCTTTCCTACACTGCACACTCTGTTGTGGTTGAAAGAAACTTCACATATCCATGGATTTAGCAGGAAGTGTAAAATTTTGGAAGTGTTCTAGCTTAAAAATAAATCCTCCCCACTGCACAGAAATCAATAATTGAAAAATCTCTCCTGAAATTCAATATCAAAGATCTCCCTTGGCTGTGACACTTGGAGAGTTTATCTTTCAAGCGTCCATTTTAGCTACATGTGTTTCCAAACCCACATTTCCATCCAAAATAGATATTAGACTATTGGATCGTTAAAGTTCCTCCTGGGTTCACTGTTATATGATCTCCAGTTGGAACTCATTGTTTCTTCTTGTGAGCTCCTTTGTCTACTCATCTCTCAGCATTTCTTTCTTTCTGCCTTGAGTGATGATTTTTCACTGTACTGTGGACCATTTGAGAGCAAGGATCTTGGTTCTCTTGCCCCAGCATCCTTCTAGAGCAGCAGTTCTCAACTGCTATGGGTCGCGACCCACAGGAACTGTATTAAAGGGCTGTGGCATTAGGAAGGTTGAGAACCACTGTTCTAGAGGCAGTAATACTGGCTCAATACCATTGGTTGGTTCTCCCAACAATACAACTAACTCCTCTGGTAGAGTTAGGTCCTTGCCAGAGATGTTAAGGACGATTGACAACCTGTCCCCTCTCCATTTTCCAGTGTCTGTCATTTCTGCCCATCATGATGGTTAGGATGGCACCACCAATAGAATAATGACTACTATGGACTGAGCTATAAACTGCGCCATCTGCACACATTTTATCTAATCCTCCCACAAGCTAGAGAAGCAGTGACAATTAGAGAGAAAGCAGATTCTCAGAGTAGTTTAGCCCCTTGGCCATGGTCACACAGGGAGCAACTGGGGAAACTGACATTTGAACTCAAACTTGACTCTAAAGCTGTGTTTGGTTCATCTTGCATTTTAATAAGCTATCTGTTGACAGGTAGAGTATTTTGGTCGTTGCAGAGAACATTTACACATTCGATATGAACCTAATACTGGGAATAATGGTAACTTCAAAACAGAGGGTTCTTAACTTTTTGAAATGCAACTACAATTGCATACCATTTTCCTAGAAAGAAACTTCTTGGATATTATAAAAATCTCCCACACAGATTTTCATATGTCTCCAAAGCTTAGCAAATAAATACTGTCTTATTTGAAATGCTAATACCATATGTTTTCTGACCTGTGATACTATCCAGTTAAGGAAAGCTGGTACATTCCAGTTCTGAGACCTGGTTACGGGCACCAATGTGGTACCATGTGAAAAGCCCACAACTGGGCGTCAGGAAAGCTGGGTTCTAAATCTGATAATGGTACAAATTTGCTGTGTGTAACTTTGGACAAGTTGCTTTCCTTTTCGTGGCTGGTAATAGTCCGAATATTTGTCCTCTACCCCCCAAATTCACATGTTGAAATTCTACCCCCCAAGGTGAAGTATTAGGAGATGGAGCCTTTGGGAGGTGCTTAGGTCATAGGTGCAACATCCTCATTAATAGGATTAGTGCCCTTGTATAAGAGGCCCTAGTGCTGTCTTACCCTTTCCATCATTCAGGACACAGTGAAAAGGGACTGCCCATGAACCAGAAGAGGAAGGCCTTATCAGACACTGAATCTGCTGGATCCTGGATCTTGGACTTACCAGTCTTCAGATCATGAGAGATATATTTCTGTTATTTATACACTGTCCAGTCTATGATATTTTGTCATAGCAGCCTGAACAGACTAAGACAAAGTCCTCAGTGTCTTTATCTATAAAATAGGTGTGGAGGGCCTGATGATTTTTAAAGTCCCTCCCATTTCTATGACATTCTACATTTTATGGCTTTTGTTTTAATGCCAGTTGTTGACCTTCTATTTCATTGTGTAAAAGATGCACATTCTTACATCGAGCTAGGTAGAGGAAAATTTCTCTTCTTTTTATATACTTTCCCATGTTCGGTTTAGTGCAGATTCTCAAATAGCTTCTTTCTAGATCAAAGGCATTAAATGTAGCCCCAACCTCTGCTGTCAAGGCCCTGGGTCTATGTCGAGGCTTCAGAGGAGAAGGGGTGGTCTCAGCCGTGCCTATCCTCCTAGTCTCAGCGTCAGAAAGCACCTTGCCTCCAATATCTCTCTTCACTTGAAAGGTGCAAAGATCACATTAGGGAATTATGGGTCTGCCTGTTGTGTTAAACGAGCTTTCTATGGGTGCAGACACTCTGGGACTCTCATTCTCATGTTTTGTGCCTACACCACATTGTTGGGGTTACAGAAAAATAATTATGGTCCTAAGTGGCTGTCTTTGTTTTCTCAGTCAGCCACATATAAACAAGTAGAAATCCCCTTTGAGCCTGGATCACCTGAAACTCCTGGGTGTATACTGTCCAGGGGTAGTTCTGGGCACCTGTGTGTATATGGCTGACCATATGATACAGCAGAGCCTGGGTGGACCAGGCCAGGAGCTTAGAGAGGAGGCTAAGTCACACGTGCCTTTGAACAAGCCTATCCCCATCTCTATGCCTCAGTTTCCTAGTCTGTACAGCAAAATGTTTTTAATCAATCCTGGTCACGCTCCTTTTAGCTCTGACACTCCAATGTGATCCCACCAGCTCTCACTGGCTATGGGAGGGATTTTCACCTTCCTAGCTCTGGGCTTCATTTTTCATCTTCACCAAACACAAATTCCAATTGTAACACCTGCCTCTGAATTCATTTTTTATCTTTTTTCCCCCATGCTCATAGCAGAACCTCTCTATTCTGTGTTTTGTTTGTTTTCAGAGATAGGGTCTTGCTGTGTGGTCCAGGCTGGAATGCAGTGGTGTGATCACAGCTCCTGCAGCCATGTACTAGTGGGCTCAAGCAATCCTCCCTCTCGGCCTCTGGGTAGCTGGAATTATGGGAGCAAACTACCACACACACTTATTCTTTATTTTGATGCTTTGGGGCCAGTAACAGAAAACCTGACTCAAATCATTTTTCATATTAAAGGTAATTTGTTTGTGCATCTGAAAACCCAGCAGCTTGGGGGACAGAACCAGGACCCTGTTATTCTCAGTAACTTTCATCTGTTCGGTGTTCACATTCTTTTCAGGATGATTCTTCCTTCATGATTTTAAGAAGGCCCTGCCTTTTGGGGTGACTTGTTTCCTTGTTCATCCCCAGAGTGGAGTGTACTATGTCAGTTGCATGATCAGCCCTGAACTTGGGTAAGAATTGTGCTAATTAGCTTAGGTCTAAACCCTGTGCCTACCCCTACAGCCAAAGGGAAGCCTGCCTCACTGAAGTGCCAAGGAGGGGCTTAGCTAAACAAAACCTGGGGTGCAGGTGCCAACAGAAGATAACAGAAATTAGGTGGCCCCATACACTAAACGTGCATTAACTGCAACGGTCTAGTTGAATTGTTACCTGGGGTGGTATATTAGTTTCTAATAGTTTCTGCTGAAATGAATTACCATAATTTAGGGGGCTTAAAACAACATAGATTTATTCTTTTGCACTTTTGCAAAATCACCTCTCCAGGCAATGGCAGGGTCATACTCCCTGTGGGGATTTCCGGAGAGAATCCACATCTCAGCCTTTTCCAGTTTCCAGGGCAACGGTCCTTGACTTGTGCCTTCTTCCTCCACCTTCCAAGTCAGCAGCACAGCACCTCTCTACTTTCCTGGCTTCTGTGGTCACATCATCTTCTTCCCCCATTCCCTCCCATCTGATCTTCCTCTCTCCCTCCCACAAGGACCCTAGTGGTTACATTGAGTCCACCCCAGATAATTCAGGAGGGTTTCCCCATCTCAAGATCCTTCTCAGGATTAGTACCTGGACACCTTCAGGGGCCATTGTTCCACCTCCCAAAGGCTTTCCTGCTGCCCTGGATGAAATTAAGTGCACCTTCTCAGTGCTTCCCAGGCCTTTCCAACATGTGTGTGACGGTATTTACATTTTCATCTTGGGATCCTGTATGTATTATATTTACAGATCTGCCCGCTAGGCTTTGAGTGCCTTAGTGCTACAAACACTCTATTTATTTCCCCAAAGCATAGCATCATGGCTGGCTCAGAGCAAGTTCTCAATGAGTGAATGAATAAATCTCTTCACCAGAGCGAATGTAATGCAAATGGAAGGCCCCAGCCGTGAGGAAACCCAGAACCGAGGACGTCTCAGAGACAGCAAGGGGTTAATGCAAAGACCCCAAATCCCAGTCTCAAATCTCCAGGCCCCTTCTGCTGCCCTCCACACTGAGAGAGCTGGCCAAGCACATCTTATTTCCTGAAGCCTATTTTTACAATCCCTCAGTACTAGCGAGCAACATTGTGGCTATAAATAGAAGCCATGGATTTTATGATCAGAGAAAATGAGTCCATCATATTGAAGAAAAAAAAAAAACCCTACACAAGCACTATTTATAGCCTGAGGATTTCCACAGCCAAGCACACTCACTGAGAATCCCTGGCTGATTTTTCTTCCTGCTGTACAGGGCTCATGGAAATGTAACAGGCAAGGGGAAAGTATGTCATTCTAAATTGCGTTTATTTTTGAAAACCCACTTTCTAAAGGAGGGAATCATGCAAAATGTATGAAACTGACAGGACTCTTTTGGAAGAAAAGAATCACGTTGCTGGTTGGGGAACAGAGCAGGATTCTGAGGGCTGTGAGAGTAGGAGAGGATGAATTGTGAATCAGAAAACCAAAGCCCCAGTGAACCCCTCCAAAATATGGCAACAGCTAACCTGTACTGAGCACTCCCCTTATGTCCAGTACTGAGCCAGGGACCCACATACATCATCTCTTTTTATCATTTTCAATGGGCACAATGTGCTAGTCCCGTCACCACTGACCACTGATTACACCTATGGGTAAACCAAGGCGTGGCAAGGTTGAGTAACTTGCTCAAGACCAGTCTTAAGCACTAAGCTGGACTGCCGCCATCACGGTGTCTGAGAGCAGGGAGAAGGTGGGATGGACACCTGTTTGCTCATGGCTTCTGTTTGGTGCCAAGACCTCCATTGTCAAGCAACACCTCTTCCTTCTCTTTCTGACTTTTCTTTCTTCTTCTCTCCCATTCAGCAAATACATCCTAGTGAGCGAGGTCATCACCTTAATAGCTTACACTCGGGGCAGAAGTGGACCATATTCACCGTCCATTCTGGGAGGATAGCTGTCGACCATAGACAGCCAGAGTCATCCTGGCAGAGTTACCAGCAGTCTCCTTGTTCTGCCCCCACCAGGTAGGTTTTTCTTCTCCTAGCTAGATGTGCAACCCCCACCATTTCTGTGTCTCACCCAGCCCACCTCCTCCTCAGATGGCTTCCCTGATTACTCCTCAGCTGGCTCCTGTCTTCCTAGAGAGCCACAGCTATCCAAATGGACCAAGTTGTAAGAGCCTAAATGTTCTTGGGAAAACTACAAGTATCAGTTGTCAGCATAGACAGTCACTGAGCTGAGGCCCGGGGAATGTCCGCTCTAGCACCAGGTGTGGCTGCAGCCTAGTGCAGGGGAACATACCTCCCTGGCCAGTGGTGGGGCTAGGTCAGGGTCCAGCTTCCCTAAGACTAGGCATGCAATGTCTTATGGGAGAATTCTGAGGAGGATCATAACCAGGCCCTGATGGGTCCCCTTTACTCTACTCTCTCCTTCCCCACTAAAATTCATTTTTCAGGCTTCACTCAGAAAGAACTTCTAAAAATTCAGGTTGGATGAGCCTCCAAACTTTCTGTGGCTGTTCTTAAGGCCTTTTATTGGATATAAGGCCCACTTCTCCAGGCTCTCAGCTCTACTCCGGCTGGCCCTACACAGGGGGGCCTTTGCTCCAGCCAGGGCTAGTCACTCACTGTTACCTGAACCCACCTGCTCTTTTGTGGTCCTGGAGTCTTTGCTTAAGCTTATGGGAGCTCCTTGGGAACTGAGATAATGCCTTTTCATCCTCTTATTCCTTGGTCTATAGGGGATGCTTAACACTGGTTAATGGAATAAATGGATGGATGAATTGAAGAGTAAATGTACCTATGAAAACTACTCTCCACCTCTGGAATCCACCTGCTTCCTAAGAATCCTTTATTTCTTCCTCTCCATCAACCTCACATCTTTTATAAAATCTATACTGGACGTCATTCCCGGGACCAATGATTTTCAACCAGTGTGCCGTGGCACACTGACATGCTGTAAAAAGATCTTCGGTGCACCTTGAAAATTTTTAAAGATCATTAATTAAATTATTTTCAAAAGAAGTTTAAAGTACAGTATATTTTTCTTTTTACTCTTTTTTAAATCAACGTAATTTAAGTGTGTGTAGAAGTTTTACCTATAGGTTCAAGTATGCTGTAAGATAAAAAAAGATCAAAAAACACTGTCCTACACTAAGTCTGGTACAATTCTATCAAGCCTAGGAGTCGAAGTATGTTAACACAGTAGATGTTGTTCCTGGGTCTGCCTTCCCGCTCCACTGTCCTACGCTGAGTCAGAGACCACATTCTATACATGGGCTATTCCTAGCCCCTAGCATGAGTCTCCATCTTTAATGACTGAATGAACTGAAAAGCTGTCTGACCAAACGTATAAAGGAAAGTCCCCTGTGACACACACCTGTGGCCATGTGGAGAGTTAAGAGCTGAAGCCAGGTCCTGGTGTCAGGCTTCCAGGTCTCTGTTCTTGCCAACACTTCTGGTGTAGATAAGTAGCTGGGAGAGTTCACTGGTTTTAGTATTCTTTTTTAGGTCCATAGAGTGCCACAAATGCACCAAGCAAGTGTAAGTTATCACAAAGTAACCAAACCAGAATGCATTTGCCCAGGATGCCAAACCCAGTCACCATCAGCAGCTTCTTCTCTGGAAGATTGGTATCTAGGGTATTGTTAGTTGAGCCTTGTATCCTGAATGAACACCCTGGGATGAAGGCTGTTGACAGCAGGAATGATGGGAACAGGTTTCAGAGCTGATAACAGTTTACAGTAGCAAAAATAACTCAAGACAGGAGTTTGGATTATATTTCCAACTCTGTTAGTAATTTACTGGTCTCTCTGGGTCTTGGCCCACATTTTGACAAAATGAAGGAAGTAGAATATATTTTCTCTAAGGCCCTTCCTGGCTCTTAAGTTTTGTGTGTTTATATCTCTGAAGCTCATTTGGAAAGACATGAGTGACTCATAGGTTAATACTGAAGATAGAACTTTTCCAGTAACATGATAAATAGTAGGTTTATTTTCCAAGTGTTCAATAAGCAATAGCAAATGTAACAAAAGTAATAAGAAAGATAAAATTGGGGAAGTTTATTGGCAACAAGCCCACCAGACTCAATGTAGAATTAATTCACTAATAAGTAACATCCTCACCGTGACCCACGGCATAACCTACAAACGCCCTGGAAGACCTTTGCTTCTGCCGCTCACCCTTCTATGTACTGTTTGCAGTGGGAGGATGGGTCATAGCGTCTGCCTTATTCGACCTCTGGGGCCCAGCCTCAAATCTAGGCAAATAGTAGATGTAAAATAAATATAGATGGAAGAAATAAAAGTGGAACTCACATTCCTAATCATCAGTTTCATTAACAATAAAATTCAATTACAGTCCTTCCCAATTACCTGAACATAAAATATATCTTTCAGTCATAGCACTGGGATTGTATAGTTCTCCATCTTTAAAACGCAAGCATTAATGTGAAAAAATTCCCTATCGAATGGGGGATTTTAAATTTCTAAGGGCTTTCAAATTTATTATTAATGGGCAGTGAAATGATTACTGGCATTTTTGTGGAGTTTTGTCTTCACGGAAGACTTTCACATCCACCATGTCATGAGCTGTGAGGCAGCAGTGGCCTAGTTTGCAAGTTAGAAAACCAAGGTGTTGAGAGAATGGAAGTGACTTTCTCAGCATCTCACAGGTGATCAAGGTTTGAGCTGGGGCCGGAATCTGGGTGACCTCCCCTCCACACTGCAGGTTGAGGGTCCACCCTTATGCCCTTCTGGTTTCCCCCCATTTACATTATTGTTACCAATAAAAGAAAATTGAAGATCAGAAAATTCATGGATTTATTACAGTCTTTCTCCCCTTTTATTCCTTCTTTCACTCTCAAAGAGAGACATTTTCCTGAAAGATTGAAATGATTTTAAGTAAGGGAGAAGGTAAGGAAATAAGATAGAAGGAAGGAAAAGAGAGTGAGAAGGAGGAAGGAAAAGGGGGCAGACTACAAGATTACACAGTACTTTTATGTAGACTTATCTAATTCTCATAAGAAGCCTCTGAGTGGGAAGGGAGGCGAGGGGGGAGGTTTGGTAGAGAGAGGGTAAATGGTGGCACCACACCTATGGAGCATATTGCAAGGGTACAAGTCAAATTTAAGAAGTACAGAACATAAATGTCTTAACACAATAATCAAGTAAATGAGGCAAAAGCTGTATTAATTAGTTTGATGTAAGCACTCCAAATGGTATAAAAAAATCAACACACTGTACCCCACATATGCATAAATGTATTCATGATCTATGTGTATGTGACTTAATAAAAATAAATAAAATTTTTAAAAAGCCTGTGGTTCCCATTTTACAGATGAAAGAAATGAGACTTGAGATAGATCTCTTGCCAAGGTCACATACTGTTCATTAAAGGTAGCGCCAAGAAATATCAAGGACTTTTTGAGATTCCAGTCTACAGAGCTGACAACAGGATGGGAAAGAGAAAGAAAAACCAGAACGAGCCCCATGTGGACCGCTTCTGCCTGCCCCCCCACCAAAACAAAGTGAGATTGAACCTGCCTCATCAGATAATGGCAAGACGGGACAGTAATTTCCTATTATTGGGTTACAGTGAAAAAAAGCTAACACTGGCCCTCAGCTTCTGAATGCTGTGGCTCCATTTAGAAGCATTTGAAAGAGATTTGCTATCCTGAAATTCCAACATTAAAATTTTAATTAACTGCTACATGGCATAGTAAAACGACTAACCATTTCGCCTATTCCTTTATGTTTCATTGTCACTACTACCATTTTAAAGATTTGCTCTGTGAGTTACACTAATTTCTAATTAGCATCCTTTTGGGGTTTTATGACTTCTGATATTTCACAGACCAAAAGAGAAGAAAAAGACAGCCACAAGATAAAATTGGTGGAGAAAGCATAGCCTAAATAACGGCTCAGTTTGACCTGGCGTTTGAAAGGCATTCATTTTAAAGCAAGGAACATTTGTTGAGAGTCTAGTGTTTGGCATCAGGAAGGGGCTGACAGAAAGATAAATGGTACGGTTCTTGACTTCAAGGGGTTCAACATCTGCTGGGAAAGATGGACCCGGCCCCACTGAGCGAGTTCTCTAACAGTCTTCTTCCAGCGTCTTGCACTGAAGTCCAAACATTGAAACTCTGTGCAGCCATCTTGCATGTGTGTTTGTGTGTATATAAAGGTATATATTTCCCCTATGTCTATTAATAATAAATTCTACAGCAATAATACTATCATTGCTGACAAGGGCAATTAGCCTTTTTATCGTGCTTTAACATTTACAAACCATGGTCCTACTCAACGTGCCTAAAAACCACAGAGTCAGAGATGTTCAAGTCAGGTTATGCTTTCCAGCTAAAAGTATTAATGTTCAATTTCCTGCAACTGGCAAATGTGAGAGATTATTAAATCTTTTCAAATATTGTAAAGAGAACCCATTGCGGGCCATTTCCAACTATGCCAAAATGCATGCTCACGTCCTTCAAGGATTAAAAAGAGCAAGCAAAACATTTCAACTATTTTGACTCTGTGAACCAAAGCAGTGGGGAATGCACATGACTCTGCAGAAGCAAAGAACATTGTTCAGCAAAAAAAAAAAAGACATGCATTCTGCATAAGGCTGTAAAATCATTTTTTTCTAGAGCATATTTTTAGATCATTAAACTGCAAGAATGCTGATTTCTTTCTGAAATAAATTGATCATAAAGAATTACTGAACTTCTGTTAAAAAATAGCAACTCATCTAAATTCTATGTTTGACAAGCATTAAGGCAAATTATGTAGTATTCACAAACACAAGACGAATGCACTATATAATTCTCATATATATTGAGACAGTAAAACATAACAAAACTAATAATTTCACCCTGCTCAGTTTTTACTTGTTACATCAGATATTTTTATTTCAATCCTTGGTTCTTGGACTCAAGAAACCATTGGCCAGTCAAGGCTAAAATGCACAGAGGGGCCAGCGTATGTGTCCATTGTCCTGAGTTAGCTGTCCTTTCACGTTAGAGTCTTGTCATGTCCCTTCCTCCCTGGGAGGACCAGACTCATAGTCAGGGTTTAGATCCATGGAACAGCTTTAACACAAGTTGTGTGAGCAGGGACAAATTAAATTACTCACCTGTTTTCTCTCACCTTTGATTTCTTCATAATGTAAAATGAGCATACTGAAAAGAAATCTGTAAGCTCCAATGTCTTACGATTTGGTGACTTAAAATTGCCAAAATATTTGAACAAATGGCAGAGTTCTCAATTTGATTAAACAAAATATTATTAAGGGGCATTTTTCATATTCCATGTACTGTGCTAAGCACTAAAATACAATGATATATCATTAGAACCTTTTTGTTTGAAATAAAAATGTGTTAGAAAATGCACTGGCTTCTGTGGGAAAATGGTAATAATGGTGGGGCCATTTATTGAGTCATGTAGCCAAATTTGCAGGATTCCAGCGGGGAGTTGGATACAATTGGAATGAGAACATGGAACGCTCTCAGGTCTTCTTTCTTTATTTTTTTCTGCTTTACTTCTTTATTCCAAAATGACTTCTTCTGGCCAGAATGTATATGGCGGACAGAGTTCAAGATGGCCTCTAAGTATATCAATCTCTTAGCACGCGCATCCTGGTGTAGTCTCTTATCCTTGAGTGTGGACAGGATGTCTGATTTGCTTCTAACCAACAGTGAAAGGTGAAGGAACATCACTTTTGTGATTGAATTATATAAGACTGGAACATGTTTCTTTCCAGCTAGCATATTTCCTTTGCTAGCTTGAATAAAGTCAGCAGACATGCTGGAGAGACATGTGGGGAAAGTGATTGGGGGCAAGTGATTGTCAACAGCAAGGAGGGAACACACTTTGGCTAACAACCACCATATCAAACTAAGACCCTCAGTACCATGGGCCCAGGGATCTAAATTCTTCCAATAACCATGTGAACTTGGGAGGGAATTCTTCCCCATTGGAGTCCTAGATGATATGCAGGCATCAGGCTACACTGGATTATAGCTTTTAGATGATTCCCTGAGGCAGAGGACCCAACAAACCTTCATTCAGATTCCTGACCCACAGAAACTCTGAGGTGACATATGTGTGTTGTTTTCAGCCACTAGGTTTGTGGTCAATTGTTCTGCAATAGATCAATAACATGAAAGGCATAGACACTATCCTCCCCTGATCCATATCTCAAGTTTCAGAACCTAGATAGATCTAAAAACCACTTCTCCTTTCATGTTGAGAACTCCTAATGAAAAGCTTATGCTAGACAGCAACACTATTAACCCCTGAGGTAAGGGAGGAGGGAGTCAGCTGAAGATAGCAGCCCCCATCCTAGCCAACTGGATTAGATAGAACATTGCCTAGAATATGTGAAAGTTCAATTATCGGCAGCCAAAACAGTAGCTGCCAATTGCAAATGGCAATAATGTAAACATGTTCTTTGGCCCTAAACTACAGGTATATGTGGATGAGTTAGTTTTCTATTAAAATAAATTGTTTATGGTGTGAAGTAAGGAAAGGACAGGTCTCAAAAGAGGGACCTTTACCCAGATTCAAGTGTCATGAAAACAATTTCAAGAAAAATGACACCTCAAATAAAAACTGAAAATTGAGTAGAAGCAATCCAGATAAATAAGGGACAATTAAGAAGTTTCAGACCCAGGGGACATCATGTGAAAAAGCTCAGGAGCTAGAGAAAAAGAAGGATATATTTGGTGGACTCCAAATATCTTTAATGCAGTCAGATCACAGCATGGAGAGTACACTGCAGAAGTGCCAAGAGGGAGGCTGAAGAAATTTGTCAGGACTGAGACATAAACGACCTGGTATTAGTCAGGATTCTTAATGACAAGTCACAGACTCCACTCAGTTTTCCCACAGGGTTAAGATATCATGCAGTCAGAAACTAAGCAATCACTACTGATACCCAGCACACCAGAACATGGTTCCCAATGCCTACCACTCAACACCAGTCATCCCATACTAGATACCAGAAGCCATCCCAGAGGAATAAGATTCCTCTGCTGTTATGCCTGATTATCTCCTAGGTTATGAATGAGCCAGTGACCTTGTGTAATACCTTGGCATCCAGATCTGATTGGAAGAACCCTGGTCACATGCCTGCATCCTAGCTGCAAGAGAGGCTGGGAAATGTTGACATTGACACTGTTTTTTATTCCACCACAGGAATGAGGAAATCACATGTGGGAACTGTCAAAGTGTAGAGAGATTATTCAAAGGCTATTAGACATGAATGACAGCTGTCCAGAGCCGTCCAGTGATTTTACCTTTGTGCTGAAGAGAATCATTGAAGGAGTTTGGGTAAGGGAATGACATGGTTACTTTTACAGTTTAGGAAATTCACTTGGCCTAGAGGGCAGAGGAGGGATTGTAGGCAAGGACACCAGGTAGGAGTCTGCTGAGGAATTCAGGTGAGGAAAGCCGAGTGCCTGAAGCCCTGGGGACTGTGTGGCACCAGGTTTGAGAACATGTGACCCTGGAAAGTATGTCTTGGGGGTCCACCAAATGGCATACAGAGAAAATGGTTAGCAACAGAACTGGTTCACAGTTGCTATGTCTCCTGTGAGAAATATCGGGGGGCTCACTGGGATGAGAGAGAAAAAGGAAGGCTGGAGTTGCCAGAGGAGGTTTTCACATGCCTGGAGCTGGGCCTCCAAGGGTAAGAAAGATCTGCCAAAGAGAAAGAAGCAATAGAAGAAATCTATGGGAACTGGGTGCTAGTGAGGGCCCTCATATAATCCCCTCGTCTTGAGTGCACTATGACTTGAGACTTTCTTTTAACCTGTAGAACACAGCAAAGGTAAAAGGATGTCACTTCTGGATTATGTTACATGAAATTGTGGTCTCTGTCTTTCTGGCAGGCTCTTCCTATTGTCTTGTTACCTTGTAGACCCTGAGCAAATAAGCTGAAATGCCAGAGAGACCCACATAACAAGGAATGGGAGTGACCTCTGGCCAACGGTCAGCTAGGAAATGAGCTCTGCAGTCCAGCTTCCATCAAAGAGCTAAATTGTGTCAATAATGCCGTGAGCAAAAGCCTGGAATAGATGTATCCTCTGTTAAGCCTCGGATGAACTTCCAGCACTGGTCAACATGTTGATTCAGGCTTGAGAGAGACCTGGAGCACAGGACTCCACTAACCTGTGCCCATATTTCTGACCCCCTAAAATTGAGATAATATCAGTAAATGTGTGTCCATATTTCTGAACCCCCCAAACTGAGATAATATCAATAAATGTGTGTATCGCCACTGAGTATCATGGTGATTTGTTACACAGCAAAAGCTAACTGATGCAGTGGCTCTGGGAGTACTCTTAACATTTCTGACCTTTGGTTTTCTTCTCACCACCACCATCAACCACACATTAAGGAGAAATTACCCCCAATAGATTTTCACAAGCTATGCATGCACTGATTCTTTTTTTTTTTTTTGAGACAGAGCCTCAAGCTATCCCCCAGGCAGAGTGCCGTGGCACCACAGCTCACAGCAACCTCCAACTCCTGGGCTCAAGCAAGTCTCCTGCCTCAGCCTCCCGAGTAGCTGGGACCACAGGTGCCCGCCACAACGCCTGGCCATTTTTTTTGGTTGCAGCCGTCACTGTTGTTTGGTGGCCTGGGCTGGATTCGAACCCGCCACCTTAGGTGTATGTGGCTGGTGCCCCAGCCACTTGAGCCACAGGTGCCGAGCTGCATGCACTGATTCTTAATGGAAGAATCAATATGGCCTCATGAATCTCTCCCAGAAATCTCTCCAGAACAAGGACAAAACAAGCAAGATATCTCTAGATACTTTAACACCTCAGTTCCTAAGATTGGCCTTGACTACACAGGCTTCTCTATAATACTGCTCCAAAGAAATTCCTGGGTCCAGTACTGCAGCTGAATTTGTGAAACATGTTAATTAGCTCATCTTATGCCAGGGACAACATTGGGCTAGCTTTTTAAAGGTGGAATTCCCACATTAATATAAACAAAAGTTTGCATTTTTTTTTTAATCACTCCTCCACATCATACTCAACCTCTGACACAGATCACTGCCTTTGGGTAGTAGTCACTCTCCAGTTGTAAGAAGTTAAAATTAACAGGGTAAACACATATTCTGTATGGCTTTGCCAGAAAAGCTTGGCTGATCCAACAGACTTTTTTTTTCCAGCTGTAACATTTTATTTTTAATTGAAACAAATGACAAATTGTATTATATGAGTTAATTTTTATGTCCAAGCACAAGGATAATGAAATATATTTTCCATGGAAAATATTATATACATTAAATAACCTACAGTGGTAACAATGCAGTGTAGGTTTCCTGGGAAGCAGACTCTGTGATAGAAATATACAAGCAGGAAGTGTATTTATTGGGCAGTGCTGTCTAGATGAGGAGCAGTGAGAGGGAAGAATGAAGCAGGATAGACAGAGCAAGAAGTTGAACTCTCTTGAAGTCCCAACAAATGTCTCAGTTGATCCCTTGAGGAACCTCTGAAGTTGGGAAAGCCCCTTAAAGAAGTCTGAGTGGAGGCAATGGCCAGCCTTTGGATATCTGCCGCCCCACAAACCTGAACCTTGAATGAGACAACTCTTTTTAGCCAGGGGCAATTTCCAGAGAAGAACTCAGCAGGGAGCAGCCAACTACCAACAGTCCCAATATCTCAGTGAAGGGGTGCTTTAGTCTCAAAAGGGTTGGGGGATTTGTGGGAAGCACATCATAGCATCGATTACAGATGATCAAAAAGAGCAATGTGTAATTCATAATTCACAGCAAAGTTCTGCCACAATCCCAGATACAATTGAATTTAAAATTATGAAAAGGTAAAATTCTAGTAAGAAAACAAAGAAACTGCCTGACATGCCAGCTATTGTAATTATGGAAACTTCGATAGTAAGAGAGATGAAACAAACCTCCCCCACCCCCCCAAGGCCTCTAAATAGCAAGGAGAATTATTTCCGGGAATACTAATTTTTTTTCCAAAGTCTCAAAGAACTGACAACTAATATTTATAAATAAAAATAGAAGCTAATTTAAAAAAAAAGCATGCCAAATCTTATAGACAATAGAAAAAGAAGAAATACTTTAAATCCATTCTACTTCATTTGGATATACCTAATATTAAAATTGGAAAATATATGTTATTATAAAGGGAAATTACAAACATATTTCACTTATAAATCAGGATGCAATATCCTAAACAACATTTTAGCAAGTTGAATTAAAAATTATTGTTCAAATAATATACTTTGGTCAAAATTAAATCTAACTTATGTGAGAATTAATCACTATTTAATTTTTGATCCAACAGATTTTAACTCTGTAGTACAGATGTTGCTGTATTCGCGCTTTCTTTTTGGTTGTTGTTCTGTCTTCCCCAGAGGAGTATTAGCTCAAAGTCATCACGAGAGACTGGCCACTGCCCGCTGCTTTCTGTGCTATTCACTTGCATCTCTCCTCTCTTACAAGGTCTCCAGCCATTTGATCAAGCACATACACACGCGCACACGTGTGCACACACACACGCACTAGTCAAGGATGCCATCCATTTCTCAAATGGCAACAGTCTGATTGGAAAATGCAGAAAGCATGAATGCATTTTCATTTCCACTCATTTCCTTTTCATCTCCCCTTCCCATTCTACTCAAGCCAGCAGCAGGACTTTGCTCTTCAATGTCAAAGCTGCTATGAAATGCAGTTAGTGACCAGGCTTTGAAAGGACTTAAGAAAATTGAAGTGGATTGGAAGCCAACAGAGAGGTACCTCCGGACTGGTATTTTCAATGACCTCTAAAAATGTCATGGATTCTAATGATGTTTTAACAACGTTGCTGATCCTTAAATCTTAATGGTTTAGAAAAAACAGATAAGAGATGGAAGAACATTTTTTTCTTTGTCCAGAAGTGGGTAAAGTGACTAAGTGTTTTGAGTAAGTAAACTCTAAAAATAACTATAGTTTAACACAATAGCCATTTGGAAGGCAAAGAGATAACCATCAACCAGTGCTGATTTTGTTACTCTGAAAATGGAGAAATTATTTCTAGAAAGTTCTGCATTTTTGTTCATTGATGAGATAGAAATATTGCATTTTATTAGTAACAGCCTTTGGCTAGTTGTATATAAATTTTATTTTACTGTTGCCAGTAAAGGAGTGGCTTCTAACAATTTAAATAGTCATAGTTAGAGTTTTGAAGATTAAAAATATCTTGGGCCTTTGGGATCACTGCTTTTTCATCCGTAAAATGGGAAGCTATATATATATATACACACACACACACACATATATATATATGTAGTGGTTTTGCCAATTTTAGGTTGTAATACTATATGTGAAAATGCCTGGCACAAAACAGAAGCTCAATTAATGCTGACCATGATAATGATGACAGTGACTATGATTAAAAAATTACATCGGAGATTTGTATATATTGATCATTCCTATTGAAAGCATAAGTTTTCTTTACTCGATGAAATGTCCTTAGAAATATTCTTAGATGGATTGTTAGTATAGTCATCCTAGCAACTCAACATTCCTGTTTTGTGAGACATTCCTAAGCAATCCAAAGTGCTTTTCTCGGGCTGAGTGCAGTTGGTCACCCCTGTAATCCTAGCACTCTGGGAGGTCAAGATGGGTGGATCACCCTCAACTCAGGAGTTCAAGACCACCTTGAGCAAGAGTGAGACCCCATCTCTACTAAAAATACAAATAACTCTCTGGGCATTGTGGTAGGCACCTGTAGTCCTAGCTGCTGAAGAGGCTGAGCAAGGAGGACCACTCGAGTCCAAGTTTGAGGTTGCTGTGAGCTATGATGCCACAGAACTCTACCCACGGTGACAGTGTGAGACTCTGTCTCGAAAAAAAAGGGGGGGGGTGCTTTTCTCTTATTTGTTTATAAGAGTCTAGAGCAAGGACCTGGAGCTGGACTTGGCTTTCTATAAACGTTCATATAGGCCAAGATGGCCTCCAGTCGATTTGTTGCAATAAATATAAGTCTGACCAAGGATCTTGATTGGAAAGACCAGGTGAGGAACTCTATCCTCCTTGCCTCTAAGAGTTTCCGTCCTTCAACATAAGTGAGGTGACAGTATGATGTTTGGCTTCAACATTAGCCAATGATACGGTTAACTGTGTGCGTGTAGCTGGGAGGGCACTTTGAAAAATGATCTCAGATCATAGATCAACTCTGTGGCACGTTCTCTCTTAATTACCATGGCTTCCCTGTCATTGGAGAGTATTTGTCACTTTTACAACATTTAACATTATGGATAGTTGAGACTAAGTGGAAGAATGAGTGACTCTGACAACTTTTACATTTTTAGTAATTTTATGGACATGTCTATTTTATGGGACAATCTCCCCAGCAGAACCAAATTACTACATTAATATTAATCCTCAGAATAAGGTAATGTGTGCGCTAGTATACACAGAGCAATTAATTTAACAAAGCTTCCCAATTTTACCTTGAGAGCCAAAACTAAGCACGCCTACACCAAGTAATTATAAATGAAATATCTAGAAATCATTTTATTTGTAATTAACTGGGGACATGCTAGTATTACCTTACCCAATGCACTGTAAGTTACTATAAAAAGACACACACCCACACATATACACACACAAGGATCACATCTCATTTGAGAATTAAATACCGTCCACACTATCGCTATGGAAGATAATGAACAGGAAACGAGGTTAAGGGTCGTGTGTCCTGTGGCTTTAGTGCAGTGGCCAGAGGGAAGGGTAAGGCTGCAGATGGGGCCTCAGCATTAAGATGAGAAAATTCGTGTCACAGACAAAAATGGGCACAGAAAACAAAGGACTAGCAAGCTTAGGGTATCCCTGGGAAAGCATGGGGTGCTTGAAGCATTTTTCATGATACTTCTTTTGTGTCCCTCCAGGTGGACATTGCTGGCATTCTTTGTGGTCTTTTAAAATTCTAAAATAAGCACAGCCAAACACTAAAATTTCTCTCAGCTGGAGAGCAAGTATATGCTTAGTTCAGATAGATTTTGGGCATGATGAAATGCCTGAGAATAGACGCATTAAGGTCTCAATAATATCCAAATGTTTTTCGGGAGAGCTCTTAGGGGTGTCTGTCTCTCAGCTGGAGAACCCTGCCAGTGGCTACCTGCACCCAAACATCTTGATTATCTGTCCCTGGAAACAAAAACAGCAGCAAGAAAAAATGCAAAGTGTAAAAACGTAAAATGAGTTTGTTGCTGCTGTTTTATTTTGACGGGAAAAGGAATAGAAACTCAGAGCAACAAGGGCTTTCAAAAAACTCGGTACCTGGAATTCACTGTGCTGTGGACTGGACCAGCAAAGCAATCCTTTGAGCACAGACACCAAAATAGGATTTGATCAATGTGGCCTTGGCTGATGCTGTTTATAAGGGAACATTATCCATTTCTGGTTGGGGAATCTTTGCTTCTGCCTGCAGACTGTGGATTACTACATAAGAACATCTTCTTTTGTTTCCATCACATCATGATGTTTGCAGGACAGTCTGAGATAGGAAAATTGAATCTATTCATATCCCATCTGATTGAGAAAAAGATAATGAAATGGCCACAGCCCTTTAAAATTTTCTTCAAATAAATCATTTGGAATCTTGTATGTGTGTGTGGTGTGTGTGTGTGTGATTCCACTTGGAAAGAAGTCAAATTTCTGTTAATAGCATTCATTGCCCAGTATTGTTGCTTTGCGGGATAGATGCATGGCTCCGTGTACATCTCTCTCCCTGCCTTGGGCATCTACCAGATACTCATCACAGTTGGGTTAAGCTATCTGGGGCCTAGATGATCAGTTCCTCAAGGGCAAGTGCTTTGTCCAGCTCAAGGGCTGGCAGCAAGTTTGCTGAATGATGTCCCCAGATACCCCAACAGAAGCCCAACAAAACTAAATTTGCTGATACTATACCTAATCCCTTTCCAACACACAGTAATGTGAGAGGCACATCAGTATAATGGTGGCCCAGGAGTTATCCACAGAGTTATTCGATATTGATGAACTTGCACATGAACGCCTCTTTCCCAGTGGGAGAGGGTGGGGTGTGAAAAGATTTCCAACAGATGTTCACCCTTGAGATTACCTGAATTTATGCCTCATCTGTCTTTGTCATATTAAACAGAGAGAGAAAGCCTTGGTTTCTTTGACAGGCATCAGGCACTAGTGATGAAAAACCATAGACCTGAGACTCTACTGAGACTGGGCTATAGGAAGATTATTTTTCTATACCTGTGACTTTTGGGACTGGCAGGCAGCAAAGGAATTTGAATAATTGTCATTACCTACTAAACTCTTACAATCTCAAAGGGACCTTTTCAACCTCATTACTTAAGTCTTCAGCTTTTGCTTAAATTCCACAGGCCATGGGGAAGTCACTACCTGAAAGGCAGCCCATTTGGTATTTGGATTGCTCTCAATTAGAGATTAGCAAATTATTCCTGTATAGGGTTTGATACTAAATGCTTTAGGTTTAATGGGCCATATATGTAGCAACGACCAACTCTGCTCTTGTAGCATGAATGCACTGTAGATGATACATAAATGAATGGGTGGACTGTTCATAAAAGTAGCTGCTGAGCTGGCCTGGCCCATGAGCTACAGTTTGCAAACCATAGCTTGTAAGTGTTCTTTCTTGCCCTGAAAAAAGCAACTGTGTCCCTGGTAGCCTAACTCAACCTCTTAGGGTCACGCTTAAGAGCAAGTCAAGCCCTTTTTCTATTTGAAGTTGATGGTAACCTCTTCCCAGTTGTCTCTGTTTCCCATTTCTCTCAGCTGTTCTCAGCTGTCCTAATTCCACGTTTTGCATCACCTTCCTAGTATGGTTGGTAGGATTATCTCATTTGTTTTTTTTTTTTGGCTGGGGCTAGGTTTGAAACCACCACCTCTGGCATATGGGGCCGGCGCCTTACTCCTTCGAGCCACAGGCACCGCCCCTATCTTGTTCTTTTTATAACCTCTTTGATATGGGTGTTTCAAAGGAAAATTTCCAACCCGAATGCCTCTTTTCCAACCAAATGTTTGAGTCCTCTTCACTCCATTTTACCTGTCCTTTATGTCATCCCACACTCAGACCGTGTCACTGACCCAGACAGTCCAATGAACGTGAATGCACATGGGTCTAACTTCTGCTCTGCCCAGAGACTGCGGCCTGTCTGAAGAAGCCAAATCATCTCCCGTGCCCTGTGATCAGGAGGCTCTACTGGGTAGATGCTGCCCCTCCCTCACTGGCATTTTCTTACTCTGAAGCTGGAGATGCCAATACAGCCCGCTGAGCTCAGGGAGGTAGATGTAATTTGTGAACCACATAGAGTCATGTGAAATTATTAAGAATTGGCTCGGTGCCCATAAGCACAGTGGTTACAGTGCCAGCCACATACACCAAGGTTGGTGGGTTTGAATCTGGGCTGGGCCAGCTAAAACAACAATCACAACTACAACAAAAAATAGCTGGGCATTGTGGCTGGTGCCTATAGTCCCAGCTACTCGGAAGGCTAAGGCAAGAGAATCGGTTAAGCCCAGGAGTTGGAGGTTGCTGTGAGCTGTGACGCCATGGCACTCTACCAAGGGTGACGTAGTGAGACTGTCTCAGAAAATAAAAAGAAAGAAGGAAAAAGAAAGTATTAAGAATTAGCAGGACCAGACCACCCAGAAAGATGCTTGAGGTTCTAGTCATAGAAATCCACCAGGTCTCTGCTTTGAGATTGAGGGCTCATTTCACCCAAACTCCCATATATGTGATGGAAAGCAGTGAAATGTGGAGTAAGAGGCTTTGAAAACTGCAAAGCACTATTAAAAAAAATAAGTTGTTAACAAGGAGACATACTGGTTTTTTAAAAAAGAGCAGTGCTTCAGACCTTTCCTGAACCATTTCTAAGGAATTCCTTTCTCCTTCTTGGATCCCACTATCCTGTACTACCACATCTTACAGTTACCTGGATTAACTATAGTTTTTCTCTCTAAAAGGAAGAACTAGGTTTCACTTTTCCTAGTGGACTTTAATTTTCAGTATTTGAAGTTCTTTATAATTCACCTCTGGATCTTCGCAAGTGCTGCTCCTGAACTTGGTACATTCTCCCCTTCCACTCCCATCCCATTTCCCTTTCATGGACTGACTCCCACACACCTCTCATGACTCATCTTGGAAATCTCCCACACCAGGAAGTCCTTCTCAGTCTCCTTGATCTCAGGATGGGTCTCTCGTTTGTGCAAACCACACGACCTACAGACTACATGGAACTGATCCCAGGTCCTGCCTCACCATCCTGCCAACCGGCCTCCCTCTTCTAACCGGACTGTGAATGACTTGAAGGCATGTTCATTTCTGAGTGCCTGGAACCAACAGAGGGCTGGGCATATAGTGAGCACTCAAAGCCCTCAATAAATACGTTTTAAATGAATGAATACACAAATGAACAAGTTATAGCAACAATAGGCTAATGTCTGCAAAAAGCATACTCATTACAAGTCACCAAACTCTCGCATGCAGTGACTGGTGAGGTGCACCACATCCCTCATAATGTCCCTGCAAAGTGCTGAGGCTGGCAAGGATCATGACCCTATTGTCCTAATGAGTGATGGGAGGTGCCTTAGTTAAAGCAGTCAAGCACTAAACCTTTGTATGGGTGGCTGCCTGGGAGGCTGGATCATCTTCTGTAACTCTGTTTCACTGTCTCTTCCCACTACCTCCATCCCTGGCAGGCTAAGCAGGTGAGCTGGCCTCCTTTCTGGGGGAGAACCAGCTCTAACAGGGGCCAAGAACTCTCTTCTCTGCTTGCCTCCCTTAAGATCTCAAAGGAAAAGCATTCTCTCTACAGTTCTAAATTTTTTCTTCCCTGTCCTTCAGTGTCCCTGGGACTTGTTCCATCTCTTCAACCTCTTCATCGTCTTATTTGCCTTGGGTCCTTCTCAGCTCCTGCACACGTAAGCTGCTTGTTCACAGCTCTGGGAGCCTCCCCTGCACATTCCTTCTGTTAGCTTCTTCTTGCTTCTGTTTTCTCCACCTATTCAATACCTACTTATGCTTGGAGACCCAACTCAGATGCCACCTCTTCTGGCTGTAGCCAGCAGCAGTCCCTGCAGACAGGGGTATCCACGTTCTTCTACACCTCTAAGAGTACCACTTGGTAACCCTTACAAGGTAGGATGCTGCGATCCAAAACAACATGAGGGGCTAATGATGACAATGATAGCTATCTTTCATTGAGAATTTACTCTGTTCAGGAGCCATGCTGAAGACTATACACACACATCAGTGATCCTAACCACCAAGCAGGCACCAGCTATTGTCTTAGAGTCTTTAAGTCTGGTTCTTATTGTCTTTCAGTCTGGTAGACAGTATAGGGTAATTGTTAGGAACTTGGGCTTTGGGGTCAGGAAGATTGAGTTACAACTCCCCAAGTCTATTATTTGCTAGCTGTGCAGCTTTAGGGAACTTAGCCTTTTTTTTCTTTTTTGCAGTTTTTGGCCAGGGCTGGGTTTGAACCTGCCACCTCTGACATATGGGGCTGGTGCCCTACTTCTTTGAGCCATAGGCACTGCCCGGGAACTTAGCCTTTTTAAATTTTCCCTCTTAAGAAAAGATAATGGACCTTTTCTATAGGTATTAAATGAGCTCCCCTATATAAAGCTCTTAATACCTAGAGTAGCTGGCTTGGGATAAGCCCTCCATAAAAACCCCTATTAGGACCCAGAAGACAGAGGCTTTATCTAAGTTATCTTTGCATCTCTAACTGTACCCAACTTTAGTAGATACTCCTTACAAGTCTGGGGAGATGGTCCTTCACTGCATTGCAGATGAGCAATCTCTGGGCTTCCTTAATCCTGGTTTGCTGTGCCCTCCCCATGTCTATTGTTTGAGAAAAAAGAAGAGTCACAAGTGTAGGGGGAGTCCTTCCTGCCACCTTCTTCCCCAACCTTTTGCGATGCACCAGACAACATTTTTCAAATCTCTGGAAACTGTGAATGAGATGCTTAGCTGTGAAATCACACTTCCCTAAAGGCTGCTTTGTTTCCTGGAATGGTGGGTCCTAGATACTGTTTGTGCACGGAATACAAGCTCTGAGGTTTTGTTTATTATAAGCACTGGGCTCCCTGAGCAAATTAGATGTTGAATTGTACCTACATGTTGGAAAATTGGGGCTGAAGAAAGAGCTGGCTGCCAGTCCGATACCAGGGAATAGACCTGGAGTTTCTGCGGACCAGTTGCCTGGCTGCCACCATCCGTAACAACTGGTGGTTGCTCAGAGGTGTCACAATCTTACAGGAAAATGTTGGGATGCAGCTGTTACACACAGGCTGGGATGCAAAGTGCTTTTCCCAGAAAAGTGCTACCTTTGGACCATATTTCTATTTGGTTTGGTTTAAAAGGCTTTTCAACAGGAGTTACTGGCATCTCTAAATAAATACATACATGAATAAATAAATAGAAATGTCTTGTCACTGGGCCAAACAAAAACCACTCAGGCCCTGCCATTTCCCAAAACTTCTTATGAAGAGGCTCTGCCTGCTTGAGACCCAGGGCTAGGGGTGCGTGCTCTCAGCAGGCTGCCTTTTCTCTTTCTCTGCAGGGCCTATAGCCTGCCTCTTTCTCCCCACATCCATTCCAGAGAGGCAGGGAGGACAGCGGATTGGGGAAGGGCTGGTGTGGGTCCTGTAAGTGAGGCGGCAGGTAATTCCCATTCTGTGGCAGGGATGGCAGGGAGGCAGCGCTTCCTGTAGCAGGTGGATCTTCTGAGAAGTAGAGAAGGAAGCTTCCTTTATTCAGCTGTTGAAGAAGGACTGCAGTGGGCCCTGGGAACCTGCTAGCCAGGAGGCCTGGGTTCTTTGCTCAGCTCTGTTTCTGAGGCACCCAGTGCACTAGGGCAAGTTAGCTCCCTCATCAGCAGAGGCAGTGGTCCCTGCCTGCTCGGATGATGTCTTATGGCTCTTGTCCCACTTTCCTGGCATTGGGGTGTATTTTGGTGAGGTCTCAAAGGACCCGGAGGCAGGCTGCACACCTTATAGAAAATGCACGCTCACATTCATGGAGTGCACTAGCTACTGGAACTAAGCTATGACCTTTGGGGACAAAGACTCCATTTTACTAAAAACGTTAAGTAACGTCAAAACGTCCTATGTATAGTAAGCAAGTGGAGAGGCCTGGATTTGAACCTCAAGTGCACAAAAAGGAAGAAGCCCCGAGGGCAACTGGACTCAGGGGCAGTGGGGTGGAAAGGCGCCAGCCGGCAGGCTGGGAGATAGTGGTTTGACCAGGACACATACACCTCCAAAGACCAGGCCATCCTTGTTGTCTGTAAGACAAGAGGAGCTCAGAGCAGGGAGCTGAGCGACCTGTGCTTCCATGATGAGGGGACAGCACAGGAGCAAAATGTCCAAGAAGTAGGGAGAGAGACCAAAAGAAGGAGGAGGTACCTCTTCCACCAGCATCCCCAGGTCCCCATGGACCACGCATTGGGTGGGAGCGTGTCACACACACACCCGTCCATGGCCACTTTCATCGCGCTCCCGCCGGGGCCGGGCTCGTTTCCGCGCGCCTGTGGTCGCCCGGACTCCACGGGCCACGTCGCCGCCACCTGCTGCTGCATCCCCAGTGCAAGGGAAGGAGCATCTCCATGCCTCCCTGTAGCCACTCCCGCCCGGCGCAGACCACCCATCCTCCACCGCCAGGCTGAGGCCACGTCTTCCTCGGGCTCCCTCCCCAAAGTAGAGGGGGAAGCGGAGAGAGAAAGGAGCTCCGCCCGCGGCCGCCAGCCCTCCCCGCGCCGGAGCTCCCCATCCCTCCCCTCTTCTCCCCACCCCTCGGCTGCGGCAGCCCTGCTTGTCGCGCGCGTCAGCGTGGGCTCCCCGGAGCGAGTCGCTAGGTAACGGGGCGGGCTCCGCAGACTTGGGGCCGGGGAAGCCCGCGCAAGTCGTCAGCAGCTGCGCCGCAGGGCGGGGGCTGGGGGCACGGGGACCCTCCCTGCTCCGGGCCTGCGGACGCCAGCCGGCGCGACCCCCCCCTCCCAGGATGCCTTAACCAGCGACCTGTCGCCGTCGCCGAGGTGCTCCTTCCCTGAAGGGACCCCGACACCTTCCGCCCCTTCCTCCAACCGAGCGGGTGCGCACCGCTCTGCGCGCGGCCGGGTGGGCGCCGCGCCGCTGCGGACGCGGTCGCCGCTAGTAAGCTGAGCTCTGGGGCTGGGGCTGGGACTAGAGCCGGGAAGGAGTCGGGGGCACTCTACGAGCGACGCGGCTTCGGCCACCGCGACCGCGGGACTGGCCATGTGCTAAAGTTTCTGTGGGTCGGCGTCCTGCCGGGCGCGCAGCGCGGGGCTCAGAGGCGCGGTGGGTGGGGCGGCTCCGTCCTGCCGGCGCCCGCCCGCCAGCCCCGGCCCCGCGGGGCACAGCTTTACGTGCTCTCACGCTCTGCCTCTCTCTTCTCTCCCTACGCTCTGCTTCCCGAGGTCCTTCCGCCGAACCCCAGCGCGGGGCATGAGGAGCCCCCAGCAGCCGCCGAGAGAAGACCCAGCTGCGCGCACACCTCGCCAGCTGCGGACGGGGACATGAGCACCGTGCGTGGGGTTCGGCGCCAGGCGGCCAGTCCCAGCCGACAGCGGCCAGCGGGTCAACGCTGCCCGGGAGAATGAGGCAGGAGCCGGCGGCAGCCTCCTTTTTCTCCTCCTCCTCCTCACCTTCCTCCGGCTCCGGTGCCCCCGGCCCGGGCCCGGCTGTGGCTCTGCTGCGTGCCCCGCGCGCCCCCCAACCGCCTCCGGATGCGCTTCTCGGTAAGCCAGGCAGGCCCTCCGCCTTGGGAACAAAGCCCCTTCGCGGGGCTCGGTGGCCTCCTGTAAGCCCCTACCCGCCCCCCACCCAGAGCCTGAAGACCTGCGAGGCTTCTGGTTTAATCCATCAATTTCCCTGACCCCAGTCCCCACCTAAAGGCTGAACTGTCCCAGCGCCTTCAAGATTTGGTGCTTTCCTGGCCTCGAGGAGAGAGATGCAGGCTTGACATGCAGACAGGAGACCTGTTTGGTCTAGATAATGGTAGTGTATGCAGCCGGGGTTCTGACTTGGCATTTGAGGGATGCAAGTCAACTTATATTTAGTGCGCGTCTGGGCTGTGTTGGGCAGTGGTACCTCTTTAAAACCACTCTAGGAAGTAGGTTCCCCTTTCGCCATGGCACAGATCATAGGAAAGTGAGCCCCGAAGAGATTGAATGATTTAATTACAGTCACAAGGCTAAGGAGTGGGTAGACCAGAATTCGAAACCAGGATACTCTGCTGCTTCGTCAAGCTGATCGCTTTGTAACATACACAACTGTCCCATTTCTTCTGTTAACTGCTTGCCTCTCAGGAGTCATTGCATGTGTGTGAAATATTTGTTCCAATGAGTATCTTCTCTGATGAAATAAATTGCTGGTAACATGCATTTTTAATCCATCCTTCTAATCCCTAATGTGTGCTGTAAGTGTGAAGCTAGTTCTCTTAGTTAAGGTGAGAGAATGATATGTTTTCCTGGGTGATTTCTTTCCCAAGATTTTGTTTTCCCAGGCCTCTTGAAGGATGGAATGGACTGTATTTGGTTCCTCCTGTGTGCCAGGGCCTCAGAACGATACCCTAAACCTTTCTGTGGGGTGGGGATTGACCAAGGCTATCTGCCCCTGGCTGTGTAAGTCTTGGAGATGGTTACTTAGTAGAAGCTGGGGCTGATCTCGGATGATCACCAGGCAGGGGCTGACCTGATCTTGGCTCATATTTGTCAACCCTCCTTGTTGGCAGAACTTCATAGCTTGAAAAGGGCTTTAAATGAAGACGGGAGGCCTTCTGTTTTTCCCCAGTTCTCTGGTTTGCAGCTTTTAATTGTTTGCTTAAGTGCGTTTAGTTCAGTCTTGAAGAAGGAAGCCAAACGGAAGCATTTGGTCCTGGCCTAAGCATCTTGTTTCAATGGTGGAGTCACAAGGTATTGAGCTTACTTGTCTACATGACATGTACAATGTTGTGTTGATGTAGGAAAGTCCCTTAGCAAAATGGGGCCTATAAACCCCTGTTAGTAGAAGGAGCAGGTTTGGGCTGGATGACCTCTCAGATCCCTTCTAACCTAACTACATGACTTTATGAGTGGGACATTCTGTGAGTCTGGGGCATCTTAGTCCAGATGCTTGGACTGAGAGTTCTGCACTAAATGAGTAGTTGATTTCTAAGAAGAGGGTTTGGTACCTAGGGAGCCATGAGATGTACGTTCAGCCCAAAGGAGGTAAATCTAGAGCCGTGTTTTAGTGCATTATTTATTGGGCCAAAGCATGGGGCTATAAAATGTCCAAAGATGCCAGATTGGGGTTATGGGATGGGTTGGCCCTTTCAGGTGGAGAGATGACATTATCCTCTAAGAAGTGACGGTATACAGTGCCTTGACTGGACACCGGCAGGCTAGAAGGCTGCAAGCTGGTGAATATTGCCTGTCCCTCCCCAAAAGAATCAATCGTATTTGTATAGGTAAAACCCCAGCCTAAACAATTACTGCAAGTAAACAACATGATATTTTAGACTTTCAACCCCTCTGTTTGATAAGGCAGTGACAGGTGGACCCTGTGCAAATGTGGACTCCAGGGGACTGTGATAAGAAGGTAGGGGGCCACCAGGATATTCAGATTCTGACTTAGTTTTCTTGGCTGTTGATTACAGCTAAATTCATCAATTTGACCTATGGGCTGTTAATGGGGTTGTCATTGGTCTTTTTAAGATGTGGATTAATGAACCTCTTAAAGTGTTACTGAATCCCGAATGAAATAGGCATGTCCTATCTTTTTCCCAGAAGCCAAGCTCCCAGCAGGTTTTGTGACCAAAGACCAAAGCTTTCATTTCTGACAGGCTCCTAGGGTCTGTGAAGGGAAAAATAACGCATCTTGCATGAGAATATTAATCTCCCAGCATTGTGTATTTTAGCTCTTTATGATTAACTGGTAAGGTTTTGAATACAAATGAATGTGGAGAAATAATCTTCATTAAGGTACTGTTGAAAATGATAATGTAATTATGAAATAACAATTTTTATGTCATATAACATACCACTAATAGCCACAAGCCGGATTACACAATAAACCATTACTCCCATTACTGATATTTAGTTTTGAATTCATCAGTTTTCCCACTGTTTTTTTTTTTTTTTTAAGAATAACTTCTTCCTTTTCAATTTTTTCTTTGTCTTAAACCCATGTCTTTCCTGGGAGATCTCTGAAATTGAACTCCTCCAGGCCGTACATATCGAGGCCTCATATTAAAATATGTTTTAAGTTTCTCAGGTTCTTGTGGGAGAACAGGAGGCATCTGTATCATAAATTGATAATAACAATGAGGCATTTCCCTTGTTTGCTTACCATTTCTAACTCAGGACTTTAGCCTGTGAACTCTTACAGCTGTCAGGTTCGGCATTTTCGAGGACTTAGTTGGAGGGCTGCAGCATTTGAGCGTCACTGAGGATGCACTTGTGGATATGTTGGGGATAGAGAGGTAAAGAACGGCTTCCAGAGGCAGGAAACCTGAAATTTATCCCTGACTCTCTTGTTAATTGGCTTTGTGGCCGTGACAAAATAATCCCTTACTCTGGGTCTGGATTTACATATGCACAATGGGTGTGTATACCTGTGTCTGGGCATGTGTGCAAGTTAGTATCAGATGATGCCCTCCAACTCTAAGCTTGAAGAATGCTCAGAATGTGGAGGCAGCTGGTTATTAATAGCTCCAGAAAGCTCCGTACTTTAAGGTTACATAACATTTTCAATTAGACATCCATATAAACAATAAGGAACTGGTCTTTACAGAAGATGCTATTTATAAGATGCTAAGTAGAGATACCATACCCTGACTGTGAAAGGCTGGAACTTTCATCTTTAAGGTGATTATGCCAGCTTCCCTCCCAGGGTTCCCTTCGGCACACATCCGAGAGCACTAAAATGAGCCGTAATCTCTCTCTAAGATCCATGTGGCAGGAGAAGCATGGGCCATTATGTAATTTGGGTCAATGGGGTAGGAAGAATACGACATTTTTATCTGTATGGCTTTAAGGTCCAGGGGACTTGGAATTTTGCCTCAATTTCAGGCTGTTCCTGGAAGGTAAGAAGGGAAGTATGTAATTATTGTTTTCAGTTGTTTTGAAAATGGAGAGTAATTAGAGCCTTGAACTCAGCTGAAGCTGAGAAATGGTGAGAAAGAAGTTTGTCAATTAAGCAGTGGTATTTTTGCCAGGTTCCATGTGTGGAGTCTTCTTTGTGACATCCAAGGTACTGTGTCGCCTAAGGTTAGGCTTCCTGGTGAAGCTGCAATCATTTTCAGATAGAGGGCAGGAGAAAGGAACCACCAGTCCTTAAACATTTTGTCCTCACAACTCTGCAGAGCAGATAGTATTAACCCCATGTTCTAGGTAAAGAATCTGGTCTCAGGTAAGACTGCTAAAGTGTCTTACCCAGTCTCTTATAATGATTAAGTGGCAGAACTAAAGCAAGATGTTAAACGTACTGTACTAGGGTTTAAATCAACTCGTGCTATATCTTTATTTTCAGTGTTGCTGCAATGTGTCTGTCTGGCAGCCAAACTGTGTCCTTTCTTCCAAATTTCTAGGTAACACCACGGCACTAAAAAAGCATGCAGAAGATTTGATATAGGTAACGTGCAGAGGTGATTTGGCTGCCAAGAGACTACTGAATTCACTGGTGGGATTTTTGTTAGTACATTGGGTTTCTTTTAACTACATGAAGTTATATGTATTCATTCCCAGAGAGATTCACAAATAAGCTAAGTGTAACCCTAAAAGGAAAAGCTAATATAACTTGTTTAGGTCCCACGTCACCCGAGTGCCAAAAGTGATCAGAAACTGATGCGTGGGTTGTTTCCAAAGGTGTTGCTGGTCTGTTCCTCCTGAAAAAGGAACACAGAATAAAAGTTATGTAACAGAAGCTTTCAAAAGGACTTTCTCCTCCTCCGGGGTGCCAAGCAAGCTAATTCCTGCCCCAAACAGCAAACTAGAGAAGGAATTGAGAGAAACACATAGAAGACCTTAAAGCAGTGTTTTTCAACCTTTTTTTTTAAATCTCACAGCACACTTGAACTTACAGTTAAACTTCCATGGCACACTTAAATTATGTTGTTCCAAAAAAAAAAAAAAAAAGAGTAAGAGAATATACGGTGCTTTGAACTTCTTTTGAAAATAATTTAATTAATGATCTTTAAAAATGTCCATGGCACCCCAGTTGAAAATCACTGCCTTACAGGTTCACCTACACCTCTTAAGAATTTCTAGGACTCAGAAAGAAATGTAGGTCTTGAAGAACTTTTAAAGCAACCAAATAGAGATGCTTCCATATCAAGATACTGAGGTGGCTTTCAGAAGTCCACAGACTGTTGTTCTTTGTTACAGATCTCTGCAGAGCTGGCTACGAACCATACACAGGAGATTGCAGAGTCCCATCTATATCAGGCAATTCTCAGGGAATAAAGGACAATCATTGAAATTGAAACATTTTGTCCTCACAACTCTGTCCCCCATCACTGTGCTTTTCATTGTAATAATGATACTCAGACTGGTTTTCTTCACCGACAGTTGAAAATATTCCCAGCTCTGATGCTGGCCTGGCCCACGTTGTGTGAGTGATGTCTTAACAAACAACACCCCCTCACCTCCCTTGGATTACTGAGCTGCTTATATGCCCCAAACTTCAAGTTTCATCATAGCTGATTAATGAGAAAAAGCAGACAGAATGAGTTAGAAAACTGGACTGTGATTCACCTGTGATCTGTGAAGTATCAACAACATCTTAGCAGTCAACACAGTTTTTCGATTTGGTAAAGGAAGAATAACCATGCGTGTCCCCGTTGAGGCCCGCAAAGTCTGCATTTTCTGCAAACTTTGAGAGGACAGGTGTCTAATGGCTTTAGCTTTGAGTCAGACGGCTAATCTATGTGGTTACTAAAAGTGGGAAATGCAAAAGTAGCTCTGCTGAGGCATCAGAGGGAATGAGCTGAGAAGGCAGTGAAGTCCAGAGCCCCCGATTCGTGATTACTAGGAATAGTTACTTGGCATATGATTAGTAGAAATGATTTAACATTGATTTCCAGCATCAAAAATCACAGAATAAATTCACTAAAGAATTTCAGGTGTTTTCATGTTATCTTTGTATGTGGCTTAGGAGAAGCATAGATGACACTTAAAGACCTATATACCTTCAGAAGCCCTTCCTGCTAGACTCAGAGAGGTGTGTCCTTGTGTTTGCTTGCCCAAATGCCTCAGTGGACGAGCATTATTGAATCCTGAGTCACGATGTCAGATTGTGGTTTGTGAGGGTTGGTGTGTTCGCATTTGGTTCTGTTTCTTAATAATCCGTGATGAGCTGCTATATGGCCTCATTCGCCTCAGGAGGCAGAAGAGCTAGTTTTTCATCAGCTTTTATCTGCTAATAGGGTCTCAGTATCCCGATCCACACAGGATTCTTGATTCCTTTTCATTCAGAAATATGGATGATAATGACAATCATCTGTTAATGATCAGTATTGATAAGTCTTATATTTTCAAATAAAGTGAATGTGCCTGGAGAGCATAGTGTGGAAGCCTAGCATGATTTAGGAAAGTGTACGCTTCCCTCTCACTTGCTGAGAGGGCTTTGCAGAGCACTTCTAAAACAGTAAGCCCAGCTTTGCCATGTTCAAATCTAACAGTAGAAATGAAAGCCTGCTGCATTCTGTGTTCTTCATCTGAAATCAGGAGTGGAAAAGACACACCTGGTTTCTAAAAGGGAATGATGAGACTGCTCCTCCATCAGTTTTAATGACAAGATCAGCATTGCCTTCTCAGTCCGAAAATTCCCCGCAGATGCAGCTTCTACACCAAGGCTACTTCTCCTCAAGCCTGCTCGAGGACGTCCCCAGGGTGTCTGAGCTCTGCTCTGTCTATCTGTGCAGGCATGGTGCATGAGCATGCCTCTCTGTGGTCCCATCTAATTACTATGGTCCCATAGTCAGTCCCCATCATTCTTTCATCGGGCATATTTCAATTGTTAGCAGTTTCACAAAAATGTATGGAGCACCAGCCCTGGTCTAGGCCTCGCCAGGCATTGAGGCTGCAGTGGCTGGACACTGCCAGCTAAGTGTGTTGTACACTGCTACTGTTCCAGTAAGTCTGGATGTCAGGGTTCCTTCTGTCCCTTTGGAGGAGGTCTGATCAAAATCTGGAGGGCTTAGCATTGCAGTGGGATGTATAGGCAGGCTGGAAGTCAGGGTACCTTCTCCCATTTACTCTGGGTGCCTGGCACCAGCCTCCACTCCTCTCTGACCCTCTGCTGGTTTCAAGTGAGAGGACTGAGCCAGCAGGATTCTTCCTAAGTGTGATCCAGGGACCACTTTCATGAGAGGAACAGGTGAGCTTACTGTAATGCACATTCATAGGCCTTGTTGCAGACCTGTTGAGTAAGAACCTCTGGGGAAGAGGGGTCCAGAATCTTCTTATGCACTCCTAGGTCATTCTCAACTTAGGCACAGTGCAGGTGAGAACCACCAGTTGGTTCTCACAGGTGGCTGATCACGCACAGTTCTTCTTGCTCCATAGTCTTTAGAATGTGGCAGCCCCCGCCCCATGCCAGCCACTATCCCCCCCTCCACCCACCACTAAGCTTTCTAAGCCATGGGGCTTTCTTAAACACTCTCCCTGGCCAATGCCACCTACCCACTGCACCCAGAGTGAGCGTTGGCTCATAGATCCTCGGTCCTCCCTGTGTCCCTGGGAGCAACAGCCAGGGGCCTTAAGGTGGCCCAGAGCCCTGTACAAGGTCTGGTCCTTCATCTTACCTTCTTTCCTACTAGTGCTCCTTGCTTTCCTCTTCAGGCCACACTGGCCTTCATGCCAGCCCTAGAACCCACCCAGCTTCCCAGAGTACACTCCCAGGGAGCCATAGGACCCGGGGATTGGCAAATCAGGGTGCTGGGAGGATGGGGAACACGCCTGTGGAGCTGCGGCTTTCTGTACCACCACTGCTTTGAAAATCCGTACAGATACCCTTAAGCCCACTTGGGCAAATATGTTTCTGGGCCCTCTACCACCACAGTAAATGTTGGTTTAGAAGCAGCTCTTTAATTCTGGGCACCATGTTGTGTAGGCTGGCAGGCAGTCAGGGTACCTTCTGGGTTGTCAAAGTGGCTCCAGCAATCTCTTTCAGAGGAAGTTCCTGGAAATAGACTGGACCTCTCTTGGGCTGGACTATTTGCTCAGCCACCTTTGATCCCAGCAACCCTGCTGTCCCTCCTCCTCTTCCTTACACAGATATTCTCAGGCACCTGCTACTTCCAGGCACCATTCTGAGGCCGTGATATACATCTGCATGGTTGTGTCTCTGCCTGTCACTCTTGCTTTCATACAGATGAAACTGTATGAAAACTGACCTTTCTCTCCTTTTGTTAAGGAAGAAGCACTCTGGCCTGTTTCTCAACCATGGCCCTCTTGGGGCCTAGGGTAAGGAAACTGCATTCAGAAATATTAATCTCTTAACAAGTGAAAGAGAGAGATAGAACCTTTCGTAAGATTTGCTTCCAAAGTGAGCAGAGTGCAGAGAGTGAAAAAGAGAGAGAGAGACCGTTTGGTATGATTTGCTTCCAGCAGTGAGCAGAGATCTGTGGAGTCTCTGACATGGGACACCTGGTCAGGACATGGCACAAATACTTGGTTCCCTAGAAGCCAGCCTACCCAGCAAATGTCAGCATGAAGAAGGCCATGACAATTTCAGACCCATGTAGGTCCTGCTCATTGCAGTTCCTCTTCCTTGAATCTCATGGAGGGAAACATTTTTACTCTTAGCATTGATCTTCTTTGGGATACTTGCTGTTTACACATTGGCCAAGCCTTTACCAAGAGGCCACAAGGCATGGTGGTTTGGGGGTAAACAAGATGTTCCCATCTTCCAAGGACTCAGAGAGCATCAGGGAATTTCTTATGTAACTACCTGTAGCTAATTAGAGTGATTGACGTGTCCTGAGATGGCAGAAATGGGAGAGGTGGATTTGGCCAGGGGCATTTGACTGGAGCCTTGAGAGATGAGTAGGAATTTGTTGAGCAGAGATGAGGCTTTCCAGGTAGGAGGGAAAGTATAAGCAGAAGTGCAGAGGCCTGACCATCAGAGAGAGGTGACAAGTGACGCTGTAGGGCTGAGGCTGCATTGGCTCCTGAATGCCAGGGGCTGCTGTGGGTCTTGAATGCCAGGGGCTGCTGTGGGTCTTGAATGCCAGGGTAGGGAGTGTTCCCTGTCTTATAAGTGATGGGAGCCATGGGAGGAATTTGAGTGAGCGTGTAGGTTTTTTAAAAGATAGTTGGTGACTGTGTTTATGACCCTCCTATGCCCTCTGTATCATAGGGTAGCAAAGATGTATACAGTGTTCAAGAAGATGCATTGGTTTCTCTGACTGCAGTGTCCTCACTTGTCTGCATGTATTGACTGATCCTCCAGACCCTGCTGCCTGGACCCCAGCTCTGCCAACCCTGCCAGGGCTCTGAGGGAAAGTGAGGTAGCTGCTGGCTCCAGCACTTGCTGCCCAGCCATGATGGACTCCAGCCAACAGGAAATGGAGCGGGCACTGTCCCAGCCAGATTCACCGAGCCATGGGTCTCCCTGTGCCTCTGCAAACGCATTCAGGCTGCTCCTGGCCTAAAAACAATGCTCCCAGACCTACATGCACAGCGGAGGGAATCCAGGGCATGTATTGGCCGGCCAGCTTCCCTGAGCTTCCCCCTGCAGTGCAGTTTAATGGGTGAGAAAGGTGGGTCAGTGTTAGGAACCAAAGCATATGCCAATCTGTGACCATTTGCTTTGAAACCAATATGCTGGACAAGGCCAGTGACTTCTGCAGAGGTGGCTGGACAGATGGGACATGAAGAGGAATGTCTGAGGGTTGCAGGTGGTTATACTGCCCTTGTCCTCCACCTTCACCTTCACATTTCACATTGCTAAGGGGAAGAGAGAGAGGGAAAGAAGCATGTTCTACAAGCCAGTGGGCAAACTTTTAGCCATTTTCTGGGGAGTTTGGAACTGGCAAAGAGCCTTCTTCATGACTGGCTGGCTGCCAAGTCATGCCAAGGACAAAGCGTCCAGGCACTTTGTCTCCTGGGAAAGAACTGCTGCCCGCTGGAGGGTTGTGTGCCCCAGGATGTGGGCCTAGAAGAGGGATGCAGCTTCATCCTCCCTTGGTCCCATTTACATGTCAACAAACCAAGGCCAAGAGAGTCATGATCTTTGAGGTTGGTTCATGTGCAGGGCCCGATGCTGGCAGAAGTCTGCTAGAAAGTGGACAGTTTATACTCATACTGCCCTGCTGCCCACCAGGCATGGAGATGAGGCCTTCTTGTTCCTTTGCCTTTTCTAATGAAGCCAGGGGCCTGGGCGTGACCCTGATCCCCAGCCCTTTGCTTGCTCCTTGATTTCTGAAGCTTGTGTGGAGGTTTAATGCAAGCAGAGAAAGGAATTTGGTAGCAAGTTATTAGAGCAGATTAGAATAGTTGTCAGGATCTGGGCACAGACACTGAGGTCAATGTTAGCTCTGGGAAATCCTGAGGAAGATAGCTTTTCATCCTGGCTCTCGGAGCTGCTTTGCACACCCTAAGTTGAACCTTGCAGTATCACCATCACTGGCTCTGCTGTCTTCTCTCAACTGCCCTTCCCCTGGATCCCCAGTACAGGCTGCTCCCAGCTGGCTAGTGACTGGATGAGAAGTGCAGTGTGGAACAGGACTTGCTCAACAGTGAGCCCATCTGAGCTTTTGGAGCATCCTGGCTCTCTCTACTGTTCTGTACCTTGTCAAGTCAGTTCTCCTAAACATGCGGGAAGCTGACTTCAGTTCTGCCAGCTGACTTCAAAACAGTCAAACCTTCAGGGCTTATAGGTACAGTTCCCGCTCACAAAATGCATCCATCAAAGCCCTGTGGCACATAAAGGAATCGTTTGCAAACTTTCCCAGGTTTTTACCCCTGTACTTAGTAAATACATGCATTAGATAAATAATCTTGGGAGACCCATAAATTATTGCAGTTTTAGACAGAAGTAATCTACGTACTGGCAAATTTCATAGGTTTCACCACCTTACTGACTCTTAATTTAAATGAAAGAGGCGAGCAAAGCTATAAAAACCATCCTCATGAGGTGGGGACTCAACCATTGATGGATGATAAAGCAGTTTAGAAAATGTAAGGGTGGTACACAGTTGTTCAGGGTAGTTATTATTAAGACATGCTGTATATAAAATGTATATAAAAACACTACACTGTACCCCCTGTTTGCATGTTCTCCCAGATTACTTCATAAATATTTAATAACACATTCTATCATTTGGCTAGTTGGTTTACAACTAGTTGGTCTCAATCTGATTTGCAGTTGTGCCAAGACACTTAAATCACATCTGTCAAAACAAAGTGCCATTTTCCCATTAAAAAAAAAAAAAAGAAGGCAAGGAATCCACCAGAAATGGATGTTTTACCATTTGATACTTTAGGATAACAGGAAACACACTCCTTTGTGAAATTTCCTTAGAGGAAATTGAAATGAGATTTAGAGAATAATTTACTTACCAAGTTATTGTTGTAGATGCTTGCTGAAATTCCCATGCCAAAAGTGTAAATAAATGAAAGCAACTAATAAAACAAATAAATAAATAAATAAATAAAAAGACATGCTGGGCAGCTCATCTTAGTTCCTTCTGTTTTTCTGGGCAGGGACCTAGTAAGTCCCAGATTGTCCTGCACTTGACTGGCTGATTCTCTGTTCCTAAAATCCCATCATAGGAATGGCAGTTCTTCAATAAGATTTTGATGGCTGTCACAGCTGCTTCCAGGGGGCATGGACCTTGTATTTGAAGCTGTTCTCAAAAATAAAAGGAGTTAGATAGACCTGTATTTAAATCTGAGCATATCCTCTAACTGAGTCTGTGTTTCTTGGACAATTTGCTGTAGCCTTTACAAGCACTGTTTTCTCTTCTAAAAAATGGACATAATAATAGAAACTAATGATGATCCTAGCTTTTTTATACTGGGTGCTTAATGTATTTGAGGACCCTGTACCAAATAAGTACTTTTCATGGGCTTTTTCACTGAATCTGTACAATAGCTTAGTAAAGGAGTTATTTATTATTCCCATTTTACAGATGAAGAAACTAAGGCTTCTGGAGTATTTACTGCTGCATGTAAAGTTGACCTTAAATAATTACTTTGAACATTAGTAATCATTTATTCTGCTCAGCTAGATGGTCCTTGCTGAGAACCTCATGTGAGGTCACAGTCAGACTGTGGCTAGTGCTGAAATCCTCTGGAAGTTTTCTTCCTGTGCCTGGCACCTGCGCTGAGAAGTGGCACACAGCCTGGAGATGAGGGTGAGAAGGCTGGTATAGCTTGGACTCCCCTGCCCCCAAGAGGGAGAGGGGCATCTGTATTATCTTTTGTGATCAAGCCTCAGAAGTTATGCAGTGTCACTACTGGAGTATCAGCTTCCGAAGTCATGCAGTGTCATTTCTGGAATATCGTTAGAAGCAGGTTGCTAAGGCCAGTCTATATTCAGAAAGGTCAGAGGAGTATTTAGACTATCTTTTGATGGGAGGAGCGCTGAAGAATTGGCATTTTTTTGTTGTTTTTTATGTCTTTTAATTTTTTATTTTTAATTATTATGGGTATGAAATAGCTGTGTATATTTATAGGACCCATGCAATTTTTTGATAGAGGCAGCATGTTTAAGCCACCATGGAGAACTTAGCTGACTGGCACAGGATAGACCACTGGAAGGTAGCAGAGTGGGGTGTAGCCCCAGCGGTCAGATACTGAACTGGGACCATCATCCTCTGAAGTTTAAAACATTGTGCACCGTGTGCTCCATAAAGCTGGAGCTCTGTAAACATCTGCACTGTTCCCCGTTGTCCCTTTAGATGTCCTCCCCCATCTAAAGGGGGGAAGCAAAGATGTATGAGGAGCCAGGTGCTGCTCCTGCAGCTCAGAGGGGACTTAGCTAGCAGCCCCCTCTGGTGCAGACCACCTGTCCTCACCCCCTTGCCACCCCCTGGCCTCCCTTCCCTGCCCCAGAGCCAGGTTCTTACTGTCTTCAGGTCCTCTGTGCCTTCATGGGCCCCTTCCTCCATGAAAAAAAAAAACCAATTAAAAATTTGTCTATGACTGAGTTGATATAAAAATGCCTATAGTCATGTACTATATTAAAACATTTTCTTCTACCCAAAAGTTCATTTTTTTTTTCTTTCTGATTTGAAAATAAATGGAACCATCTTCATGGGCCCTGGGTCCTGTTCCTGCTACATCTAACAGAGAATCTGGCCTTCCCCTTCCCTCCCCTCCCTCCTCTCTCTCCCTGGCCTCCACTACGGGTTCTTCTGTCCTGGTCTCCTCTGCTAGTCTGAGAACAAGCCCTGTGACCAGGAGCAGACTGTTCCCAGTGACTCTGAGCCTCTTCTCTCCTGGTCTATCCTGAGGATAGATTTCCCTGGTGAGAAGGGACGTAAGCAGAGACTCATATTCTCTGTAAGCCCACGGAGCCTCCACCCCTATTGGGCTTTGGGCTGGTCTCTGATTCAGAAGCCAGGAAAGGGCCCCTTTCACGTCTCCCTGACAGCGTGAACAGAGCGTGCACTGTTGTAGAGCAGTGATTTTTAACTAGTGTGCCAGGGTGCACTGGTGTGCCGTGAGGGGATCTTAGGTGTGTCGTGAAAAATTTTAAAGATCATCAATTAAAGTGTTTTCAAGAATAGAGGTTCAAAGCACAGTAAGTATACTTGGTTTTTTACTAATTTTTTTTTTTTTTGGTCAATATAATTTAAATGTGCTGTGAAAGTTTAACTGTGCCAGGAGATCAAAAAGGTTGAAGCACACTGCTGCAGAGGGTGGTGGCAGTGTAGGGACATGGCTGCTCCCAGAGCTACTGCCCGAGGCCATTATATCTGGGGTCATAAGCTTTAGACACCCCAGCCAGCTCTCCATCTGGGAATCATCCACTCCTCTGTGGAGAAAACAGCTTTTTGTTAAGCAGCCGCTCTGTGTGAGGCATTTCACAAACCCTGCCTGGTCTCTGTTCTTGTGTAACTTTGAGGGGCACAAAGTCAGAACCATAAGCATCTAGCTATGAGCAATGGGAGGTTTGTGATACGGAATCAGCATTTACAGCAAAGCAAGAAGTGTAGTCGCTTCATGAAGGAGAAATGGTACCCCGAAAATCATCAGAGATGAGGATGTCGTCCTTTCTCTGTGTCTGGGGCCCTAAGTCTTAACCATCTGGTACTTTCTTTTTCTCTCTCTCTCTGGCTTTTTCTTCTTGCTCCTCTGAGCACATGGCCAAATAATAATCACCCTAGATTGGCAGCCTCAGTCCCACATCTGAGTGGCCTCACAACTCACTCCTTCTCCTGGGGACCTAAACCCCAGGAGGGAAGCAGAATGACCTGGCTTAGTGAGGAGCCCTGAGCAGCTGTGGCTGAGTAGAGGGGTTTGGTGGTAGAGAGAGCTGCCCCATAGGAACTGTCATTGGTGTCAGATTGGCAGGGACTGTGTGCTGGGGTTGGGGGGAAAGAACGGCACTTCCACTCTGTCTTTGCTCCAAAACTGATTCCTGGTTTAGGGCTGTGATTGCCAGCTTTGTGATGGACTTAGGTGAAGAAATGGGTTTAATTGTGGAAATGGCATAAAATTGCCCAATTTTAATTGTTCTCTATCACCGTTGTACAATAAATAATTTTTTAAAAACCAGGAAGACTTTCATATCAGAATTTTTAAGGGTTTTTAATGAATTAATTTAATTCGTCAAGGATAATTAAGCAATAAAAGTGCGTAGTCCTTGTGGTTTTCTCATTTTGTCACAGACTGGTTCACTTTGGTGATAGAGCTGAACCAGTCTGTGGACTCACTCTGGGGACCCATGGCATTAGGAGTCCACAGAGGTCATTTAACAAGAATAGCAGAACCTGGATAGCAGCAAGAGTAGCTGACCTGTGTCCAAAGCAAACCAAGGTTGGTGTGCAGAGCAGTGATGAGAGATACCGAGTCTGTGATTTAGAAAGATAGCCCTTTGGCAATGTGGAAGTTGAACTAACGTTTGCACATTAGGAATCTGGTCTAGCAAACACTTCTGAATAGAGCAAATGTTTGGCATACGCACATACATTCCAAGTGACTGATTTCTGAAAGTGTTTCCCCTTTGGAAGGTAGACCCAGGGTCCCACCTCCTTGGGGTTTTGGGGGAGACTGTGAGAGTGACCTCAACTTTGAGGATTCATTCTTTTTTTGGAGAAAACCTCTAACTTTTGGAATAACTCCCGCCCTCCTCTCTCGGCAAGAGCCCCGTGATTTCACATAATGAGTTTTGTTTGTAAAGCTTCTTCATGGGCACAGTGGAATTTAGCAATTTAGGTGAGCAGGATCTACAGCCCAAAATGACAGACTGCCCCCCAAGCTTGCCCAGGGCCACACAGCAAGTAAGGGATGGAACAGGAAAGTGGACCAGAGTTTGTTTCTGCTGCCAGGTAACCGCAGACAATGTCATGCCAAGTTCACCTCCCTGTACGGTGGAAGGGTTTTTCTGATCTTGATCTCTGCAGCTTGTCCCATGTCCTGGCTGAATGTTTAGTCTCTTCATGTCGCTGTAACAGTACCACTAACTGGGTGAGGTCAAACAACGGAAACGTATTGCGCTACAGTTCTGGAGATGAGAAGTCTGAAATCCGGGTGTCGGCAGGACGCTGCTCTCTCCACAGGCTCTGGGGGAGGCTTGTTCCTGGCCTCTTCTCAGGCTCCGATGGTTCTGACAGTTGCTGGGGTTGCTTGTAGCCACATTACTCCAGTCTCTGCTTCTGTCTTCACGTGGCCTTCTCCCAGTGTGTCTGCATGTCTGCGTCCAAATCTCCCCCTTCCTTGTCTTATAAAGATGTTAGTCATTGGCTTTAGCCCCCCCAGACCCCCATTCAGTTCGACCTTATTTTAACTTGATTATATCTGCAAAACTGCTATTTCCAAATAAGGTCACAGTTACTCGTGGTTAGGACTGATGTATCTTTGGACACAATTTCATCTATTACTCTGAGAGATTTCCAGGGCACACTCACCCATGAGTGGTCAGTGTTGTCCCATCATGGGTTGTCACCAGTCTCCTGCTCAGGCCCATGAGACATGCTTCCAGTGGGGCATTGTGTCCTCTCGTCCCTCTTTCAAGATGCATGTGAGCTGCCACCAGTTTTGAGCTCATGGGGACAGGTTGTGCCACTTTGGAATCGGTTTGCTATGCTGTGAGTGCCTGAACTCAGTGAGTGGGTGCAGCATTGTGTGTTCGGGAGAGCAGGGCTGCCTCTGATTGGATGTGTCTCTTCCCCTGGGGCTCCTGGCAGCGCCTGGCATGTTACTTGGTCAGAGTATCATTTTACCCCAAGGTAGCCCAGGGAGCTGTGTGGGGAAGTGGCACGGAACTTGGACATTTGAGCTGGTCTCATTCTTTTTCCCCACCAGATGACAAGTATCTCTAGGGCAGGGACATCTGGCCATCTCTGTTTTCCCTTCAGCAGCTTCAGTCACCCTTGGCCACAACCTGAGGACTCTGCGAGGCTCCCCTGAGCGAGTCTCTTCACACCCTGAGCACCCTGCGGGGCTGCTGTGGGATTCAGTGAGATGGTGTCTGTTAAAACCATGCACTCGATAAATGCCAGGAGCTCTTGTTTCAATCTGGAAGATGCTTAGGAGGAAGTGGCAGGACTCCATTGAAGAGCAGGGTCAAAGATGGTGTCACGATATGTCAGCGTGCAGGGTGGGTGGCCTCAGGGGGAACCACTTATAGGAAAAGGTGGAGGATTTGGAGGAAAACGTGGCCTGTGAAAACTTCCTGCAGTTGCAAGTGAATGCCTGCAGATGAATTATGTTCCAAATCTATCCAGGCTGCAGTGGCTGTGGCCCATGGGGTAGGTGAGACCAGAGAGTTGTCTGAGGAGTCTGTGAAGAGACGTTCTCAGGGGACAAGGACAAGGACTAGAAGAAACCCAAGGGGGCAGGAGGGAACATGGGAACTTGGCCAAGAGGAATTGGTCCTGTTGGGAGCACAGGAGACAGCGTGGGAAGGTCAGGGTTGGAGGTTGGAAATTCAGGATTTTAGGAGAAAGGAGCCTGGAGCAACCTAGGAATATCGGCTGCCTGGCCTTTTCGGCAAAGTTTGCTGCAAAGTGGAATCCAAAGTGGCAAGGGGCCAGCTGGGAGGTGGCCATCCTCGGCTGACTCCTTCTAGCCTTCAGGACTTGGTTCTGTCCTCCCTTGCCATGGGGGGGGTCCTGATTCTCAGTGCTCGGGGAGGGCAGGACCTGCTTTGGGAAGGCTTTTCCCCCACAGCCAGCAGAGTGCCACATGCATAGCAACTGCACATTTGACAAGAAAAGATAGACCATCACCTGACTGTAGCCCGCTTAAGCACTGGGGTTCTCATCCCAGCGTGTGAGGACAGCCTCCCTGAGAGCATTGTCAAATGCCAGCCGCAGGCCCCTCACTTTGTAGTATTATTGTGTTGGTCTGAGGGAGCCTGAGCTCATTGCATGCACTGCTAGGTCTGGATAGTAGCTGTACTGTGTGGGCGCGAGTCCGGCCTTTCTGGGCCTGTTTTTGTCATTTGCAAATGGCCCAAGGTCCCCCCTTGCAGAGACACATACATGGTGGGTCCAGGAGTGCCTGGCTCACAGATCTACCCCAGCTAACATTGAATCAGAGTCACAAGACTGTTTTCCCCATTTTAGTGGATAGCTTCTTCTGGTCTAGGTGACTGTGCTCATGGGAGCCGCCAAATTTCTGGGAGACACAAGAGAAGCAGTGAGTGCTGACTGCATCGTCCCAGCTGGGTTTGTGGCCGGCCACACGTACCAGTTTAAGGTGCACTGCTGAGGTCCGTTGGAGGTTGAGAGTGTTTGATGGGAAGTACGTGTATCCTTGGCCGAGGTCTCCTTTTGGTGGAAAATGCCGTTTTGTCTGAAGTTCCTCTCCTTGGAGACAAGGCAGTGCAGCTGGCACTAACGAGCTCTCGTTGAACACATGCTATGTGCCACATCTGTGTGAGGGCTCGGGGACCCCTAAATGAATTAGACGAATGGGACCAAGACACGCCCTGTTAGAGCCCAGCAGGCTTTGGATCCCCCTTTCCCTAACACCTTATCAGGGCAGTCGCACCCGGAGGAGGCAGAGAGGGAGAGATTCACATGTGAGGGTCAGGGCTTGAGACCTTGGTGAGGAGCTGGGTTTGGGGGCCGCTGGCAAAAGTCCTGCTCATCAAAACATTTTTTTTCCTTGGTGTAAACTGTTCCCAGTCGACTGAAAAAGGCGATTTGGAACCAGGCCCATGACCTTCTGCAGGTGCTGAGCTGTGGGTCTATAGATTATTAGGATATTACATAAAACGAAAAGCCCCTCAGGCTGGGCCTGAAAGAGCGAGTTCCCCAGAGTCAGCTGCTTCCTCTGCACATTGTAGAGCTTCTGGAGACCACAGAGCAGAGTCTGGCCGCCCCACAGCAAGCCTCAGAAGGGGTGAGAGTGTTGCACAGTGCAGTGGAGACATAGTTGTTGGGAAGGAGAGTGTGCAAACCCTGAGAGCTGGCGTCCTCAGCTACAGGGGGTTCTCTGGGGATCCACAACCTATACATATTGGTACAGGGCAGCATTTGGTGCAGTGTTCGTGCCAGCTACACACTCCTGCTGTGCGCCCCCTCTCCTTGCTGGCCGTGCTTAGTGCTGAGGGCACAGATATGGCTGAGGCAGGGGTCAGGGTAGACAGCCTACAGCTCCAGGGAATGATGGCAGATGCTATCAGAGGTAAAGCCCAGGAAGTGCAGAACTAGCCTTGAAACCAGAGGAGGGTCATAGAAGGTGCCCTGAGGAGGGGACATCTGAGCTGCATCTTGAAAGAGAAGAAGGGCAGTCCAGGTAGGAAGGCCAGGTCTGTGTTACCCTTTGGAGGTGCACTCTAGGCCAAGTGTGCTGGGGCTTAGTATGGGCCCAGGGGGGAGGGGTAAGGGGAGTGAGATGGATAGGTTTTGCATGCAGGTTTGCCTGGGTAGGGGATGTGTGGGACCCTGTTCTAGCTCAATTAGCCAAAGAACTGAGTTCTAGCAAAGCACAACTGTGTGTGTATACTTGGAGCATATATGTGCATGTATGTAAGAATGAGTGTGTGTGTATAGAGGGAGCAGAGAGTTGTGAGCTGGGGGATCCCAAAACCCAGGCAGCGGGATGGTCAGGCCAACCTCTGCCCTACAAAGTGGTTCCCCACGTGTAACCATACTGGGTTCCAGGCATCAGTCCCCTCCATGGTTTACTCAACTTCATATTCTACAAAGTAGGGGTTTTACCAATGATCTAAAGCCCGTACAAGAGCCTTAGGGAGCTTTCTGGCATAGTTCTGTGGTATCTCCTAACCGCTACCACCCTGTGCCCCAGATTTCTGGAACTTCTTTCAGGGCTAGGTTTTTGTTCCTTTGAGCCAGGGCACAGCTGTTCGCCTCCACTGAACGCCCGGGGGGCACCCACTTTGGAGTTTAGCTCACATCATCTGCTTCCTGACCACAGGGGCTCCCACTGCAGGCTGCTGTTCTGGGGTCTCTGGACTTCTCAAGCACATGGTGCCTGCCCATCCTAGCATCTACCACCAAGCATCCTTTTCCTTGCTAGTTTCCTTGCAAGAATTTAATATGCCTGTGCACCTATTAGCTCTCCAGCACCTGGCATGGTACCTGGCTCCAGGTTGACACTCAGTAAAATATTTGTTAAGTAAATGATTGAATCCTTGAGAAAGTTCAAGTTCAGTGACCTTGAGAAATGTTCCAGAGCCCACACTGCCAGTGAGTGGCAGAGTTGGCATTCTCACCTGAATGATTCTGTTTGCAGAGAGGAAGAACTGGGGCTCAGAGCCTGGTCTCCTAGAAGGAGAGCGCTGGAGTGAGCCAAGCAAGGAGTCAGGGACTCAGAGTTCACCTTTAATGGAGAAATTGAGGCAGAAGCCTAGAAATAAGATTGGGCTGGTCCAGCTAAATATAGGAAGTGCACAAAGGGTGAGGCATCACCCTGTTCCCACTAGAGACTTCCTCTGTGGCTGCGGGATCTGTTGCAGCCTCACTCCCTAGAACGAGGCACCTCTTATCCTGATAGGCTCAGAGTAAAGTTGAAATGTCCAGGAGGGGACTGAGCTGGGCCAGGGCTGCACCCCACCCGCCCGAAATTAGCCATTCTGAACCTCGCTTGTCTTTTCACAGAAACAGAAGTAGACAGTCTTTGCGGCATTTGTCTTACTCTGCAAATAAAAATGGAACCAGAAGAGTAGCAGTTTGAATCCCACTTGTAAGCACTTTGTAAAAAAGTGCCCAGGTTCCCTAAAAGGTGGAAATACTTATTTTCTGTTTGGAAAAATATAATAACATTGTTATGTCGTTATCATGTGGCAGCAGAGCTTTCTAGAGGTTGCAAACAGTTTGGGAATACAAAGGGCAGAACCTCCTTCAGGCTTCACTCTGGGAAGCCTTCCTCACCACAGCCCTCTTGTATTCTCCTAACCGTTCACCAGCTCCCAGCACAAGCTGCCTTGCCCACTTAGCAGGCTTTAAAATATTACTTTACAGTTGATGCTCTGATTTGTGTTCACATTTGCATTGGTTCCTTCAAATATGTTTACTTGGCATGTCTTTTTATTTAACATTAATTTTTTTTTTTAACCCATGCACATTGTAACAAATCATAAAATTCTATAAGCATCTATTCAGTGCTTCTCCGGTAAACTCATTTAATCATCGACCTGTCCCCATTCTGCAGTAGCTGAGGTTCACATCCAGACTGTAGATTGCTCATATTAAGGCCGCAGTCATGGACTTCATAATGTAAGAAAGGAAATAGTGGTCCCCACGCTGTCCCCTCCTCCTCCATCCTGTCCTATCGATAGGTATTAAAGTGCTTCTATCAGTTACTTTTTCCTCTGCAGATACGGTATTTTGCTGTGTATAATACACACCTTTTGCCCAGATTTTTGAGGGAAGAATAGGATGTGCATTATATGTGGGTAGGACTAATTCTGTATCTATATAAGTATTTTCAATTCCTTTATTTATGCTTATGCTTATGTGTTAGAAGTGTAACTCTAGAAAGCAATAAAGATATCTGTGTGCAAACTAATACCCTGGAATACGGTAACTGGTTTTGTTGAACCTACCACGAACTTGCAATGAAAGCATTTTCAGCCAAGAAAGAGGGACATTTCTCTTCATATACTTTAGGTGGGAGCTAGCAATCTGGCTGATATTTTTACAGAAATTATGAGAAACTCTTTTGAACAATGTCGAAACGGGTTTCATACACTGCAAACTTTAGGCTTTGAATTTGAATTAAAAATGAAAATGAAAGATTCTTTTCTTCATGAGAGTTTGAGCCAGAAATGTGGGCATGCGTTATACAAAGGAGGGCATTATACACAGCAAAATGCAGTGTATGTCTTCCTCCACATCCTTGCACGGTGTTCCTGTCTCCTCGTTTTGTGAGATAAGGTTGTTAATGCCTTCCTGGTTCTCCTGCCTTTCCTTTTGCCTTCCATATCACACACCTACTACAGTGGGGTTGATGTTCCCTCAAGATCATTGACATTTGCCTCCTCTCCTGTGGTCTCTGCCACACGGGTTGTCCGTCGCTTGACCCTAAAAGTTGAAAATACTTTGCAAAGAGTAGGTGACACTCATACAGTTATTGCTGTTTTAGAGGTGTCTAATGCCAGGTTAAATCATGCGCTGGCATGAGCTTTCCCCTGCTAGAGACGGATATCACTCAGAGCAGAACGGCCCAGGCCGGAGCTCGGGGCATTCTCTTCCTTGATTCTCCATCAGTCTCATAAGCATGCCGTGCTTTAGCTTGCTTCATCTTTGGGTCATGACCTTATCATGCAGGATTTTTTTCCTGAAATCTCTTACTACGTTTCAGTGTTTCTTCTTGTGCTACTTGCCTTTTCACACTCTCCCTTTTTTCATAACACCAGTTTTGTTGAGTCCTCCCCATTGTTTCTGGCCTAGAGAACTAACACCTGGGCGGGATGCTCTCTCCTCTCCAAGGCTGCTGCCCACAGGTCATCCCCTTCATTGCTTTTCTGGGTTAGAGCTTCTTATTGCTCAACTTAACTTCCTAAGATACAAGGAAAGTAAAACGTCTGAAAAAATGTCTGTATTTTATGCTCACAGTGAGGGTAGATTTCCAAGTTCAAAATCATTTTCCTTCAGATTTAAAGACTTGAGAGCTTTTCTTATTGCTGCGGAGAAGAAGTCTGGTTATTGCTTATCTGTAGATTATCTATTTACTATTTTTCTTTTCTGTAAGGTTTTAGAAATTCTTCTTCATCCTTGGGGTTCATGTGTTACTTGAGGATAATCTTTAGGGTGGGTCTTCATTCATTGTTCTGGACACTCAGTGGACCTCTTTAATCTGAAAACACAAGTCCTTTAGCTCTGGGAGATTTTAATGCACTGGACGGTCTCAAAACCTCCAGCTGTTTCTCATTCTCCGTTTCTGAGTCTCTTACTTATCAGCTCTAAAACCTTCCAGAAGGAGACTGTATTCATCTACATTTTTCTCCTATTTTCTCATTTCTATGTCTTTTTATTCATTATTATATATTTTGTTGACTTCATTTCTCAGTCCATCTTTTTTTTCTTTTAAAAAACTTTTCAGCACTAACATTTTTAATTTCTGAGAGCCTTTTCTTGTCCCCGATCTCTCCTTTTCTGAGAATCTCTTTTTATTTTAATAGCTACTAATATATCAAGTCCTGGAATACTAAGTAAAGCATTTTGTTTGCTTATTTGCTTTAGTCCATGAATTATTTCTGTCTCCTCTACGATCAATTTTTGTCTATTTTGTCTTTTTCTGCCTTCGCATTCAGGGTTGAAAAAAAAATTAGCAGCCCTTATTTTTTCTTTAACCCATAAGTAAATAGGCTCAGAAAGACCGAGCGAGTTCACACAGGGAGAGATGTGTTGGCTGGTAACCAAACCCCAGCCTTCTGACTTCTGCCGTGCTTCTTTTCTTCCAAAGACTTGATTTCAGGTAGACTTTAATCCAAAGACCATGAGTTTTCCTGCTGTATGAAGGCTGGTACTCCTGCTAATAGGGGTGGTGGGAGAAGCTAGCATTCTCGTCTGTGCTGCTGCAGGTTTGCTTGTGATCCCAGGAATTTCATGGCTATCAGGAGGCTACGTAGCCTCACCTGCCATGGTTGCTTTCTTCTCAGTGGCCCAAAGTCCTTTGCCAACAGTGAGGCCTCAGAATCTACTCAGTTATCCCACGGCCCCCACTAAAAGCTCAGGCTTCTCCCAGTTTGTATATGAGACCCTCCTCTGGGATGGGGACCCTGGTGCACCTGCTGGCTGCCCATGGAACAGCACCTACTAGCAGTATTCCTGGATCTCTGGAGCTTGCTTTTGGCAGGATTTGAGAGGATTTATGATTCCAGGCAGGATGCCTATCTTAACCCATTTGGGCAGCTGTAACAAAATACCACAAAGTGGGTGGCTTATAAACAAGAGAATTTTATTTCTCACAATTCAAATGCTGAAGTCCAAGATCAGGGTGCCAGCAGATTCGGTGTCTAGTGAGGCCCCCCTGCCTGGATTACAGACATCATCTTCTCTCTCATCCTCACATAATGGGAAGAGGTTGGGGAGCTCTCTAGGGTCTCTTTTATGAGGGCACAAATCCCATTCCTGTAGCTTTATCCTTGTGACCTAATCACCTTCCCAAAGCCCTGCCTGGTAATTCCATCCCATGCAGCTTAGGATTTCAACATAGGAATTTTGGAGGACACAAGTTATTTTAGACCACAGCCATGCAAAATTAGGAAACTGTGGAATGAACATTAAACCATAACTCATTTTATCCTCATTTTCTGCTCCTGGAACTTTCTCCTTTAGAATGTTCTGACTTATAGAAAGAAAACCAAAAAAGGAAGTTCCTCTCAGTCCTCCAGCTTCGGGAAGCTCCTCAGATCACACAGGATCTTTTATTTATTGCTCTCTTTTTCCATTTATTCAGCAGATATATATGAAATCTTTTTGTAAGCATAAAACTGTGCTTAAATACAAGAGGTGAAGAGGCTACAAAAGCAATTAAGACAGTGTCTGCCCTCCAGGGTCCTGCCGCTCAGAGGGAGACGAACTGTGAACAGATACACTGTGAGTCAGAATGAAAGGCACGCTAACAGGAGGTATGGTCAGCAGGCTGTGTGATGACCGAGGAAGGAGCAATGAGTTATGCTTAGGGGATTTAGGCCGACTGGAACAGAGGTGGCACTGGGGATAGGATGGACAGCATGAGTTGACATCAGATGGCACCAGGCAGGAGGGTGAAGCATGCGGAGGGGTCAGTAAGAGCTGGGGTCAGAGGTGTGTGGTGTAAGGCCCTGCCCAGGGCTGCAGAGGACTTGGCCGTGCTGAGATTTGGACTTCTTGTCTGATAAGGACACAGAACCTACCTCATGTCCAAGTCCGTGTCGAGGAGTAAAGGAACCAGCCAGGTCAGATGGCGGGCCCAAAGCCAGGCTCCTAGTAAGTAGCTGGCATTGCTTATGACAAGGTGACCATAAGGGTGTCACTCAGGGTGAGTGCTGGTTTGGAGGGCAGGTCATGCTAGCTTTCAAAGAACCATTGACATTAACAAATATTCACAGCAAAAGCATGCCCTTAGAAAAGGCGAAACCACCTACTCCCAATTTCCATGTTATGAACAGGCAAGCAGAGACTCTTGGAGGGAAAGAATAACCTGTTTATATGTGATGAGACCAGACTGAGGGCATGTGGGTCATAGGTGCTTTTGGCTTCTATTTATTTATTTATTGTGCCTTCTTCACCTATTTTTAAGAGCATATTTTCCTCCCCTTTGTATTTTCACTAATTATTTATTGATTCTTTTATTTTCTAATAGGATGTTTAAAATGGAGAAGAGATGATCTAAAAAACAGCTTCAGGTGTGTGTTTAGCAGAGAAGCATGCAAGTGCCATTGTCCGGCTCGATGGAAGGACTCTGACCATCGGAGCTGGCAGGAGTGATTGCTTATGGACCACTTTGGGAGGTGGCACATCATGCAGCCTTTGAAATGCTCAGACAGAAATATGGGTGACCATGTGGGGAAATTATTAGAGAAGGGATTGAGGGTTCAATGAGGGGTCAGATGGAAAAGCGTTGATGTTCTTTTCTTCCCCCAGAGAGGCAAGAGTCGAGGGATTCTGCTCATGGTGGATCCTCCTGTAAGCATTTTGTGAGTGCCTCCTGGATGCCAAGCCCTATATAGAGAGATGCTACTGATAAAGATGTCAAAGGAAAGAGTCAGGAAATGTAAATTATGCAAATTTCGAGCACAGCAGTTCATCCTGTGGATTTAGGCTCATGACAGACAGCCGGAGGGCTGACAGCCCTGGCTCCTAGCAGTGCCATCATAGACAAGTTACTGAACCTCAGGCAGCCGCGACTTCCTCTTCTGGAAAATGGACACATTCAAAAAGTATTTACTGATCCCTGCAATATGCTTGGCATTGACCTTGGCACTGGGGCTGCAGTGAAGGCCAAGATTGCTGTGAAGTGGCTTCTCTTCAAAGTGAGGAAGAGAAATGAAAGAATGTAACATACTTTCGAGTAGTGATCAGTACTTTGAAGGAAAGGAAGTAGGGCACATGAATGTAGGGCATGGGAGTGGGGGCCCCTGGAGACAGGGTGCCTGGAAGACTTTTGCTGGGGTGATGATGTGTGAGCCGGGTGTGGATGCTGTGCTGGAGCAAGCCAGCAAAAGTGGGCATAGTGTGTTCCTGTAGAGGAAGCAGCAAGTGCAAAGGCCCTGGGGTGGTATTTTCAAGAAAGATCAAGGGTGCCAGTATACAGAAAGTGCCAAAAATGCATACACATTTTAAGAAAGGTAAAAATGGTATTAAAATTATAAAATTTAATATATACGTATAGCATTTGCTATTTTATATTTTGGATCTTATATCTTTTGTAATCGCAGACGTAAAATGTAACTTGAATATTGTCATTTTAAGAGTTTCTCCTTTCTTAAAACATGTGTACATTTTTTGACTCTATAGTTAACAAAACCAACTGTGAGGGGAGAGTAGGAAGAATTTATGTGGGTTGGCAGGGGCTCCATCATGTGTCGTTTTAACAAATTCCTTTTTCTAAAAAAGTCCTTTTCCCCCCATTAGTCTGGACAAATATTAGATCAAAATTGTAAGCTTGACTTTTCTTTGCATGTCAGTAGCAGTTTCATCAAAAAGTTATCTTTCAGGGGGATGTTATTTCTGGCCTGGACACAAACACAGTTGGAGGGATCCATATGCAAAGATGAGATTTTCGTATCTCAGGAGATGGTAAAAACCCACCCGGCTGTCTGGTTGTGTCGAAAAAAATCACATTAAAATGCAAATGGTCCTGAGTAAGTGAAATGTTGATGGCTGCAGCCCGCCAAAGAAAAATATTCATGAAATACAGGCTGTCCGTCCACAGCTAGCGCAGCCAAGTCATTTGTGCAGCAGGACCTGAGCACTGGGAAATCTCAATTATGGGAGCTGTTGTGTGTGGTGCCCTCAGCAAACCCCGCTCTCCCTGGGGACGCTGAGAAATAGGGATGCTCAGTGCTGGGCAAGCGTGAGATGGGTTGGGGAGCCCGCTTCTTAAAACGACTGTCTGGCACATCCTTTTCATACTCGACTTGGACCTCTTAGCAAGGACCTTGGGGACAAAGAATAAAGACTGTCACCTCCATAGTCCCCAGAAGAGGAGAGTCTGTATTCTTCTGCACTCACTCTGCACTCACTTTATTCAGCTTCTCTTTATAATCCATCAGGGACTCCAAGTTGGATTTCCTTAAAAATCATTGGCCTTTGTTTTGTGGGTCTTTAAGAAAAGGGAGAGAAAGAATACAATTTTCTCAGTAACTTGAGTCACAAAACGTGGCAGTGGAGACAGAGGGAGAAATGTACACCCAGCACCAGCGCCGGGACTGTGTTTCCACTTAATCCCTACAACAGCTGTTAGGTAGGTATTGTTATTCCATTTTGTAGACGGGGGAACTGAGCTCAGAAGCAGTATAGAGGGACCTCTCAGAGCTTGGGCTCGGTGCCAGGCTGTGTGGGTCTGAATCCCAGCTCTCTCTCACCCTCTGCCAGCTGTGGGGCCAGCCATGGGGCATTCCTCCCTGCACCGACCCCACTTGGCTCATTCATAAAGTGTGATGGTGGCACCACCTCCTCTTGCATTGTTGCAAGAATTAAAACTGTCAGTGGATATGAAGTGCTTAGAACATTGTCTGGGGCTGGGAGCCCGTAGCTCAGTGGTTAGGGCACTGGCCACATGCTCCAGGGCTGGTGGGTTCAAACCCGGCCTGGGCCTACTAAACAAAAAAAAATATATTGTCTGGTTCCTGTGATGTACTCAGCGACACCTGGGGCTCTCCTGACTGTTGTACGTGTGTCCAGGGTCCCTCAGCTAACAGGAGAATATTGGTGTAGCCAAGTGGGATTGTCTCTATGTGGGAAAACCCAAAACGAGGCTCACAGAGACCCCGTAAGATCACAGGATGACATTTGTCAGAAATCACAAATGAGCACTGTTCTGCTCACATAGCTTATTTGATTCCCTCCAGAATCATTCCCCTCACTTTAAGAGATTAAAAAAAAAAAAAATGATGTTCATAATCTTTGCAGCTACCCCAGGAAGACTGTCTGCTTGTGTATCAAATTTCACTGGAATTTTTTGCTTTTTTTTTTTTTTTTTTTTTTGAGACAGAATCTCAGTATGTCACCCTCGGTAGTGTACCGTGGCATCACAGCTCATAGCAACCTCAAACTCCTGGGCTTAAGTGATTCTCTTGCCTCAGCCTTACAAGTAGCTGGAAGTACAGGCACCCACCACTATGCCCAGCTGTTTCTGTTGTTGTTGCAGTTGTCATTATTGTTTTATCTGGCTGGGGCCGGGTTCAAACCCACCAGCCTCGGTACACGTGGCCGGCGCCCTACCCACAGAGCTACAGGCGCCGCCCAATTTTTTGCTATTGATAAAGAAAAACTGTCTTTTCCTTAAAAATCACAAACAAAAGTCCCTTTTAGCCAGTGTCCCCATTATCTGTTGCCATATATAACAAGCCACCCTAAAACCTAGCGCCTTAAAACAGAAGGTTGTTGTTATTTGTCAGGGTTCCATGTGTTGTTGACTAGACCCTGGTAGCAGTTCTCACATGGGGTATTCCATACGTTGGGTAGATGGTAGCTGGGCCAGGGGCCAGTGGAGGCTCCTTTGCCCACAAGGATGGCGCCTGGACTGGGACCGTTGGCCTTCTGTCTGCATGCTCCCCTCTACTGGGGTACTCGGGCTTGGTCGCTCAGAGTGAGCTGTCTCAGGGCAGTTGTCCCTCTGACGGGGAAGCCAGCTTCCCCAGAGGGAGTGTTCCAAGGCACAGGAGGTGGAGACTACCGGCCTCTGAGGCAGGCCCAGGAGCCTGCACAGCTCACCCCACTGCGAGCTCTCACCCACAGAAGGGAGCATGGTCCCTGCCTCATGATGGCAGGAAGGTGTGGCCATCTACATTCCCCCCAGCTAAAGAAGGATGCTGCAGGCCTCAAGGGTCAGTTCACTCCCCAATAACATGAGTTATGCCAGGTGCCTCAGGATACATCGGAGCCTTGCTTCATACTGTGGAGAGAGGCCCATGGTGGGTGATTGGCTTAAGCCAGGACCTACCTCTTTGGGGAGCTATGAAAAAGTCAATCTGGCAAACAGTCCACATGTGGGGCCCATGGGCAGAGACAAGGGTCAGGCTGTAGGAGGGGACCAGTAGGCACAGACAGGAGTCAGGAAGGCAGGCAAGCTGACCCCTTCCCACCCCCGACCCCCACCGTCTATCTCCCACCCCCTACCCTCAATGCCCCACCCCACCTCCTCCCCCAGCTCAGGAGCAGAGCTGCACCCTTTGGGGCAGAGTCCAGAGCAAAACAGTCCTTGGGGGATTAGAGATAAGCACAGAAATCAACAGCTAGGCCCCAGGTTGCCAAGCAGGCTCCTTCATAAAGCTCATCCAGAGGCTGGTGCTAAGAAGGGGTCACAGGCATGTACGCACAAAGCCCTGGGGTCAGCTGTGAAGGACAGAATCTGAGGTCAGTAGGACCGAGGATCCTCAAGGCTCTACCTCAGAGAGATGGCAGGGCAGCATCCATGCTGCGAGTCCAGGCCTCTGAGACCAGCGCAGGTAGGGTCTGCAGGGAGGTGCAGGGCTGCCCAGGCTGAGAACCCCACAGGGCCTGAGTCTACAGCCTTCTCCCCTCAGGACTCCAATCCTGGCCAAGGACATGGGCAGAATGTTAGATAAGCTTCCTTCGGTTCTGGGGTTTCCGGTGACCGAGGACTGGCGCAGCACCTGTAACTAAAGACCAGCCCCTCCTACCAGGCCCTGGGAGCTTCTTAGCATTTGCCCACCCGCCAGACCCAGAGGGATTTATATTTAAGAAAATCCTTAAGTAGGGCCTAGCAAAGGCCCTGCTGGTTTGATATAAGTATTTGTGAAATGTTGGATGATAGCTTTAAGTATTACCTCTTTTTTGTTGTTGAGCTAATTTAGACTTACAAAAAGTTCAGAAATAGTAGAGTCCCTTTCACCCAGCGTCCCCTGAAGTCAACATCTTATGTAACCCTGGTACACTTGGCAAACCCCGGAAGCTGACACTGTACAACACCATTAACTGAACTGCAGCCCTGATCCACAGTGCCCCAGTCTTCCACTCTCGTCCCTCCCTTCCAGGGCCTGTCCAGGGTCCTACGCTGCTTGGTCATCGTGTGTCCTTAGTCCTCGCCAGTCTGGCACAGTTCCTCAGTCTTTCTTATTCTTTCATGATCCTGACACTTTGAAAGAGCACTTGTCTGTTGTTTTGTGAAATATCCCTCAGTTTTGGTTTGGGGATGAGGGTGTGCATTTTGTCAGGAATCCCCCAGAGGTGATGTGACCTTCTCAGTGCTTCAGGTCAGGGATCATGGTATCACTGTCATACCACTGGTGATGTTGACCTTGATGGTTTGGCTAACAGGATGTCTGCCAGGCTTCACTGTGGAGTTACTACCTTTCCTCTGTTATTGGTAAGTATCTTGGGGGAGATTCTTTGAGACCATGTCAATGTGCTTCTCCCCAAATTTGACCTCATTAGCTTGGGCATCCATCAGTACATCTTGTCCACAGTGATTATGACTGTGGTGACTGCCTGCTGGTGACTTTCCTATTTCTCTCTTACCGCCTACATTCATTAATGGGAATTCTACTGTAGGAAAGAGCTGGCCCCTCTCCCCCATTGACTTATGTGATTATTTATTTATATCAAAAAGAACCTATGGATATCTGTTTTGTTCTGTGATTTTTAATCTAACAATGTAGTTATTTTCTTGCTCAAATTATTCTAGCTTTGGGCATTAAGAGCTCCTCCTGGTTTGCTTTTGCGTTTTCCTGCAGCCTCTCTCCACCATCCTTTAGTGAGCGCTTCTTTAATTTCCTAGCGTCACCAGGTGTTCAAAGCTGATCTTGTATTTTACCTTCACAAACTCTGGCATCACCCACTTCTCCAAGGATCCCTGGGTCCTTTCCTTGGAGAATGGTGTATAGAAACCAAGATCTGGGTACCAAGTATGCTTACTGCTACCAGGCTATCTGTTTCTTAGGAGACAAAGCTGGGAGTTAAACAGATAAGCAGCAACACACATGTGCGTACTTGTGTGCATTTCTGTGCTTGCCTGCCCAAAAGTCTTTTAAAAAGCATGCGTTTCTATTGGTATCTCTAATTCTAGTGCAGTGAAACAGGGCTCATTGTGTCTTTACTCTTTTCTATAACTTCTTTCTCCAACAGTGAAAAACCCAGCTTTTGTTTACTAAAATATATTTATTTAATTCTAGCATACTCACTAAAGTAGTTTCCGATTCACTGCCCCATACCCTGGTAACACATTTGCTGAGTAGATGACAGATTTTGTGTACTGTTTTTTTGTCTTCAGCCCATGCTCTCTGGTCAAAATACTGTTTCCAAAGTTACTTAGGGATAGGTTAGTTCTTTCCTTTCCCATCCCCTTTGGTACAGTTATGTTATTTCTTTAATAGTTTCATCCACTTGTTTATGGTCCATTATGGATTGCCCTTGCATCTTGGTTAGTTTTAATTGTTCTCTGTGTGTTGCAGCCTGGGAGCATGAAGGGCGTGAGAAACATTGGAACTCTCCCAAAATCAGACCTACCGCAAAATAGATCACTCAGAGGAGGGTCATTTCTTCCCCGTCCTTGCTACCCTACTTCCATCCTCCCTTGCTCTCTGCCCTTTTCTCCCTCAACCTCCTCTGAGTAACACTCTCTTCAATGTCTGGTTTATCCTTCTGTAGCCCCTTTCCTCCACAAAGTGCAGTATGCTGTTGTATGTTACGTGTAGGTAGCACACTGTCTCACACTCTGCTTTCCTAATAACAGTACATGCCTGACATCTCTCCAATTCATTCATTGAGCTGCCGCCTCCCTTTCTACTCCTGCATAGTACCCACCTGTGGATGTACTATGGTTTATTCAGCTCCTCTTTTACATCTGGCCATTAAGTTGCTTCCCGAATTTTTGCATTCACATATCATGCTGCCACAAATGAACTCACACTTTAGTTTGTGTAGTGCTGGAGGTTATTTTCAGGGCCAAGTCCAAGAATTGGGGTTGCATGTCTGGAAGGCAAATGCTTATATAGCAGTGGTTCTCAACCTTCCTAATGCCGCAACCCTTTAATACAGTTCCTCAGGTTGTGGTGACCCCCAACCATAAAATTATTTTCATTGCTATTATAGTTGGGGGTCACCACAAGATGAGGAACTGTATTAAAGGGTCACGGCATTAAGAAGGTTGAGAACCACTGATATTTAGTTTTCTTAGGTGTCGCCAACTTTCTCTTCAGGTAGCTTTGCCTTTGTGGGTTGGAAAGCCTTTGTTAGGCACAGCGGGTGCCATGGGGGCATTGCTACTTTGATGGAGGCTCTTTTCCAGGTCCACCAAGGAAGGACCTACCAGCCAAAGCATTTCCTCTCATCTGTCCCCTCAGAATTGTGGCAGAGAAGATGCTTCTCTCTCCGTGACAGCTCACTGAGGGTTTCCTCTATGCTGCCTCATGTCACCTTTTAATAATGGCATGAAAAAGCTAGAGTTATTCTGCTGTTGGCTCCATTTTATAGATGAGGAAACTGAGGCTCACAGAAGCTAGGAGACTTGCCCGAGGTCACATAGTTAGGATCACAGTAAAGCCCCAAGGCCAGTTTCCCATATTATAGGGTTTCATTCCCCTCTCCATTACACTATTAGAGCCAGAAGAGACCTTGGCTGTCTCTCAGGTTCAAGTCCCTCCTGAGTCCATCACAGGAGAAGACTAGAGAAGGAGGTGGATGTGTTTTAATACAGCTCACTGAGGCCATGTCTAGAGCTCAATCCTCCAGATCCTTCCCCTGCTTCCTGCTTGTCCTGGGAGTTGGGGGTGGACTCTGCTGGCAAGTAAGGCCCACCACCCAGGGACAGTAGCAGGAGGCAGGGGTGACATTGCTAGTGAGGCTGCAGGACAACACCCTGGGCCTGCGTCTTGTTTCTACGGCTTAGTTTCAACATCCTTGCCTCAGAGATACCTGATGACTTGTGTTCCTCAGGGAAGTCTAGGCTAGTATAATTAATTTTTCCTACAACTAAAAAGTATTTTCTCATTGAGCAAGAAAAATATTGATTAATTTACCCTTAAGTGTTAGTCTGGGGAGCTGTTTTTTTTTTTTTTTCTCTCCCTATCAGTGTTTACATTTTTCTTACTCAACATACAGTAAGAAATACTCCTTTCCATCACTCTTCAAGGTGAAAAGTAAAATAGGCAAGGTTTTCCTTGCTGCCGTCTCTGTAGTGAGGTCCAGCTAGGCTGTCTCTGTCACCCGTGTCTGCCGCCTCTCACGACTTTCCCTCCCCTAACCTCGAGCCGGCCTCCCAGGCTTGCTTAAGTTCCATACATTCATCCATTCATTAGTCATTCATTTGCTCACTCACTACACTGAGCTCTGTGGCTCCCCAGACCACACTTAGGACCCAGACGACATGGGGCTGAATCAGACCCACCCAAGGCCATCCCTTTGACAGAGTTCATAGTTTAGTGAGGGGGAGGCACCCCAATAAAGAGAAAATTACAGGCTCGGCGCCTATAGC
>NW_003852415.1:21811624-21835719 GCF_000181295.1 Otolemur garnettii
AAAAAAAAAAAAAAAAAAGAGAAAATTACAGAATAGGACATTCTCAGCTGTGGTCTAAAGGGGTTTCTGGTGATGCTGCCAGTTGAGCTGAGCCTCCAAGCTAAGTAGAGCAGGTGAGCAGGTGCACTGTGGTTAGAGGGCCCAGCAGCAGGTGATAGGACTGGGATGAGGTTGGCATTAGAGGGCAGGGAGGAGGTGGGCAGTGTCCGGGAGGAGTGCTGGTTGCTTGGTGCAAAGCCTGACCCAGTTTTTGATCACTTCTTTGTTTTAGTCACTGCTGTATCTCTCCTGGTACCTGCAAACAGTGTTTGGCATGCTGTCGATGTTTACTGAGTCTCAATGCCTTGTCTCTAAATGTGAATAACACTCATTTTTGTGTGCGCTGCTGTATTCCATACTCTAGAATAGGGTCTGGCGTGTTGTCAATGCTAAATAAATACTTGTTGTGTGGATGGATGATCATACAGTCCTAGGACCATATCCTGCTCTAAGTAGCGACCGTGATTTTTATCCTCATGTGTGGCTGGACAGGAGTTACTGGCCCCATCACTAGAGGTATCAAGTGCAAAGCTAGGTCCAGCAACATTTACAGTTAGAGAGGGACAGCACTCTATAATTTATACTAGTAATTGTAAACCTTTGTTGGGTAGACGAAATGCTTTGCAAATTGCCTTCTGTCTTCACCAGATCTTTGGAATTCCTAGATGTGAATCAGATCACTAGGGTTGACTTGGCTGGCATCTCGCTCAGGTAGTTCTCGGATGACTTCCAGGTCATTCTGTGGTTGCCTGAGCTGGACACTGGCATACACAGAGGAGTCTGTCCTCTGAAAAACCCTTGCCCAGCCCCTGCCGAGGACCTTGCCCAGGTGCAGGATGTCTCTCCCTCAGATAGGAGCTCTCAGCTCCTTTCCTGAAAACCTGGAAGGCAGCAAGTAAGATTTTACTATGGAATGTTGCCAGAGCTGGCGGCCTGTCCAGACATTTTATCCTGGAGAGCAAGTTACCCACTTTTACTTACTGTGGTTTGATTTTAGGAGATAGGCATGTTTCGAAAATTTATTATGAACTATCTCATGCATACAAAAGAATATACAGAGTATATATGGGTGGTTGAGAAAATAAATAGGAAGTGAATGTCCGTGTGCCTGTTACTTCTAATGAATAAATCCTACCCTTGCTTTGCATGGCTCACAGGGGCCTCTGTTTCGGCTCCTGCTTCCCCATCCAGCCTCAGCTCTTGCCATAACCACCTCACAGTAATACTGCCTCGCCCAGACTCACTGTAGCATTCTGAACATTCACTTTCTCTTTGCACCTGCCAGCTTCTGCCTTGATGCCCCTTGGCTCCCATCGTAGGAGCCTTTGACAGTTGAGGTCAGACCAGCCACCTTCTGGGGACAGTGTCCAGCTCGCCCTCCATTGCAGATCAGGATGTCCCCATGCTGTGTTCCCACAGTGTTGGGCTCATATCCCCATACTGATCTGCTGGTATTTTCCCCTCGTTGGGCCTCAAGCTCCTTGAGAGCCAGAGGCCTTGTCTTCCATTCGCACAAGCCCATTGCTTAGCACAGGGCTTGGCTCTTTGCAGGTGCTCAGAGGATATTTGTGAAAAGCCTGAGTCTCTGCTCACCGAGGAGCTGCTATGTTTTAGGTCACCCTTGAGGTCTCTTCTTGGGGAAGAAGTTGATGCTTCCTCACTGCTCTGGCATTATGCATTGGCTTTGTTACCAGCTATTCTCAATTTCCAGGCAAGAACTTATCCTTGCACATAGAATCAGAATGAACCGTCCTCACCCCAAAATATGGAAATGTTCTCAAGATGGAGAAGCACTGGGAATTACAATGGAGGTGGAGCCACTCCAGAGAAGGCAGTCAGTAAATAATGAGAAGAATTTGGATGATGCAGATCCTTCTTTCTTTTTCTTGAATGCTTGCTACCTTTTAGCATGCCAGGGAGCAAAGATTTAGTTCTGAGACCAGTATTGTTTTGAAAAACAAGCTTGTACTAGGATTAAATGACACTGAAGCCAACTCCCATTCAGCTTGCACATCTCTGTTGTGTTCTAGAAAGACTGTCAGAACCTTTATCATTTCTCATTTTTCATACTCGGGGCGACCCCTTTCCGATTCAAATTCCCAGCCACTCAAGCAGAGAGATGCTGACGCAAAGATCTCTCCTTGCACTCTGGTGTTGTTCTTGTCACTTGGGTGATGAGGTTCTTCCAGGACTGTAGGAAAATAGAAGCAGGCATAGACTTCATAGTTTTATTTATTTATATATGGATTGCTTTGAATGGGATAAAAGTAAATTAACATAATCCAACTGTGTTACAGAAAATTTCCCCCCAGGGCATTTTTTTTCCTAGACAAGTGAGGTTTTAAAAATATTACTTGAGATCATTAAGTAGACCTGAATTTTAATATCCTGTTCACCACATCCCAGTGTGGACATTTTTCCTTTTTGCCACATGGTCTTTGTCACCATCCTTTTTAAACTTCTGGGTAATATGTCAGTGAGTTGCAATTTTATGATTTTTTTCTTTCCCCCATTTACTGTGGATTATTGAGTGTCATGGTAAGGATTGAGCTCTGGTTCTCTTTCTTTCTTTTTTCTTTTTCTTTTCTTTTCTTCTTTTTTTTTTTTTAATACCAAGTTTCACTCAGTCATCCTGGGTAGAGTGTGGTGGCATCATAGCTCACAGCAACCTCAAAATCTTGGGCTCAAGTGATCCTCTTATCTCAGCCTCCTTAGTAGCCAGGAGTACAAGCAACCATCATGATGCCCAGCTAGATTTTCTGTTTTCATAGAGATGGGGTTTCACTCTTGCTCAGGATGGTCTTGAACTCCTAAGCTCAAAGAGTCCCCTGCCTTGGCCGCCTAGAGTGCTAGAATTATAGGTGTGAGCCACCTCACCTGGCCCTGAGCTCTGATTCTTAAAAGCAGCTTTGAGAAATTGGTGTGAAGTAATAAAGAAGGGACTCCTGCAAGCGAACAGAAGGGGCAGGGAGCACCAGGCCCCAACGTGGGTTCCTAGGACTGAGTATCACTCAGCTGTGGCCTCTGAAGCAGGGTCACTAACCTAGAGACCTGTAAGTCCTAGCTGGACTTCATGGCATCTTTGGAGAACAAAAATGCAAGATGGGGTGGCAGAGGTGTGGGGAAGAAGGCAAATAGCAACCGCGTGAATTGGTATTAGCCTGGAAACCTAGTCAAATATTGAAAGGGGAGTCGTGTAGACAGCAGTTTAGAGGGTTGTCCAATTGGTGGATTATCTGAAGGTAGGAAGAGAGTGACTCTAGAGAGACAGAATTATCTAGGAGCCAGAGTGGTCTCAACAGGGTAGAACAGTGGGCAGAGGTCAGCCCCCTGAAAATAATGCTCATGCTCAGTCCTATGGGATCAAAATGCTCACCTCCCACAAACAGGAAGGGAGGAGCAGGCTTTGCACATCATAAATCCACAGCACGGTGTAGTGGCTCCAAAGCCGATGTGGTTTTTGGCAACGTTAATGGTGGCTCTGCATCCAGAAGTCAGAGGAAATGATCCTGGCCCATTGGACTGAAAAAACCTCTGGAGTAATGGTTTTCTTAACATGTGCTGTGATTTTAGCATATGCCTTCCCAGGAAAGGAGGAGCTATCTGGACAAGTAGGGAATAGGGGGTGCTTACCCAGAAAAAGGGACTCGTAGGACCATGAGAAAAAGCTTCAACTATCATCATCATGATCATCATCACTGAATCAAAGTAAGTAAACTACCATTCATTGAGCTAGGCAATTAGCAACCATTATCTTTAATCCTGCAGACTAAGTAGTAACCCCACTTCATAGATGTGGAAACTGAGGCTCAGAGAGACAAAGCTGCTTGCCCAAGTCACACAGCTGGTAATCCATGGCAACCAGACTAAATCCCAGCTGCTTCTAAAGCCAGAGTTGTCATTTCTTCACACCAGTTTTTCAAAAACATGAGATGCTGCTTTGTAGAGAATGCCAAGGAGTTGTCTTTGTTTAATTCATGGTTATATAGGTAGTTCCACTGGGTGTAAGCTGTAGCAAAGATAATCTGTTTCAAAGCAGAGAAGAATTTTCTGACTGAGTTGTAGGTAGGTGGACTATGCTGTCTTGAGAGGTGGTGAAGAGGAGGCTGGATTAGCAATTGGTGGAGTCCTTCTAGGGGTGGGGGTTGGGGTGCAGAGAATCAAACAAAATAAACTTGGACCCCCTTTGTATGAGTAAAAGTTCTTTGGTTGCATATAGCAGATACTGATGAGCAGCGCGTTCCAACTGCCATAAGCAACGACGCTGTTTCTGCAGAGATACATGGGGGTAGTTCATGGGATAGAAAAAAAATGGTGAACTGAGCTTTAAAAAGGGCAAAAGTCAGCCTGGATCCAGGCATCCAGACGGCAGCAGCTAATGGAACCTCCTGTCTGCTTCATGGCTAGGATGAATCAGTGTTTTACTATTGCCCCCTCTTCTATCACCCCGCTTAAGGTTGAGCTCCAGAGAGAGCGTCTCATGGGCTTAGCCTCGATTCAGCCCCATCCCCTTGGCAACTTGACTCACTGCCTCCATTAGAAAGGGTAATTTTCAGAAGGAAAATTGAGAAGGGGATGGACCTGGGTAGCCCCAGTGAGCAGTGATCTCAGTACCTTCTTGTCCCAACCAGCCAGGACTCTAAGGACCACACTGAACCCAGGCTCCCCTGCAGCCTCCATGCCCAGGCCACATGCAGCACTCTGTCACCACAGACTCATGTGGTTTATGTTTCGAGACATACATCCTAATTAGACAAAGGATTCAAAACTCTGAAGTGTGCTTATCAGAAGCAACTCAGCAAAGGACCAGCTTACCTGGAACTGTGCTCACAAGCAAGTTGCCCATCACCTTGGCACCATAGGGGTCCTTCTCTTTTCTGTTTTTCCAGAAGAGGAGCTCCTTTCCTGGCTACAGTGCAGGGCTGCATTTCACATTGAGCACAGCACTTAATATCTGCCCTGTGTTGAAGGCCCTGCTGGGTTTTTTTAATGTTATTTTTATTAATTACTTATTTGTTTTTATTATCGGTGTTGTTTTAGTACTAATTACCCAATTATTCAATTATTATAATTTTGAAATTATTAGTTGACTTATTAATTATTGAATAGATAAGAGAATCATACTTAGAAAATATAAGATATAAAGAATAAGCAGCCATGTACCCACTAGTATCTTTAAAAATATTACCACATGCATCCCCCCATCTCGTCTGCTTAGTGGTGAGTGGCTTTTGGGTATATTATTCTTTTGCTTTTCTTGGTCATATTACATTTAAATCTCCAAACAACATATTGTTAAGTTTCCCATGTTTCTGAGATTTCTAAATAAGTGGAAGCATGTTTGCTGTGGTCTTCTGCAGCACGCCTTCTCACCCAGCATGATATCAGCAGTTCATCCGTGCCAGGGCATGGTCCAGCGTTTCATTTGTGGGAAAGCACATACGACAGTAGGTAGATCCAGGCCACCGTTGATGCTATTTGTGTTTTGTCTGGCATTCTGCTAATACTGACATTGCTGTCTGTAAACGTTCATGTCCATGTACCCTGATGCACATGTGCTGCAGGTATACGTGTTACCTCAGGTGTACGTGTACCTCAAGGTGGGATGGCTGGGTCACCAGGGTGTCTGTTCACCTTTACAAGATAACGTCATCTCGTTTTCCAAAGCGCCAGTGCCAGATGATACTGTTGCTTTATACCCTTCGTGAATGTTTGGTGGTTTTATCAGACTTTTTAGTTCCTGCCTGTCTGATGGCTGTTTGATGGTAGCTCACTGTGTTTTCATTGGCATTTCTCTGATGATGGAAGTTTAGCTTCTTTGTGGCTATTTACTTTTTTGAGACATGCCTGGACATGGCTTTGCCCAGTTTTCTGCTGGATGTTTATCATTTTTTACTTATTTTATACTGGCATGATTGTTATGATATATGTAGTATATACCCCAGTTTGTGGCTTACCTTTTCACTTTATAATGAGATTTTTGATAAACAGATATTATATTTAATGTCACTGAATTTATAAGTAGTTACCCTTATAGTTTGAGCCTTTTTGTCTTGTTAAAATACCCTTGTCCACCCCAAGGTCATAAAGATACTCATTTATATTGCCTTGTGAAGCTTTTCCCTTTCTGCGGTTGTCTGTAATCCATCTGGAATTGATTAGACAGGGTTTGATTTTATTTATTTTTCCATATGGATGCTCAATTATTCTAGCGCTGTGTATCAAAGATCCATTTTCCCCCATATAACAGCGTTCATGTAGGCGTAACTCTGTCTTTGTTTCTTTGGCCTATTTGTGTAAAGCTTATATAATAATTCTTGGTGTCTTATAGGGGCAAATCCCCCTACCTTATTCTTATTTACTATCTTGGATATTATGCCTTTGTACTTTCACATATATTTTAGAATCTGCTTATCATATATCACTAAAAACCCTTCAGAAATTTTGACTGAAATTGCAACAACCCTGTAGATTACTTTGGGAAGCGCTGATGTTTTTAGGATATTGAATTGTGCATTCTGTAAAAATGGTATATCTTCCTTTGTACATAGGTCTGCTTTTATGTAAAGTCTTATAATGTCCTTTATAAAATGTTTCAATTTCTTTCTAAGCACTTTAGACACTATTGCATTGCTCCTTTTAAAATTAACGTCCTCATTGAGTTATAATTCACAAACCACAGAATTCCCAATTGAAGATGTACCATTGGACAGCTTTCACAGCTCATCTATTCACAGAGTTGTGCAGCCATCACCAAAATCTAAGTTTAGAGGATTGTCATTACCCCCAAAAGAAATGCCTTTCCCACTAGCAGTCAATCCCCACTCTCCCCTCCAGCCCACTCCTGGCAGGAATGAGTGAACGAGTAAGGGAATAAATGAATTTATGCCTTGCAGCAAGATTTATGTCAGACGTTGCCTGGCCCCAGCCTCTGCTTGTAGCTTATTGTTTTTGTTCTTCTCTCCCATCTTTGTCACGATTCTGGTTTCTGGCTAATCTTCCTGCCTCTCGCCAATGTCTCTGTGTATCCTCCCCACCCTGGCCAGATATCCTTATCCAAAGAAAACAATATTCTGACTATTCCCTTCTGTGAAGCCTTCAGTCACTCCCCTGGGAATCCAACCACACTCTCAACAAGGTTTCCACAGATGACTCAGGCAGCTTGGAAACAAACTTGTGGGATGCAACTCTTCTGTGAGCTGGAGAAGGCCTCTTCTGGGGCTTTGGTTTGCTGCAGAGTCCTCAGAAAGTAAACACAGCTGACCTGATTATTCCCCTCCACTTCCTCCTGAGTCAGAGTTATCTCAGGTTAACTCAGAGAAGAGGCTAAATTAAGCCTTGAAACCAAGCAGCCGCCATGACAGGCACTTTGTTTTGCTTGAGTGACTGTGATGATGGGTCTTGGTTATAAAGGCAGCACTAATTGTGTGTCTTTAGACCCACGTTGGCTATCTATTCCTTGCCCTGCAGAGACAGAGATATGCCAGATCTCCCCACAGCACCCACTTATTCATTCAACCCACTTCCTAAGCACTTGCTCTGTGCCAGGCACTATGCTTGGAAGTAGGGACTTAAAACTATCCATCTCAGGCCTTGCAATCTAAGAGGACAGACAATAAATAAGAGACCCCCATTAAGGAGATGACTGGTGCTCAGCGAGAAGTCTGTCCCAGGCAGAAAAAAGGGTGGATTTCTAGGTATTTACACCTTCTCATGACTTTGTGCAAAGTCTGGGCTGTGGAGTCACCAAGATAATGTAGGGATCAATTTAGCACTTATTAGCAAGTAAATAGGCACAACCACTTCGAAAAACTGTCTAACATTATCTGCTAGCATAGAACATGTGTATACTCTGTCCCTGCAGCTCCTCTCCTGAGTATATGTAGCCAGTAGGAAGTTGCACACATAAACATTTTGCATCAAAAGAAAAAACTGTGAGTAAATATTGAGCTCTAGTTAAAATACGCATGCTGTAGTATTTAAGAGGCAGTGTGATAATATCTGCCATTTACTTTGAAGTGCACCAAAAAAACAAGATATTATGTGATAAAGCAAGTAGAGCAACCTGTTCCTGGTGGAGTTGAAATGGTCAGGATGTGGGTGCTCACTGGAGGATTCTTTAAACTTTGATGTTTTTTGAAAAATTTCACATAAAATGTTGGAGGAAGGTGTATACCGTATGTTTGCCAGAAGATGTGTAGAAGTGTTATTCATCATAGCCCAAACTTCAGATAACCTAAATGCCAATCAGCTATAGAACAGATACATAAATTGCAGGTATATTGACACAATGGGATACTGTTCACAATTGAGAATGAATGAGCCACAGCTATACCCAACAACATGGGTGAATCTCACAAACATAATGCTGGGGCTAAAAATCAGACTTGAAAGAGGGCGTCCTGTATGATGCATTTACGTAAAATTCAAAAGCAGGCCAAAGTAACCTGTGCTTTTAGGAACTGTGATAACAGTACTCAGGAGGAAGGATGGTGGCAGGTTGGGGCACCACTGGAGGCTCCCGGTCCTGGAAGTTTCTGTTTCTTGAGCTTGGTACTAAACAGATGCGAAAGTGGGTCAAGCTGTGTACTTAAAATTTGTGTACTTTTCTGTATGTTCACCATACATCATCAAGAGTGTATTAGGATGAAAAAAAAAAAAAAAACAAGAAAAACAAACAAATCCAGCTAGCAGCTTTCCCTAGCAGAGCTATGGGAATAGGAGCTCACTGTGATAAGTAATGAAGGAATTGAAACTTCCCTTTAGTAGATTCATTCATTCGTGGTGCATTCATTCCCCTAGTCCTCACTGATGGGCTTGTCTCTCCTTCAGACAGATATCTGTTTACTTATACTGTACTCTGTGTCCTGGGTTGATCTGCAGAGCATGACCCAGCCCTTTTAGGGGTTCACATGCACAGAGGAAGGGGTGTGCATACAGTTCATCTTTCAGTCATGCTCCCACCTTCCTGGATTCCTGTGTGGGGGCCTTCCTGGATATCTGCCCTGAGACAGCATCTGAACCCTGTGTTAGTCAGAGTTGTCCAGAGAAAGAGAACCAATAGGATATATATACATATGTACACATATATATCATATGCATGTATACATAAATGTGTTCTCTCTGCCTGTGTATGTATGTATACATACGTATTAATACAGGGAGATTTGTTACAAGGCATTAACTCATGTGATTTTGGAGGCCAGCAGGTCCTACAGTCTGCAGGATGAGTTTGCCAGCTGGATGTCCAGGAGAACCAGTGGTCTAGCTCTAGCCCAAAGGCTTGCAGGTTCAAGACCTTGGAAGAGCTGCCTGAAATCCTTCAGTACAAGTCCAAAGTCAGGAAAAAGCCAATATCTCCTTCTGAGGGCAGACAGGCAGGGAATCCTCCTGGCTTGTCAGCCTTTTTCTTCTCTTCAGGCCCCTAGCTGATGGGGTGACGCCTGCCCAGATCTGGGCTGCTTTACTCTTTACACCAGTTCAAACCTTAATGCTATCCAGAGACACATGCACACCAAATACACCCAGAATAACATGACCAGATGTCAGCACCCCACGGCCCAGTGAGTCGACGGATAAAATTATCCATCAATGCCCCGAAACATGAAAATCCTCTGGCTCTAACAGCTCAGCTCTCTGAGGTAGCCAGGGTGCCTGGCCTGGTCCATGTTACACCTGTCCAGGACATGAGCTGCCACCACCAAGCCCACATTAGTCCTATTTTACATATGTTTTGGATTAGTAATCAGTGGAAAGAGGGCTTCAGCTGCCCACCGTGCCTCATGGGTGACTGAGTTTTCTATCTTAAAATTTTTTTTTTAGGGCAGTGCCTGTGGCTTGAGGAGTAGGGCGCCAGCCCCATATACCAGAGGTGGTGGGTTCAAACCTGGCCCTGGCCCAAAAAAAAACTGCAAAAAAAAAAAAAAATTTAAATTTTGGTTGTCGCAAAATATGTACAAAATAACAGCTGAAATATATGTGTACAGTTTAAAAGAACAATTGAAAACGCAAAGGATGAGAAATGACGGTATCCAAAGGCTGTTGGCGCCTCTCCTAAATGGCACCCCACTCTGCTTTTGCCTGGGGGAGCCGCTCCGTATTTGTGTTAACTGCTGCCTTACTTTTTATAAGAATCAAAGTACCCATCTCTAAAGCAATATAGTATTTGGTTTTGCCTCCTTCGAGCCTTTACAAATCAATTTGTACTATGTCTACGTCTCTGCCACATGCTCTTTGTCTCTCCGTTAAGTGGCTGTGCTTCTCTCCGTTAAGTGGCTGTGCTTCTCTCCGTTAAGTGGCTGTGCTTTGTCCCTGTTGTCACGTGTAGCTGTGGCTCGTTCATTTCGCTGTTGCAGTGGTATGTTCACCTGGTCTCCTAAGCCCATAGAAGCGTTCCTGCCCATGTTTCCAGGTGCACCAAACCAAAGCTTTCTTCAGGGTGTGCACGTGGGAGAGCAGGTACCCAGGTTAGAATGTATGTCTCTTCGCTTTTCTAGGTAATGCCAAGAAACTTTCCAGACTAATCGCACCAATATATATTTCTGTTAGGGGTTATGAAAGTTTGTCAGGGTGCTGCCTCACCTGCTCTGTGCAGAGACCTCTTATCAACTTCTGTGGTTTTGGTGAATCGCCTTCCCTGGGTTCTGTCCCTCCTGCCCCGCCCACACCACAGCCAGCACTTCAGCATGGTGGGTCTCACTGTCATGAAAACTCAGGGTGGGCCACATGCTTTAGTCTGACTAGTGTGCAGCTGTCTCAAAGTCTGCTTTAGGGGAAAACACACTCACCTAAGCGGGTGGTGCCCAGGCAGGACCTCAGGGCTCATCTCCCTGTACCAGTGTCAGAACACACACATCCCTGAAATTGATGAACCGTGTTCTGCCATTTCCCCATGGCCAAGAGTGAGATGTCCCAAGACGGGAGCCATGTGATTTGTCACCCCCACCCGCGATCTAGTCCCCAAGTGTGAAATCAGCATCCCCAGCAGATCTGCCCCGCTATGGAGAGGATGTTTATGAACAATAATCTTTTGTGTTTATATTTATAAGCAATAATCTTTGCTATTGCAGGTTAGCCTGGCGAGGAAGATAAAGACATTTGCAACCAAGATGGTAATCACGAGTGGAAATGATGACGACAGAGGAGGACAAGAAAAAGAAAGTAAAGAGGAGAGCGTCTTGGCAATGCTGGGGATTATCGGGACCATTCTGAACCTTATTGTTATCATATTCGTATACATATACACCACTCTGTGAATGGCCCAGCAAGTCCTCGGAGGCCTCCGGATGGCCAAAGACGGGACTCCTGAGTGTCTGCAGATCACTGACTGGACCCTGCAAGAACCAGCGGGCTGGACCTACACACACCTCCCGATCAAATGCACCTTCAGACTTTAACAACATCACAAAAATAAACCAATCCTGCTGCAAAGAGCAGACACTAAAGCACAATGAATCCAACAAAACTCATTCACACCCCAAGGAACTCAACATCTCTGGTAGTGGGCCCAGAAGAACGCTTCAAGCCCGGCTTTTGACACCACCGGTGAGCAGATGGGTGCAGAAGTCCATTATCCCAGAATGTTGAAGGATATCAGATCTTTGAAAAGATGAGCAGGGTGGACACGGCCCAGCTGTGTGTCTCTTGGAACAAGCGATTCATTTTAACTCGTCGAGCTGTTTAGTGGGAAAGCCCTAGGGGCAGTCCTTTGACAGATATCCCATTCATCAACAGTGTCTAACTATTTGATACTAGGGAGATAACTTATTTTCCTTTTTTCATTGGCTTGACATGTGTATCTGTTCATATCAAGGTTTATAAATATATATTTTTAATAAATGTGCTCTATTTTTTAGCACGAACCAAATATTTGGAGAGGCACTCCCAAATCCATAGAGCTTTCCTTGGTTTTATCTGCTTCACCCCTTCAACTGCAGATGCTCTTTTGTGGAGCCATTCTAGTCCTCTTGTCTTATCTGGAATCTTTTCCCTTTGTACTCTCATGTTCATAATCTCTCTTTCTCTTTCTGGTCTGGAGGACATTTTTTCATAATAGCAGATACCAACCATGGTTTGGTTGGTGCATGTTTTAAGATTGTCCTTTGAGTGGTTTTTGTTGTTGTATCAGAGATAGGAAATGATCGTGGGCATGCGGACCTTAGGTGCACCATACCTTTACTGAGAATTATGCATGAGCAAGGGCTGAGTGATAGATCAGCTTTAAGAAGAAGAAAAAAAAGGACTACCACTGAGGAAGAAGAGCGCAGCTGTATTTGCATATTGACTGTTCAATGGAATATGTCAGCTTCTTACTGACAGCGTTATTATTTCATTCTTATGACCATTCGTCTATCAGATTTTGATTTTAATGGTCATGTATTGTGAGCGATGGGAAGAGTAAGGGAGAAAGCTCAGTATTAGGTGCATAATCCCTTCCTTAGCAAGAGGCCTGGGATCTTCTTGAAAAGGAGTTGAGGTGTAAATGGCACATAAATTCTCCACTTTGTGAGTTCTTGGTGGTTCGGGCTGTGAGGACATCCCTGTGGCAGGTGACTTCCCAAGGACACTAGGGGGAACTTAATGATGCCCTAAAAAGGACTGCTGTGCTTCCTAAAGCTCCTGGTTTACACCCACATGAAGCTACTTTCTCTCTGGCAGGGATGGTCAAATAAATATAATTTAGCCCTGTTCTCCTGACCCTCTGAAATGTGCCCTTGCCTGGCCCCAGTGGCATGGCCTTCTAAAGAGGATCAGTATTGCTTCCGCTAGCTCCAACCTTGCCCATGGGCAGAAGCAGCAGCCGTCTTCCAGTTTGGATTCAAGTGATGCTGAGGAATTCTCAGCCTCCAGATCTCTCCCCATCCCATGCAGTGGTGTCTGAAATTTCACCATTAGAGAGTCACTTCTTGGCTTCTGATAAAGAACCAGGACCTTTTATGAAGCCAATTCCCCAGAGCACCTGGCCCCGACATTGATTTATCAGATGTCTGCTCTTCCTTGCCAGAAGGAAGGAAGCCAAGGTGTATTTAGGACATACTGTGTGCCAGACACTGTTTTAAATACCTTAAATCATTGAATTCTCATAGTAACCCTGTGAGAGAGGGAGTCCCTCCCCCACAGTGCAGAAGAAGAAAGGAGAGCTCAAAGAGGTCAGGAAACTTCCCTGAGATCACATGGCTAGTGGAGTCAAGATGCAAACCCTGATCTGAAGGGCTGGAGGCTGCTGGGCAAGAGGAAGTTGCAACATGGCAGGAAAGACACTGAGGGGTCAGGACACAAAGACAATTGTTCTGCTGAGGGCCAGCTCCACACACCTTCCTCCTCCCTGGTGAAAACAACCCCTGGGAACTCCCTGGACACTAACCGAATGTCATACAAGTAAGGTCAAAGAACGAGGGGGGTCAGGCAGATATAAACAGCACGCCAAGGGGCAGCAATCGTCTAACAGACTGTGATTCTAGAAAGACTGTATGAAAATTCTGAGCAGTGAACAGAGTAAACAATAAAGGTGCAATGGAAAAAAAAAGCTATTGATGTCTTCTTTTTTCAGCATTATGGGATTTAATACAGTGTCATTCCTCTGCCTATACGTTTTTTTTAAATGAACCAAAAAACCGAATGTGATGCTATTAAGGGAAACTTATTTTGTTCGGACTGTAGAAGCCCCTGTGATTTTCTAAGAAAGTATACTAATTTCAAACTTATTCAGGGGAAAACCTCTACACAGCATCCAGGATAGTTCTTTTAGGTTGTCCTAATCCAGAGCATGGAAATAAAACTGCCTGTTCAGTGGCTGGGGAGTGAGGCAGCGGACTCTTCCCCACAGCCCGTGCCTGCCCGGCCTACTTCCTTTCCAATTTAGCACAAACCATGAACATGCCCTGGGAAAACACAGAGGTCTCCCAGATTTAAAGCCATTGAGAAGGGATGTAACCAGGAGAGGAAGGACGTGCCCCGAGTCCTCAGCCCAGCCTTGACCCACAGAGGCAATACCCAAAGTGACACCAGGGCTGTATCATCTAGCCAGCATTTTCCACTCAGCCTGTGACACACAGCACAGTCCCCTGATGCGTGTGTGCTTATCCTCACTTTAAAGATGAGGGAAAAGGCTTGGAAAAGAAAATTTGACTTTTCCAAGGTCACTGCTAGAAAACAGCTGAATCAGACCTTCTGTCCCATGCCCACAGGCTATCAGCATCTTGTGTGGCCCAGGCAATGGGTTTGAGCTCCCTTGAAGCCATCTGGCTAGCTCGGTCTCACAACGTACAGATTCCCAGCCGCTCTCCTGGAACTGAATTGATGCATTTCACCTCCTCCCCTGAGAAAGCAACTCTAAAAGCCCAGGTCCCAGGGGTAGAGGGGCAGGCAGGCTGCTGGCAGTGTGCCCTGGTGGTTTGGAGCCACAAGCTGCAGGCCTTATGGCCAGAAACTACCTGGTCCTGGGTCCTCTCTGCCTCTTACCATCCGGGCAGCCACAGCAGCTCACACCAACTCTTTAAGCCTCAACTTTCTTCACTTGAAATGGGGAGATAATAATGGAAGAGGTCTGGGAGGGGTGTGGGAGGCAGAATAGCCAAAGCCACGGTGGCCCCTAGGTAGTAAGGGCCCAGGTGATGGTGAAGCCCCCAGGAGGGCTGTCGAGAAACCCTGGGCATATACTACAGGCCCTATATCCACGATCTCATTTATTTGCCCCCAAACCTTATCTAGTGGGTATTGTCACCTCACTTAACTTATACAAAAGTGAGATCCAGAGTGATGAGTAGACTTAGCCAAAGCCCCAGTATCAAGAAATCACACAGAGGGGGTTCAGCTGGGCTCCAGGCACCACTGCCATCACCTTTACAATGAAGGACAGGTATTTAAAGCCCCAGAGAAAGAGTCTGAAGGGATCTGAGGTTCAGTGGAAGGGAGAGGAAATCTCAAGCTAGTTTAATGTGAGGGACCCTAAAGGCAGAGGAGGGTTTTGAGGCCCCACTAGCTCTACAGGATGAGGCAGGCAGGCCAGAGAGACTTTTCTTTTGGTCTAAGACTTTTCCTAAGACTTTTTCTTTTGGTCTAACCAGTGAGGCGGCTGAGACCCATTTGTGCTGAATAGGCCTCAAGGGTAGCCCCACTAGCTCTACAGGATGAGGCAGGCAGGCCAGAGAGACTTTTCTTTTGGTCTAAGACTTTTCCTAAGACTTTTTCTTTTGGTCTAACCAGTGAGGCAGCTGAGACCCATTTGTGCTGAATAGGCCTCAAGGGTAGCCGGGGAAAAGAAGGTTTAAAGACTTTTTTTTTTTTTTTTAACAGGCTTCTGGTTATTTGGGGCTGGACCATTGCCCATGTTTCTGTGATTTCTAAGTGGTACAAATGGATTTCAGGAATCCTGAGCTCTGCTCCTACTTTATCCCCAAGATTAAGCATCCTAGTTCTACAAAACAGCTCTGGGGGGCTCTGCTGTCTTTGCTCCCTGAGAGAAGAGATGCCTGCAGCTCTCACAGCATCCTCGCCTGCAGGAAAGGGACCCTTATGCCGACAATAAAAGGGGAAATTGACACCGCATCTGGGTCCTACTCTTTGATTCTTTCTTGTCTTTTCCTAAATCACACATGCATAGTTGCAGTCAAAAAGAAGTATTAATATGATTTTCAAAATGCTACACAAACTAATTAAGATAATTTGGGAGTTAATTAGATAATTCCCAAATCTTACCACTCAGAAGCACTCACTGCTAATATTTAGTGCATAACTTACAGAGCAGGTAGCCTGCCTATCTGTTTGCTAAGGACATTTTGCTTGAAACCTTAAAATCCCACTGCCTTTAGGCAGGTCACGCTCATCATTACTATCCCTGTGTTCCCTGAGGCCTCACAGTGGACAACACCCTATTTGTTACTTGTTTGGTCCAAAAGCATTCTCAATGGCATCCTTGAAGGGCCATCCAGACTTTCTCCGTAGACAGTAGACTGGATATTATAATTTACTAAAATGGCCTCATGTTAATGACCATTGTACCCAGATATTTTTCACTGGCAATTATGAATATTCTTCCCTATCATCTGGCAAGCCACTGGGATGGTTGTTTACATGACCAGCATGAATGTTCTCTTTCTATTCCTGTTGGCCCCTAAGTTTGTCAGCGATTTGCTGTGAACCTCTCAGCCTTTCTCTTTAAAAGCATCCCAAACATTGTCCTTACCTCCACCACGAGCCTTTAGAGCAGTGGTTCTCAACCTTCCTAATGCCACGACCTTTTAAGACAGTTCCTTGCATTGTGGTGACCCCCAACCATAAACTTATTTTCATTGCTACATCATAACTGTAATTTTGCTACTGTCACGAATCATAGTGTAAATATCTGATATGCAGGAGACCCCCAAAGGAGTTGCAACCCACAGGTTGTGGACCAGTACAAGGCTGTGGCCTATAGGAACCTGGCTGCACAGCAGGAGGTGAGTGGCAGGTGAGCTTGTGAAGCTTCATCTGTGTTTGCAGCCACTCCCCATCACTCACATCACGGCCTCAGCTCTGCCCTATACACAGCAGCAGCAGCACTAGATTCTCAAAGGCAAGCAAACCCTGCTGAAACTGTGCATGCAAGGATTCGAGGTGGTGCGTTCTTTATGAGGATATAATGCCCCTGCCCACCCCCTAGCTCCATGGAAAAATTGTTTTCCATGAAACTGGTTCCTGGTGCCAAAAAGGTTAGGGGCCGCTGCGTTACAGCAAGCTTGAAGGATAATATCCTAATCGGTCATTGTTTCCCAGACTAAATTGATGGTGGGAATCACCTGGATGCTTATTAACAACACATATTCTAAGCCTGTGCTGAAGATCTCTGGTTAGAGCTCCAGAGAGGGTAGGTGGGAGTTCTTTTTAATGAGTTTCCCAAATGATAAGGCAGAGTCAGATGGAGCCTGAGATTACTACCTGGGCTGGGAGCCTGATTGTGCTGGTCTTGGCCAAACCATTTAATCTCTTCTCACCTATGTTTTCTCATGCATGTATAAATACAGAATGGCAGTCATAGGACATCTCCCTCTATCTCTTCCTCCCCCTCTGCTCCAAGCACCAGGCCTCAGCTCACCTCCTTTCCTTTGAGTGGCCACCCCACATGCTTAGCTTAGGGTCCCCTTCCTATCAGCTGCCCGCCGAGCATCAGAGAGCCCACCGCCTTCCTGCTCTGCAGCTCTCCACACAGACATTGGCCATGTTGACTCTTCCCTAACAGCTCCTTCGTAAGCCCAGACTGGCTATGAGCATGCCACACACGACAAAGAGAAAGTTCCAGAGGCCAAATACCTGACTCACCTTCTGAAAGAGCTCTCCTAGCAGACTATGTGGCCTTTACACCCCCAAAGGTAGGACCCCTATAACAGAACACCTCCAGAAAGATCCCCTTGTGGGCTGGAAGAGCCTCTGACACCACTGTATAATGATTCCTCCCTCTCATGGGCAGCAGGTGTAATGAACGACCTGTTCATATGTTCTGTTTTTCATAAATGATTTAAGCAAAACCGTAGATCTTTTTCCCAGAAGATGGGCTACATACTGCCTTTAGAAAAGAGATCTTACAATATCTGTAAATTTTATCCTGAAAGAGAGAGGAGGTGTGAGGAGGTGCATTTGTTTATTTTCTCCACTTCCATTTAGAGAATAATGAGGAAGCTTTTCCACAATGTGATAAGAGCTATGATTGGATGTTTCCATGGGAAAATAATAGAAAGCACACCTCCCTCCCTGAAACTGCAGCCTGCTTGGTACATGGACACCCTGCTTCAAAGTCTGGACATCCCACTCTGTCATCTGCCCCTAATCAGAGAGGGCAACACAGCTCAACGTCCTGTTCAAACGATCGGAAGATCCCACCTGTCACCCAAGGGTAGGAAGCAGTGGAATAATAGCTGAAGAGTGCTAACCATTGCAGTTAATCAAAAAGAAAAGGACAACACTTTTAACTATCTTGTTGGAACTAAGAGAATCAAAGTTAGAACAAGCACAAAGAACTGAGTCACCCTTAATGTTGGCAAGATCCAAAGACTGCTGTGCTTCTGCTCTCGCTTAACCCTGAGCTGCCATCTTTCTCTTAACCAGGAAAGGGCCATTTCTACCATGCAAAGCAAAGGCACATCTTGCCTGATCCATGTGAGTGGCCCAGCCACAATCAAAGCTACAGAGATGGTGACAGGCCATCTCATCTGGGACCTCCAGCCAGACTTCAGGTGCTCCCTCACGCCTGCGTATTCCAGAACAAACAGCTATAGGTTTCGCTGGAGTCCATGCATGGTTAGCCTACCTAACCTTTGATCAGTTCCTAGAGATTCACTCATGATTTTTAGAAGAGAAGCCAGGCCACCTGCCACAGTGTGGTGTCCTTCCTGTGGTTGTCATTGCTCACTTTCTTTTTGCTATCTGAGACCCTATCCTCCTAGCCTCTGGGGTCATTAGCTGCTGGGACTGACCATGTTCTTCCTTTGATAACTTTGTTTTCAGTTCTAAAGACTCTACATAGATCTTTGGGTTCTCAGACAGCCTCAGTACTAAAGATTTTTGTGAATTCAGCTGTAAGGGACTATTCTGGTTTGATGTTGGCTTGGCCACCCAGGCTAGCCAATAGCTTTTGCCTATCACATTTTCCTCCAGAAACGTTAGTGGATAATTCCATTGCCTATGGGTATTTGAACAAAAAAATATGTCCAGAAAGCTAATCCTCACTCTACACCAAGAACTACTCTCTTTTTTTCTAAAGGCCAGGAAGTTATCCAGAAAGGAAGTTGGGATCCAGAATCAGAAAACCTATGCTGAAGTCCCAATGCTGCCACTTACTGGCAATTAATCTTGGATTAGGCCCTCAGGGATTCTGAGCCTTCGTTTTCTTGTCATGAGTTTAATAATTCTGTTTCTCAGTGTTGTGTGGATTACATTTTTACATAGTATTTAGGTAACTGAGAAATGTATATTTCCATTAGCAGTTAATCACAGCAACTACAAAGTATATAGATATAGACATATAGACAAAAAGTGTGTGTGTGTATAAATATATGTCATGTATAAAAGTATATAGAGATACAGCTATGTATAGATGTGTGTGTTTAATTTTTTCCCACTAAAGACTGATAAAGATACAAGATTTGGATCCAACAGTGTTTCAAAATCCCTTTCCTGTCAAAGTGTAGCTTTGGGATAGTGGCATTGATCTATTTGTTTGAAAAACTAAATATTGGGGATTTGGAAGCAGCTACATTTTGAAATGTGAGCACAATAAGTAATTCATAAATGATTTGAGCTCTGTCTTCTGCCCACAAACAAAATGACTAGAAAAACATTTATTGAAAAGGCAAGGGTATGTGTGTGGTGAATAATATAGCAAGATGGGAATGTTTCAAAGTCCTCTCTGTAGGCAGAACTGCCATGTACTTTAACCCCTTCATTCCAGGTGGTCCTCAGAAGAACCTTTGTGGAGTGAATGGAACAGAGAAGACCAGTCAGGAACTATCCACTCCTTTCTTGAACTCCCTGACCAGTGTCCATGCTGCCTCTTCTGCCCCCTCCCTTTTGCAGGAGACAGAGATAGTGTCATGGCCACTGGAAGAATTCACCATAGGTCTCTACACCAGTAGATGGCATTTATGCTTCTGCAATATATTATCTCTCTGGACCTCTTGCTCATCTATAAAATGGGATGCTACCTGGCAAAGAGTTGGTAAGGATTTATACATCATGCATGCCCAATGCCTAGCACAGTGCTTGGCACATAGAAGGTGCTTAGCAGATGGAAATTATTATTATTGTTTCCCAAAGGCATAGGACCAAAGAGCTTCCACTCAGCTCCTTCAAGGTCAACCTTAATAAACCACCTCATCCAACATGATGTTCCAGAGTCCTCTTGCAAAGTGAGCTCTCATGTATGGAGTTGAATGGTTCTACTACTTGTTAGCTGTATGACTTTGAGACAAATGAATTATCTGAACACTTTTTCTTAGAACAGGCAATGATACTCACATAGAATCTCTAAGGATAGATAAAAACACAACTAATTAATCATTCCTTATTGAAGTAAAAATACTCAATATAATTCTAACTATGCCTCCAATAACTTGAATGACAATTGTTTTAAAAAGTCTCATCCTTGCCCATGATCTCGGCATGTTGGGAGGCTGAGGCTTAAGGATTGCTTGAGGCCAGAAGTTTGAGACCAGCCTGAGTAAGAGTGAGACCTTGTCTCTACAAAAAATAAAAAAATTAGCTGCACATGGTGGTGTACATCTTTAGTCCCAGCTACTGGAAAGGCTGAAGCAGAAGGATGCTTGAACCCAGGAGTTTGAGGTTGCAGTGAACTATAATGAGGCCACTGCACTCCAGTCTGAGCAACGGGGCAAAACTATGTCTCAAAAAATAAAAAATAATCTCATCCTAGATCCTCCCTCATGCTTCCTCCCTTCCTTCCAGAGCTGGTCTTAAGTTGGTAGGATATATGTCATGGCTGACACCTATTCTAACTGGTTAGTAACCCATTCTCATTAGCCCATGCCCGGATCATACAGGTGGGTAGAATGTTTAAATATTACTTTCCCCCATCTATTATCTTATCTTCAGGCTTCCCAGAAGGGGTCAATGTACTCCTTTTCCTGTATCTCATCTGCTATTCCCCTAACCTCTACCAGCCTACTACTCTGCATGCCTCCTGCCTTTGCCAGGTGGCAGAATCTTTGAGACAAACACTGCTGCAGAAGTGCAGTGATTTACTCAGGATTGCTCCCCATCACCTTATATGCCAGGCATGATGCCATCCATGCCTAACTTCCCCTTCTACCTGAGCCTGTCTCCCCAGTGGTAAGAACTCTATAAGACAACAGTACCGGACTCTTCTTTGCTCAAGGAGAGCCACTATTAGGTCCAAGGACGGATGGTTGACACAAGGTTGATCTTTTCATTGACAGTCCAAGCACCCTTGCTGTATGTAACTTGGCTTAAAAAGATAGGTTGATATAATCCAATTTCCAAAAGATATAAATAGGAGTTTCCATTAAGGACTTAGGTCAAAAGGATAAATATATTGAGATAATCCATGATGTACAGAGAGTTGGAAAAATCTTTTTTTTTTTCTCTTTAGAAAAGGACTTTTTTTAAAATTTCAAATTAATATGAGGGTACAAATTTTTTAGATTACATTGTTCTCACTTTCAGGATACAGTTCCATCTATAAAAGAGCTCCTCACCCAGGGGGCATGTTATATACCTGCACAATGTGCACATTAGGTGAGATTCCCACCACAGGACTTCCCTCCTTCTGTCGATCATCCTTCCCCCCTATTCCCTCCCTTCTGCCCCTGCCCCTATATTAGACTATATTTGTGTTTTATTATTCATATGAGCATGCAATTGTTTATATATCAGTTTCATATTAATACACTGGGTATTTATTTTTCCATTTTTGCAATACTTTACTAAGAAGAATGTGTTTCAACTCCATCCAGGTAAATGTAAAAGTCTTCATCTTTTTCAATGGCTGAATAGTATTCCATGGTATACATATACCACAATGTGTTGATCTATGCTTCCATGGTTTGGCAATTATGAATTGAGCCACAATAAACATTCTGGTGCAAATGTCTTTGTGGTAAAACGATTTTTTTCTTTTGGGTAAATACCCAAAAAAATTCCATTCCTAGCAATGGAATTATAGGATCAAATGAAAAGCCAACTTTTAATTCCTTAAGGATTCTTCATACTTCTTTCCAAAAAGGCTGCATTAGTTTGCACTCCCACCAGCAGTGTAGAAGGGTTCCTTCTCTCCACATCCATCCCAGCATCTGCAGCTTTGGGACTTTGTGATGTGGGCTGATCTTATTGGGGTTAGGTGATATCTCAGAGTGGTTTGATTTCCATGTCTCTGATGATTAAAGATGAGCATTTTTTATGTTTTTGTTGGCCATTCATCTTGCCCACTTATATAGGGGGTTGTTTGTTCTTTTCTTATTGTTTAATTTGAGTTCTCTGTAGATTCCAGTTATCAGGTCTTTGTCAGATTCAAAACATGCAAAAAATCTTCTCCCATTCTGAAGGCTGTCTGTTTTATTTGTGGTACACTTACCTGTGCAAAAACTTTGAGCTCAATCAAATCTCAGTTATTTATTTTTGGTGTTGCTGCAGTTGCCAAGGGGATCTTCCTCATAAATTTTTTTCCCAGGCCAATATCTTCAAGTGTTTTCCCCACATTCTTTTCTAGAATTTTTATTGTTTCATGTCTTAAATTTACATCTTTTATCCAGTGAGAATCAATTTTTGTCAATGGTGAGAGGTGTGAGTCCAGTTTCAGTTTTTTACATGTGGATAACCAGGTCTCCCAACAACATAAGGATTGTTGGGAAAATCTTAAGGACTGCGCACAGCCTGAAGGCTTGATTACAGTAATCAGAAGAGGTGAATGAAACATACAGTGCAGTAAATTTAATTACTGGCTCTGATTCTTTACCTCTTTATAGTAGTATCACATATTCTCCCTTTTCTCACTTTTCATGCCCTAAGAATAGGTAAGTTTAATTTCCCAACCCTTGACTTTGGGTTTGGGTACATAACTTGTGTTGGCTAAAAACATGTTGGTGAACATAATGCAAGTAGGGTCTTGGAATATACTCTTACAGTTGAATTTTCCCTCTTGGGCTTCTGACATCATCATGAGAGAATATATTCTGGTTAGTTGCTGCTGCAGCAGCTTAAGTCTGAAAATGATTCCCCAGGCAGCCTACTCATCTGCAGCCTGAAGTAGAGCCACATTTGCCAACCTGAACACATGTGAATGAGAAGTAAGTAGTTATTGTTGTAGGCCACTGAGACCCTTTAGTTGTTTTCTGGAACAGCTGACTTGTATAGGCAGAGAGAGGTGCATATATCATGATAGGGACAAGTTTGACTTGTCCTGAACCCAGCAGGGTCTGATTCCTCCTCTTGGGTTTCCATGGAGATTTTTTCTTATGTTTGTGCAATAAACTCTCAGTTTCATTTATGAAAGCAATGTGTTAGTAGGTGGATTTGGTTTTGTGGAATCTAAAGTTTCTACAATTTGGGGGCCCTCCTTAAGAAAAAGAATATAAAATTATAAATGCAGTAAAGGGAATTTTTGTAATAAAAAATCAATAAATTACATATTTTAAAAATCTGAAGGGACCTTTACTTGAGGGCTTGAAGGAGTAATTCATAACAGACTAGCCTTCTTGCCATATATAACTAAAAACTAGACAAAATATATAAGGCAACTTTTTCAACATTGTTAGACAATAGGCAACACAGAATTTTAATCCCTCCAGTCAGGAAAACACATGAGATGAGGCCTAAGATCTCCCAGGTTTTCTGCCTGGAGGTGGGATCTGTATCACAGTTGGGAAGGTAAAGCCCAAGTGGATGTAGCTGTTTCAATAAACTGGTGAGTCAGGAACCAGAGCCAGGAACTGCTGAGGTACCTGGAATTTGCAGTGCACAGTGTGGCGGAAGAAGGAGGAATTTCTCAAGGAAAAATCTCTAGAAATCTGCACAAGGGTTCCCTTAAGTATTTTGTCATATAACATGCTGGCCTAAGAAGGGTAAAACTCAGATGTTTGACAGAGAGTAGCCACTGGGAGCCAGGAACTGATCAGAGACCCTAAATGTTAAACCAGGCCAGAAAACCTAGAGTTCCAATGGGTCAGAGTACAGAGACTTTACTAAATGCACCAGGCATTCAATTAAGGAACCCCTAAAATTCATACCATAGAATTAGGGCTACTCTTAACTCCCAAACAAGGCTTTAAAAAGCCTATAATAACAAAATACGCATATCTGGCAGTAAATTAACTGTTAAGTGAAACAAAACACAAATTTTATTGTCTTCCTTCTATAAAGGAAGACAATAAAATCCAGATTCTCAACAATATGGCATTCACAGTTTCAGATACATGATAAATGAAAATATGATGGCTCGGCACCTGTGGCTTAAGTGGCTAAGGCACCAGCTGCATATACCTAAGGTAGCAGGTTCAAATCCAGCCTGGGCCTGGCAAACAACAATAATGGCTGCATCCAAAAAAAAAAAAAAA
>NW_003852415.1:21846095-21868316 GCF_000181295.1 Otolemur garnettii
CCCTCTTCAGTATTAAATATGAAAAAAAATAATAATAATAAAATAAAATATGAAAGACAATAAATGGTATCTTTAAAGTACTGAAAGAAAAAATAACAACCTAAAGTTATGTGTCAGGCAAAAATATCCATAAAAATGAAGATGAAATCAGGAATTTATTTTTAAAAACTAAAAGCTGAGAAATTTGTCACCAGTAGACTTGCATGAACAAAAACAAACCAAATAAATACTAAAGAAAATCTTCAGGCTGAAAGAAAATTATATTAGGTAGAAACTAACTTGTATGAAAGCATAAAGAACTCCAGAAACAGTAATCATGGGGTAGGTATTAAAAAAGCTTTTCAAAATGTAATGGAAATGGAGTATTTAAATCAACTCTAATAACAATATAGTGAAGGAATTATAACACAAGTAGAAATAAAATGTATGAAAATGAATGCATAAATATTTAGAGGGTTGAATGAAAATATACTGTTGTAAGTTCTTATGTTGTATGTGGAGTGATACAATAATATTATATCATAGCCTGGGATAAATTAAGGATGTGGATTGTAATACTTAGAGCAATTACAAAAGAATTCTCTAAAAAAGGTATAGATACAAAGCTAGTAAATGAAATATAATAAAATGCTATGAAAATATTCCATTCAAAATAACGCATTAAAAAATCCCTATTTCTATTTTGTCAAAAAAGAGACAAAAGGGAACTTCCTCAACGTAATAGGACATCTAAGAAAAATTAAAAGCCAACATACTCTTAATGGTAAAAGTTGGACTTGGTTTTTCTTACACTAAGAGATAATCCAAAGACATCTGTCTCCACTGTTTGTATTCAATACTGCATTGGAAGTCCTAACCAGTGCAATAAAGAGAGAAAAATAAATAACAGTTACAAAGTTTGGAACAGAAAATGTAAAACTGGCTTTTTTCACAGATAATACTATTGTGTACATATAAAAACTGTAAAGAATCTACCAGATATCTAACAAGATTGTGGGATATAAAGTCAATATACAAAAATAAATTTTATTTTACATGCTTTCAATAAACGAGGAGCTATATTTAAAATAGTATTATTGTCTGCATCAGAAAACATAAAGCAAGCTTCTGTAAAAAATCTAAATTCTCACATAATCTAAACTTCCACATTAAAGGCTATAAAAAGAAGAGCAAATTAAACCCAAGTAAGAAAGGAGCCAATAAAGGTAAGAACAGAAATCAATGGAATGAAAAACAGAGAAACAGGAGTCATCAAACTAAAAGCTAGTTTTAAGATGCAATCAACAAAAATTATAAGTTTCTACTGAGACTGATCCTAAAAAAAAAAAAAAAAGAAGACATTATTCACCAATCTTGGTAATTAGAGATATCACTATACACATATATTCCCAAGATATTAAAATAATAAAGACATATTACAAATAATTACAGTTAGTGAATCTGACAATTTAGATGAAATGGATAAATTCCTCAAAAGATACAAGTTATCAATACTGACTCAAGAAGAAATAGAAAACCTAAATAGCCTTATATCTATTAAAGAAATTTTATTTGATATTTAAAAACTTCCTCCCTAAGAAAACTTCTGCCTTGAAAGGATTCTTTGATGAATTCTGTCAAACATGTAAAGAAGAAATAATATCAAAACTATCAAACACTTTCAGACAATAGAGTAGGTGGGAACATTTCCCAACTCAGTATATGAGGCCAATATTAACCTCACTCTGAAATCAGATGCAGACATTTTAAAAAATATGCACCAATAGCTCTCAAGGACATAAGTGCAAAAATTCCTTTTAAATTAGCAAATCACACTTAGCAATATATACAACGAGTAATCAAAGTGATATCTATCACAAAAATGCAAGGTTGGTTTAATAATTAAAAATCAATCCTATATTATAGTTTACTATATTAACAAAACAAAGGAACACAAGCATAAGATCATCTCAGTAGATAGAGAAAAGGCTTTTGATAAAATGTAACATTATTTCATGATTTAAAAGAAAATTTGGCAAACTAAGCATATAAGAAAACTTTCTCAGGCAGCACCTGTGGCTCAAAGGAGTAGGGCGCTGGCCCTATATACCAGAGGTGGCGAGTTCAAATACAGCCCCGGCCAAAAACTGCAAAAAAAAAAAAAAAAGAAAGAAAGAAAAAGAAAACTTTCTCAACATGCTATAGGATATCTAAAAATAAAAACTGGCTAAAATTATACTTAATGTATTTACCATTTACTAAGTGTTCTCCCAAATTGGGGAGTGAAATACCAATGCAAAAAATATGAAGTGGTTAAGAACCAATTTTAAAATATGCTCAAGACCTGTTCATAAAAACTATAGCTCTTAGCTAAGGAATATTTTAAGAGATTTAAATAAATGGATAATATTCCTTGTTTGTGGATCAAAACACTTAATGTTAAGATTTCAGTTTTCCATAACTTTGGTCTATGCATTCAACAAAATCTCTATCAAATCTTAGCTGCCTTTTTGGGTTGTAACTGACAAGCTTGTTCTGAAATGTATACGGACATTACATTTAATAGGACATATAATAGCCAAAACAGTTTTTGAAAATGAGAATCTATGCCACTTAATTTAAAAATCATAATGAACAAGATTTTGTGGTATTAAGGTAGAAAGAGACAAGGGGATCAATGGAACAAAGTAGAAAGTCCAGAAATAAACCCATAGCTAATAGGCCAATTGATTTTGACTAAGATACCAATTCAGTTTCATAGGCAAATGAAAGTCTTTTCAACAAATAATGCTCAAACAATTTAGTATTTCTATGGGGAAAAAATTTGAACCTTTACCTCCACCACACCTTTGACATGGTAACCCATGTCAAAGCTAAATCTATAAAGCTTCTATGAGAAAATACAAGGAAATATCTATCTAACTTTGAGATGAACAATGTCTTAGATAGGATACAGAAAGCACTCATTATAAAATAGTAAATTGATAAGTTAGATTTCATTAAATTTAGAATTTTTATTCATCAAAAGACATCATTACAAAAAGAATAGTCCAGACATAAATTAGAAGAAAATATGGCACCAGCCACATACACCTAAGGTGGTGGGTTCGAATCCAGCCCGGGCCCACCAAATAACAATGACAGCTGCAACCAAAAAATAGCCGGGTGTTGTGGCGGGCGCCTGTGGTCCCAGCTACTTGGGAGGTGGAGGCAGGAGACTCACTTGAGCCCAGGAGTTGGAGGTTGCTGTGAGCTGTGAAGCCAGGTCACTCTCCCCAGGGGGATAGCTTGAGGCTCTGTCTCAAAAAAAAAAAAAAAAAGAAGAAGAAGAAAATATGATACATTTATCTGACAAAGGACTCATAGTAAGAAAATATATATATATATATATATATATATGTCTTATGTAACTCAGTAATAGAGAGACAACCTAGTTTTTAAAAATGAACAAAAGACATAAGTAGACATTTCACAAAGACACACAAATGAGCAATAATTATGTGAAAACATCATTCATCATCGGGGAAATGCAATTTTAAAGCGCCAACTACACACTTACATCTTGAATAAAGTTTTGTGTCTTATTTGTGTCTTCTGAGTCACCCAAAGTCTTTGCTGGGTCTTAAAGATGTCACCCACAGTGGAAGGTGTAAACAGTTGTTTAATGTGTAGACCTTCTCATTACTCTTAGTCTTTTTAAAGAAAAATCCAAATTGTTAATGTGTGTTTAAAACCATCTAATTATGAGACTTTGGAAGCTTGAAAGAGTTAGAAATTTTCCAGGCAAGCTTCTTTCTTATATATTTCAAACCTTGTTCCATCTCCTCCATTAACCACATACTTCTGGCCTAGGGTGCCGCAGACAACATTCATGTGAAGAATTCACCTCTGGCCTTGCACTTTTGGTCATGATGCCAGTTGAGTCAGTTAAATGAGAGGTAATTTTTCTGGAAGCTCTTCCTGCTGGCAATAGCTTAGCAATATATGAAAGTAACTAAGAATGAAACAGATTTATTTCACAAAACTAAAAATAAATCTGCTGCCAACTTGATATCCCTTTATCCAGACAACAAAAATGCTCGTAGACACTTTATTGTCACCTGACACAAAGGGCTATGCAACGGAGGGGACATCAGATTGGAGACAGACATTAACGTTAACCACCAGTGGTTAAAATATTTTACTTTTACGAAACATATGACCCAGAAAATACATTGCCAGAGCCCTGCCCGAGGCCTTATAAAGACCTGTTCAGTGAGGGGTCCCGTCAGTCCTCATGGCAAAGACTCATGCTGTTGTATCTTCCAGTGGACACCCACAATCTTGCTTGTAAAAACAGAACTCCCTTCATCCACATGGTGCTCTTTCTTATTTGATGTGATTCTAGGGGGAGCTGCCACCTTCTTCCAGATTCACCTCTTCTTTGCAACCCTCCTTTTTCACTTTTGATGGCTTATGGGTGTCAATCAGAGTAACCTTGTGATGTGGTCAGAGTTGAATGTCTCAGGATTAGTCGCCTGACTCCAGGTGGGACAATTAGAACTAAAAATTAGAAGTAATATCAGTCCTTTGAAGGGCAAAGCTGTGAGATGCCAGCAAATATCATTTATCATCACCAGGATTTACTGAATGCTCAATAGTCTTTGCCATATGTTATGAGATGGGTACTGACATTATCCACATTTTACAGATGAGAATACCAAGGCTTAGGAAGATTAACAGACCTGGTAACAGTCCAGAGCTAATAAATAGAAAGTCTGCAATTTTTAACCTGGGCAGATTGATTCAAGGGCACCAATGCTACCCACAACTCTACGCTATTTCATTTGATTCCAGGCTGTGAGAGGAAGCCAGTCTGAGAGAGTGAAGCCTGCATTCAATCAGATGCATCTTCCTGGACTGTGGTCCTGGGAACTTACAAAAAGAATAATTTGCATTATTTCTTTTACAGTCGAAAGAGCTCAACGCAAGATAATCACACAGAATCTCTTCTCGCACTCTGTGTGCAATGGGATAGGGAAAGAGAGGTACAGGCCCGTTCTGAGATCCTGAGAGCCCAAACTCTACCTTCTTCCCCAACTCTCCTTTATTTAGCACATCTGATTACAAAACACTGATTCTCACTTTGCTTGGTGGTCTGTGGACCTACCTTTGTACCTAAGCCCCTCTATCCCACACTCATGGATCCATGAATGAACAAATTACTATAGCAGGGGTCCACAGCTTTCATTTTAAATGCAGAAAAATAGCTCAGGCAGAGATAATGTTGTGTCAAAGGCACAACCAGATGAGAACCGCTCGCCTCGCTAATGACACAGGTGGAAGGCGGCAGGCTCCTGTGTGTCTCCTAAGGTCCACGCTGCTTTGGGCTGCAGTCTGGCCATCTCTGTAGAGAGCGTGGTAGCCAGCTGGTAGGAAGAAGACACAGCCCATTTTTCTGATGTCTCTTGGAAGTGTGGCATTCCTGCCTGCCAAGTAATAGAATGTATTTGTTTTCTTTACTAACAGCTGGCTTTACCCTTGTCCAAGTGGAGAGTTTATATTGGCTTCATAAGTTTGGCACAGAGGCTGTCAGGTATATAAAAAAACAGATTTGTTCCACATCCCAGATTTGTGCAAACTCCTCCAAATATCCACCCGTGGTCTATAACTCCAAATTTTTGGCACAATCTACTGTATAACTTGTCGAGCCACAGAGAATGGAGCTGGGTGTGGAATACATGGCAGGAAGGACTGGGATAATGCCAGCTGAAATGAGTTCAAGGGACAGGCAGAAGGGGCCATCACTTATGGGGACATTATAGGGTGGCACAGTGATTAAAATCAAAGTCTCCAGCTCAGCTCTCTAGGTTCAAATCCTATCTTTACTCCTTACTAACCAGAAGACCTTAGCCAGTTAATCAACCTCTATGTAATTTAATTAACTTCCTTGCAAAATAGAAGTGTTAGCTATAGATCCTGATACATAGCCTTGTTGTGAGAAGTAAATGAGTTTTCATACGTGTGAATGACCAAGAACAGTGATTCTCTTTTAGGATCTAGGACCCGCTGTGTCACTGCAATGCACTGCCTCACTGAACCTTCAGCACTCCCCAAGAAGTGCTTTTTGAAGCCCTATCCATCAGAAACCAGAGACTCGGGGAAAGAGGCGCCCTTGCCGTCTGTCTCATAAACAGATCTCCCAAACCTCCATCAGTCACTCGGATTCCTTCTAAGCTATAGACGCCCAGCTCATGTAGCTGCACAGAAATTCTACGATGAGCTGTCCAATAGCTTTGGCCAAGGCTCTGAGATAAAATAGATGCTAGATATCAAAGTGGGTGTTGAGACAACTTGCTCTCCCTGAGGGTACATGAGGGTAAAGCATGGGTTTGGGGACAGTGTTCAAAAGGAATGTTTCTTTGGCAAGATCCAGCTGTGGGATAAGTACTACACCCTGGAAGTCAAGAAATATCTCCCCCTGCACATCTATTAAAGAGCTTCAAGGAAGTGACTCAGAGTGTACCAGTGGTCTCCTGCAGGCTGGAAGGAGGTAATGAGGAGGACTGGTATCTCATGAACGAGAGTTGAGGTGGCTGACAGTTGCCCTGAGCCAAGGGCGAGGGGCTGCACTCAGGGTTCATCAGCATGCAGGAACCATGTTTCCCATGAAGTACATGATGACCCTGTAGTGAAAGAGCCAGGGTGAGCACATGCCCAATCCTGACCTAGAGAGGCAATGGGATCTCTACAAAGACAGCCTTGTGGAGTTGACTGCCAACAACAAAGTGTGGGACAGAGGAAGATGCAAGTGCTCTGGGCCAGAGGACGGGAGCTAAAGGGCTCTTCACACTGGGATAGGATGGGACTCTCAAGAATCCACAGAAGTGCCTTCTGGGAGGAAGAATCAGCTTTAGGCCAGCTGACCACAGTGCTGAGTGGGAATGGAAGGAACTATTTCAAAGGTCTAGCTTGTTAAGGGAACGAGAAACAGAGCGGAATGGTGCAGCACCCCAGGACTGGTAACAGTGAGAGCTGTTACCCATCAGACTGAAAGGGCAGAGAGGAAGCAGCCTCCAGGCCCTGCCAGAGCAGCTGGAAGAGAGGGCTACTGCCTGGGCACCACAGGGATGGGCCGGCCCACAGCAGGATGGCAGGGAGGAGAACTCCTGTTGGAAACTCCCACTGCGGGGACCAGCTGGATGCATGAGGACCAAGCACCTACTGATGGCCCTTGCAGGTCACCAAAAAACATATGTGGAGAGCGGATCTGGGGAGCCAGTGGAAGATTCTGGCACACATGGTGTCTGGGGCCTAGAGCTCCCAGGCCTGTCAAGCTTCTACCTTTAATCCATTCAGATTTTTGAAGTTCCTGGAATGAAAATAAAACTCCAGAGGGCCGAGATTTGGCGTGTCTTATAGACATTGTAGGCCCAGCACCAGGAACAGGGTCTGCCGTAGAAGGCATGCAGTCGCCCTTAGTTAAATGAAGGACTACATGAGCCACCATTAGCTGAATGAATGATTGTCCTCACTCTCTCCCAGCTCTAGCCTTGCCCCCAGGCAAGTGTGGGGAGGAGAACTGTTGTCTGAGAACTGAAGCCGTACCCAGCTCTGTGCTTATTTAAACCTCTCAATAGCCAAACTGGGCAGAAATTATTCCAGTTTTCAGTTGAGGAAGTGGAAACTCTGAAGGTTGATAACTGACTGAGGACACGTGGCTGGTAACTTGTAGAGCCAGACTCTGTGAGCAGGGGCCTAGACCCCTCCATCCATTCACAGCACTGCTCCTCCAAGCCTCTCAATAACAGCTCCAGCATCCCCCCATACCTGGCTGGGATTTGGTTTAGGTGAGTTGGTGGGGGTGGGGCACTGTGGGCAGGGGCTCTGGGGCCACTTCCCATCTCTCCTCCTGTCCCCTCCTCTGCTCTTCTGCACGTATCTATCTCAGGGGATAGCGACACACTTTTGTCAGAGCCTGTTGTGTGCCAGGAATGGTAGCAGGCGCAGGTGTATGCATCTATCACTTTACGTGAACTCAAAACACCCTTGCAGCCAGGTGGTGGTTCTTCCCATTTTATGCTGGAAAATCTACAGCAGTGATTTTTCAATTGGTGTGTGGTGAGAGGATCTTAGGTGTGCCTCAAAAATTTTTAAAGATCATAAATTATTTTCAAAAGAAGTTCAAAACACAGTCAGTATATTCTTATTTTGACTCTTTTTTATCAACACAATTTATGTGTGCTGCAATTTAAGGCTCAAGTGTGCTGTGAGATTTTAAAAAATTTTAAAAAGGTTGAAAAACACTGGTTGAGAGGTTCTGAGCAGCTGAGTGACTTGTCTAGGGGCATGTATCCAGTGCACCCAGGATGCAAACCCAGGCTTCCTGGACCTCAGAGCCTGTGCTTCCTTCTGCCCCAGGTCTCACTTCTGCCCATTAGAATTTCCCTGGGAGGCGCAAGCCTCAGCTGGTCTTTTGTACACCCAGTATCCCTTTTTCTTCTGGAAACAGAAGTCAGTTCCCAGTCCCTGAGGTTAAAAAGGAACCAATCTATGGGGAGGGGGTAGGAAGAGGGGAGGTGGGAATGGGTGGAGGGAGGGGGATTGGAGGGATCACTTCTGAGGCTTATCTTACAAGGGTATAAGTGAATCTTTCTAAGAGTAGAATGTGAACATTTTAAAATAATAACTAAGAAAATGACATGAAGGCTATGTTAACCAGTTTGAAGGAAGTGTTTCGGACTGTGTATGAAAACCCCACACTGTACCCCAGAAGTCCATTAATGTACATAGTTACCATTCAATAAAAAATAAAAAATAAAAAAAGGAACCAATCCCCTTCCTAGCCCCAGGGGAAGGGGCACACGAACTGAACCTGTCTCATCAGAGTACAGCATTCGCCTCTTCCCCTACACACCTGCCACAGTGTTTGACTCCAGATCTCTTAAATCAAAAGCAGCAGGGGAGCTGTGTGGAAGAAGCCTCCCAGACGATGACTTCATGGGAGCCCCTTGATCTAACCACACCTGATATCGGTATGCTTATGATATTCAGTGCAAGAACCAACACATTCCTTTCCTTGCTAAATCCAATGTTCAATGTATTTCTGTGGGGTTTTTTTTAAATCTAAATTCATAGCTTCATTTCTAGAAATGGTGATAGCTCCAATTCTGAGATTGGACCTGGAAACTTTTCAAAGTGCCACAGGTTCCATTGTCAGAGACAGAATGAAGGGATGCTGAGAACATAAAGCCAAGTGTCCAGAATGACATCTTCAGTGTCAGGACTGTGAAGTACCTGGTCTGGGACTCCTGGTTTCCATTCATCTGACTCAATGCAGCAGCTTCTTTGTATCATTGACTGTACACAGGCCTCTGTGTAGCACGCTCCAGGGAGGAATGGGAGTTGTGATGAGGAATAAGTATAGCTCCCTCCCCAGTGGCTCTCTCTAGGCTGGAAGATAGTTCTATGTGGATTTGAGCCACAAGAGGGAAGGGAAGATTGGAGAGCAGGACAGGGAGGGCAGGGAACAGAGGGGAAAGAGACATTTTTCAGGGCAAAAGGTGGGAAAAATTATTTGTGCCAGGCCTGACCCGTTCTCAAGTGCTGCTGGCCCCCATGAGCAGCCCAGGCCCTCTCATTCCTGGTCTTTATGGAGATGCCAAGATCAACACTTCCTTGTTTTGATCTCAGCAGAATTTATTGCTGAGGAAGGTCAAGAAGCCCCATTCCCTCTGCACAAGACAAGGTGCCTGTGTAACCTCTAACCCCAAGGGGAAGCATCAGCCCTGGGCACAGGAGGAGAGTCTGTGGACCCTGGACGCTGTGGGGCCAGGTCCTCCCCCTCCTGGGGAGCTTTGTATATGCCCCTCCTTCATCTCCCCGTCCTCCTCTAGCTGCACCCCACCCATTAGTCCCTATTTCTGGGATGCATCATTTTATGTCTAACAAAAAGAAAAAAATGCTGCCCCTTAAGTATAGCACGCCATCATTTGTAGAAGACACCCTAAGTTTCAGAGATGTTATAATGTAGGGAAAAGAGACACTTAGAATGGATAAAATTTGGGCAAGTAACACTCACTTAGCTCTCTGGCTCCAGCTTAGACATCAGGTCCTCTGAGAAGCCTTCCCTGCCCCCTAGCTCTTTATGGAGGGGCCTCTATGTGCTACCACCATTCCTTGTGCCAATGTGGTATTTGGGCTCTGGAGTTGGAACGAGCTGGGTTTAAATCTGCATCCACCTCTTACTAACTCTATGACCTTGACCAAGTTGTTTAAAGCCTCTGTGCCTCAGTTTCCTCATTTCTAATAAGCAGATAAGTAATATTGCTGAAATAAAGTATGTCAGCTGCCTCAAATAGCATTCTGTCAGATGAGGTTACTGGTCTATGTCTCCCAGGAGAGAGACCAGTGACCGTGTTTGTCTTTTCACAATTTTATCCCAGTGCTTAGAACAGTGCCTGTCACATAGAGGACACTTAATGGACAATCATATAGAAGCTACAGGTTACCAGTGAGCAGTTGTGCCAGGTGCCACGTGGTCCTCATGACAACTTAATGAGACGGATACTACAGTTGTCCTCATCTTACAGAGAGAGAAACTGGCCCATAGAGAGGTTAAGGAATCTACCAGAAGTTACACCACTAATTTCTGGTAACACTGGGATTTGAATCTGGGCCATTTGATGCTGGAGCCCATGCTCCCAGTAGCCACCGTGATTTCCAGCTGCAGGCTGATCCCATTGCTTCCCACCTCTTCCCATCCTTGCTACACTGGCCTCACCCCAGTTTGCTCCCCTTGTCAGCCAGCTCTGATCATATGATTTTTCTGCTTCAAAACCACCGATAATTCTAAAACCTTTGTCTTGGCATTCAAGGTCCTCTGTGACATGGTCTGGCCCATCTTCCTGATTCTCCTTCCACTCCCTAGAGGCCCTCGGCACTCTCTCCCTATCTCCTGGGAGACTGGGGGACTCACTCACCCTGGGTCCTGTTAGACTATGAGAGTCCCATGGGTACACCCACCTGTGACACTTCTCTTCCCCTCTGACGTCCTCAATGCCCAGCGTGCTGCCTTCCACATAGTAGGTGTTTGGTAAATGTTTATTGGATGGAATTGGTTTGACACAGTGCCTGAGAGAAATCCACTGAACCACCAGGCATCATCCAATTTCTTTTCCTTCACAAAAGAAGAGCTTTTCCTAGGAGGAAGGAACACAAACACCAAGCTCCATTTGTGTCCTGAGCCATTTGAGATTCTCTGCTAGGGGCTCACACAAAGATGCCACGTTAGAGTTGCATTCAGCAACTTTCATCCATTAAATTTTCTTTCATGTAGGATGTATAGACTCTTTCTCAAAGTACCTGAGACATGGTAATCAAGTTTGCAGCACATTAAATCTTAGTGCTTGCAAAGCTTCACTAAGAAATAAATTGAGGAACCCCTCTTCCTCTGGAAGGAAACTAGTTCTGTCTTCCTCATTGTTAGATGTTACAGGGTTTTACCATGTTAGTCATGAAAGATGAAACTGAGATGGGGGAGTTGTAGCAGAAATTATAATATAACCAGGGATTTGGGAAATACCTGGAATATGCCCCACTCCATGAGCTTCCTAAAGGAGATATAACACAATGCCAGATAGGAAGGAAAGTATTTATTTTTAGATTCCTGCATCCTGACATTAGTAATCACAGAAACAATCATGCACTTATTCTGTACCAGGCACTGTGCTAAGTGCTTTATGTCCATTATCTCATTTGAAACTACAAGCACCCTAGGAGGTAGATGTTTCCATTACCCCCATTTCAGAGAATAAAAAGGGAATTAGGTTATGCAAACTGGACCAAGGTCATATAACTTGCTCTCTTACCCAAACTGGCATATTAGTGTGTTAGTCTGAGTTGCATTGCTATAAAAGAATACCCTAGGTGGTGTGATTAATAAGAAAAGGCTTTTATTTGGGTCATGGCTTGGCAGGCTGTATAAACATGGCAACAGCATCTGCTTCTGGTGAGGGCTTCAGGGAGCTTCCAATCAAGGTGGAAGGCAAATGGGAAAAAGGCATGGGAGGAGAAGGAGGTGGTAACAAGCTCCTTTAAACAACCAGTTTTCACATAAACTAATGTAGAGAGAACTCACTGATTACCCTGGGGAGGGGGACACCAAGCCATTCATGAGGTATCTGCCCAAGTGACAAAAACATCTGCCCAAGTGACAAAAACACCTTCAATACTGGGGATCAAATTTCAACATGAGATTTGGAGGTGACAAACATATCAATTAGTCAGAGTAACTAATACTCCCTGCAGGAACAAGTAAAATCTGAATTCTTATTGGTCAAACACAATAAATTTTATTTCTTACATCAATATTCACAGTGGTTACTCCTGCTCAAAAGCTCTTCTACATTGTCATTCTAGACCCCAGGTGCCTTTCATCTTGTGGCTTTGCTCTCTTCTCAGTCTCAGTGGTTCCCTCCATTCAGTGGAAGGAAGGGAAAGAAGAAGGTCTGTGTAGGGGGAGGACTTGACGAGGCAGCCTTGGAGGAGGCAGCCATGCAGTGGTGTGCTGGTAAGACGTTAGCAACCAGCTTTGCTGAGGAAAATCTGATCTGTAGCATTTGCCAATTCTCCTGCTGTAAATGCTCCACCATGTTTAATTTCAAACCAACAACAATTTCACAATCAGCTCACAAAAATCCTAAAATTTTAACAGTCAGATCTTGAAGCCAGCAGGAGCCATTCATGTGCCGTTGGCTAAATGCAGTCACAAGGTCACACCTCGCTACAAATGAGGCTAAGGAAGAGTCACTTGGGGGTATGACCAGGAGGAAAAAGAAATGGGTGTGGTGACATCTGGTGGGTGGGCTGGCCCTAATCCCTAAACTTCAGCTTCTTCCAGCAGCTTCAAGTCAAAAGTCAATACTGCAGACCTATTGGAGGTGAGTGACTAATCAGAGACAGGCCAATATCCAAGAAAGAATTCGTTCATCCAAGCTGGCCTGGTTAGCCAGGACAGTGCCTCAGTTCATCTGCACAATGGGAATAAGAGAGAGATGCCAGAGAGGAAGTAAAGAAGTAGACATGAGCCAACTGACCACCCTTTCATGGAAGAGTGAAAAAGACTATAAGTCACATTTCTGTGCTGATTTATCTCCTCAGTGTCTCCAGCTAAAATCATGTTTTGGAAACTGAACAATCCAAGTTGTCAAGGTGCCAGGAAGAGACAAAATGTGAGTGCTTTACTTATCTGGGGGCTTCCAGCCACTAGGACCCCCAAACCATACAGCAGTGTGAAGAGCTAGCTAGCATGGATCTAAGGCCACTGGGGGGCATAGACTTTCTGCAAATTTAATACCATCTTGGTCTCAGTTCCCCTGAGGAAAGAATCTGGAACAAGGACTTGGGTGCAGATGATCCTTTGAGATGTGGTCCCAGACAGCAGGAGTGGGGAGAAAGGCAGAATGAGATAGGGGAAAAGAAAATACCAGTAGAGAAGTTATTATAGAGCTGTTTACCAGTGTGGAAAACCAAGGCTCAATCTCATTAATAATTTTCTAAACTGTGCCTCTAGAGGCTTATAGAGACTAGAAGACTCGGGTATGTGTCCACTGATTCCCGACTCCCATTTTGGAGGGTTTGCTGTGCGGCTATTAACTTCTTGCATTTCTAACATGTCTGGCTTGTGAACTGAATGAGCTCCCACAGCTTCAGAGACAGAGAAGTGGAGAGCCAAGACAGACACTTGAGACAGGGCATGGCTAGCATGCATGAGTATGAGTAATGCCCTCTGAGCTGAGAGGATATGGCATAGGGAATTAAATGCAGCTATTGAAATGAAATCCACAAAAGCTCCTCTGTTATTTCAATAGGAAGGAGGCCATTATGGTGCCTCAGAGTTATGAGATATTCAACAACCACTTGCCAATGATAAGAGGACGAGAATTTAAGTTTGGCTAAAAGGGGGCAGGAGGTAGGTAGATGTTCCCATCAGAGTTTATGGGAAGCGCTTTGCTTAAAACATCATCTCTTTGCATATGTTCACTCTTATCTTAGCAGAGATTTGTGGAGCTTTATTATGCACCAGGCCCTGCCAGGGCACTGGAGGTACAGCAGTATGAGAGCATGTCAGTGGGTCCTCTGGGAAGTTGGTGCTGAGACCAAGTTAAGAATTTAAAATGTTTATTGGATAAGTGATTGATGAAGGATAAAGACAAATGAAGCAAGAGTGGGCATGGAGAGCCTCACACCAAGGCAGAAACCTGATGAAATCATTAGGGTGCCCCAGAGAAGAATGCCCTTTGAAATAGTTCCATGTTGGGCAGGAATGGCAAGACCTGAGCACCCTGGCTATGCTTATGATTAGCTGGGAAGAGCATGCTCTTGATCCTCAAGGTGTAGCAGCTGGGTGCTGTGAGCTAACTGTACTCCTTCGTCTGAATGGCACATTTTATCTTGAAGGGAGATGCAAATGGTATCCCTCCATGGCTGACATAGCCACCACCATAATGTTCTGAGTCATGCTCTATTTCTTAGAGCTGGGTTTAAGGTCCTGGAGAGAATAAGGACCACACTTTAATTTGCTTACTATCTCCCACACTATCGAATTCTGTAGTGGCTAGGTAGTCTTGAATTGGTTACTCACAACTCACTCAACACACATTTACTGGGCATATACCCCATGAGAGGTACTGTGCCGGGCACTGGGATTGGATAAAAAGATCACACACATGTTAACCCTGCCTTCAAGGTGCTCTCAGGCTACAATCCCAGTGAATATATATTTAAATCATAATAAGAGGTAAAGAGAGGATGAGAATGATGAGAATGATGATGGTAGTGGTCATGATGATGATGGTGATAATGATGATGATGACAGTTATAGTGGTGTGAATGACTCATAGAGAATAACAGACCATTTTAAAGTGTCAGAGGAGGGAGAGATTACCTTTCATTCCAAATACTACGAAATTGATTTTTAAAGTCCAGGTTGTTCTAAAACGTGTGAAGATGGGACACAAAGTATCCCTTGGTGAAAAGAACAACACAAGCAAATGCTTATAAATGGAATGGGCAGAATTACACAAAGAACAGAGAAATTTAGTTCTCTAGAGCCTTGAGTGGAGTGAAGAAATGGTACAAAGTAAGCAAAGTTGGAGCCAGATGTCAGCAAGCATTGAATGTTATCTCAATGAACTGAGCCTGGGCTCAACTCAGTTGGAAAGGAGGAGCCATTTATTAATTTTCAGCAGGACAATGTCTTGGTCTGAACTGTGTTCTAGGAATATAACCCTAGCTAGACTATGTGGAACAGATTGAAGTGATAGAAATCAGCCTCATGGAGGTAAATCAGTTTAGGACTCAGGTAAGATGAGGATCACTGGGATGTAGAGAGTACCAGAGAAACAAGAATAGAAAACATTGAGGAAAGTGTGAGAAGCACAAAGAGGCATGTTGACTGGCACTCTGATAATCTGCTAGAAAGCCCTCTACACAGTCTGAACAATAATATCATGCAAAGCCCCATGTTTAATGTTACACATTTTAACCTAAAGAGAAAGAAAGAGAAGGAACATTATTCACTGTTGAATACGTGTGCAGCAATTTGTTTATATCATCTTATCTAAAATTTGCAGCAGCCAAGAAGGTTAGGTATGATGAGCCTCATGTTAACATAAGGCAACTGAGGCACATAGAGAGTAAGTCATTTGCAAAATTTCATAGCTAGTGAGTGGCAGAGCTGGGACCTGAACCAGGATTATGACACCAAAGCTTTAGACATTGGATTAATATTGCTAAAGAATTCCATAAATTGCTCACTGTGATGAAAGGTGAGGACAGATTGACCTCATAGGATTAGGGTTACACATGCATTCTAGGAAACAACCCAGTATCTCAGTGGCTATGGATTAAATGTTTATGTCCCCCCAACAAATATACTAATCCTCAATGCAGTGGCATTTAAAGATGTGAACTTTGAGAGATAATTATGTTTAGATAAGGTCTTAAGGATGGGACACTCATGAGGACTTAGTACCCTTATAAAAGAGACCCCAGAAGTGAAAGCCTCTTTCACCATGTGAGGACACATCAAGATGTTACCATCTGCGACTTAATCTTGGGCTTATAGGACTCCAGAACTGTGAGAAATAAATGTTAGCTGTTTAAGGCACCCAGTCTATGGTTTTTGTTTGTTTGTTTGCTTGCTTTTGGTTATAGAAGACTAAAGTAAGGCATGGGGACATGTATGTCTTGCATCACTTTTTGCTATTTTCAGGCACTCAAAATTCCAACTGATGCTCTACTGTACCCACAGAACATTCACCTCTGTATCCCATGGAATTTCTTATAGACCCTCAGGGAACACTCCCCCAACACTGAAGGCAGCTTCCTCTGAGACTGTAGGACCTATTGACGCATCGATTCATTCATCCGACATGTACAGAGTACTGCTATGTGCCAGGCACCATGTCAGGCTAGAGGATCTAGAGGTAATTGTGACATGATCTCTGGACATGGGGAGAAGCTAATTCATAGTCTATTTGGGTAGACAGAAATGTAACTATCTTATGACACAAGATGCTTCACTCTGCCAAGAATACTTGGCACTTCATGGAGCCTTTCTAGAAGAGATGACCCTGAAAGAATGATAGTATTTGGTCATAGGATTAAAGGTGGAAGATGTTCTAGGCACGCGAAACATCAACTGTAAAGGTACCGAGGAGGGAAAGAGAATGAAGTTGTCCCCAGCTCCAGAGCAGAGTGTTGCCTCCTGTGCCAGGACACGTACTCTCATCTCTTTCTGCCACTCTTGGTAATATTGAATGTTTTAGGCTTTTAAATTCCAGGCTCACATGATTTGCCCCAGAGTTAATATTTTGTGATATAAGTGAGCTGTCTTCAATTGGTTAGATGACATCAATATTTATCAATGTGACATTACCTTGACAGGCAGCCTTAACTTCTAAAATATTAAAGATGGATGACATGGGCCCCTATCTATCCTCTAAAATATTTAACTGCCAAAAGTGAAGCAGACTTGCAAAGAATAGGTGGCAGCCCTCAGCTCAAATTGACTCTATTCTGAGTCAAAGCACTCTTAAAACCAGCTCTTTTGTTAGAAATCAAATATTGATATAAAGGGTGAATAATTCATTGATGAGTCTGAGTGCCTATGAAGCTCAGTAGAAATCTCCAAGAGGAGAGTTTGGTGCAGCAGTGACTCTATAGACCCCGCCACTCTTCTCACCAAGTTCAAAGTGAGAAGTGCTGGCTCAGAGGACAGGCTCCGGAAGTAGGCTGTGGGTTTTCACCCCAATCTCTCACTGACTCAGCCTGCTGGGTGTCTTTTACTTGCACTTCTAGATCACTCGCCACCCTCCCACTCTGCTCTTCCTGAACTCTGGGCTGCAGCAACAGGCACCTGGCTCCTAATTGGATTCAACCAATGGGGAGCCCCAGCAGAGACTTCAGGAATGAAGAAGCAGCAGGCTGAGGAATTTTCTCCCCCAGCTCCTCTTACCCTGGTGGGTCACTGTGGGTTCAACCAGGGACATCTCTCAGGTAGACTCTCCACATGGTGCTCTCTCTGGGCTCTGGGAACCGCTCCTTCCTCTCACTTCTTCACACTTACTGGTGGTTTTAGCTTCCTGAGTTACTCGCCCCAGGATACTGTACCATCACTTGTTGCTTGCCCTAAAGCCTGCCCATTCATTTGTATTGAGTTTAAACTTCCAAACTTTCCATTTTTGAAGGTCAAAAATGATCAAATATTGGCAATTTCATATCTTTCAACCTACCATATATCTTATCAAACTTTCTTCCATTTTTTTCCTATCATAACCTTCATGGTACAGAAGGTGTGTGGCCTTGGGCCAATTACTTAACCACTATTCACCTCAGTGTTTTCATCTATAAGATGGAGTGATAATGATAGAACCTACTTCAGAAAGTTGTTCTAAGGAACAACTACACAAGAAGGGCATGTAAAGGAATGTCTGACAGTGATATGTGCTAAGTAGATATTGAGGGAAGGGACATTTGAGATAGAAAATTAAGGGGAATTTGTTCATGACTTGAAGATCGATTGACTGGGCAGGAAGAAGATAGGATCTTCTGTAGTTCGCAATGGAGAAAAATGGAAATAATTTACATTCATGTAGTTCTCCAATGCTTAGAAAATTTATTCATATGTTATATTTTAGCCACTTAATTAAAAATCTATTTGGCACTCACTGTATGGCTGTCAGTCCCCATGGAAATATAACAGAGTCCACTGGGGACCCTGACTCCCCTCATTGCCATCTCCTGGGAAGAGCACAGACAAGAAGGTTGAAAATACTTTGCAGAGTCCTAAGAAGTACAATAATGAGAGAGGTCAAAGTGATACAGAGCCCAGGGAGGACAGAGCTCAGATTTAGGGAGTTATAAGATGACTTCTTACAGAAGGAAATGTTTTCTCTCTAACTTGAAAGAGTAAGAATCATCCAGGCAAAGGGGCCAGTAGATAAAGGGAATAATATTCCCAAGAGAGGGAAAAGCATATAAGAAAGACAAGAATTCAGAAAGTATAGAACAGTGGTTCTCAGCCTTCCTAACGCCGCATTGTATTTTCTTTGTTAAAAAGAGGTCATGACCCACAGGTTGAGAACTCCTGGTATAAAATATATAGGGGAGTAAAAATATTTGAGGGGGGGAGTGCCTGTAGCTCAAAGGAGTAGGGTGCTGGCCCCATATGCCGGAGGTGGTGGGTTCAAACCCAGCCCTGGCCAAAAAATGCAAAAAAAAAAAAAAATAGTTGAGTGTGACTGGAGTATCTTCCCAATTCTTAGATTCATCTCTGGCACACAGTAGGTGCTCAACAATTAATGAAGGAATATGAGTTACAGCTACATTTCTAGTAGGCACACACAGGAGGAGAATGTTCTCCAAGTGAAGTACCTTGTCTCCCCATGTGTTTGTTGGACCTTGTTACTTACCTCATGGAAAGACCGCTTCCTGTACCTGCTGAGTAGCTCCCTTCCTACAATCTCACTCACTCGTCTGCCTTTATCAGAGTTCAGAAACAAAGATGCAAGATTCTTGGAGCTCAAGAAGCAAGAGAAAAAAGACAGCAAAAGGTTGAAGGTTAAGTCTTTAAGGAAGACCCTTTAAAAGTAACTCACTCAGGGGCGGTGCCTGTGGCTCAAAGGGGTAGGGCACCAGCCCCATATACTGGAGGTGGCAAGTTCAAATCCAGCCCCCAACCAAAATGAAAAAAAAAGAAAGAAATTCACTCGCTCCTGCATTCAGCGATTCATTTGTTCATCCATTCATTCACTCATTCAACAGATACTAGATGAGTGCCTGCTCTATAGGGTGGTATCTGGTCAGTGCTACACCAATAAACTGTATAAGGGCTACGTCCATGATGATGATCCCAGATGAGCAGCCAGAATTTCTGGGTATAGACAGCAGAAGGAGAACCAGTGTAGACTCCTGTCTTTGGCTCAGTCAGCTAAGGGCAGGTTCCTGTGGGAGTGGTTCCTGTTCAGAAGGAAGTGCTGAAACCTATAACTAGCTTCTCAGAGAAATTCAAAGCATCATGATCCAGTATAAGAAGCAAGGAATTTGAAATAAAAAATATCCAATTTAATACTGACATCCCTACTTACTAACAGTGCAACTGAGAATAAATAAGGTTCAGTTTTCTCATCTGTAAAATTGAAATAATCATACCTCCCTTGCAGAAGAGCTCTAAGAATTAAATAAGATCAGGTATGCAAAGCATATGGCACATACAAGAAGTCACTGCATAAATGGTAGTGTTTACTCTTTCACTTGCCTCAAACTAAACCACCTTCTTCCCTGTTGGTGCTGAAAGGAGCTCTCTGTGGTGCTGATCCGTTTTGTGACAATTCAGGGGCACTGTCCCTTTAAGAAAAAAAGCTCTGTCAAGAAGAAAGCCACATCTACAACTAGATTAAATACACATGTGTCCCCTAGAAGATATTTCATCAGTGATTTTCCCCATTACTCATTGCTAACATGATGGTAGTATATCCAAACTGCAATAAGGAAACTTTGGGAAAATACCAGTTATAAGAATACTAGTCTTGAAAACCCATCACTGTGATCAGGATCAACACAGTGAGAATAATAATAGAAAAGAATCAGAACAACAAAATTACACCAGTAAGATTAATATTAAACAGGAAGAGGCAAAATACTATGGTGGTTAAAAATCCTATGGGGCATCCTATGGTGGTTAAAAATCCCTTTTCGGGTAGGATTTTAAATCCTACCTGTGTAGACTATGGGCACATTACTCAAATTCTCTGCATTTCCTGATCCATAAACAGAATCAAAATAGTACCTACTTCATACAGTTGTTGCAATTATTAAGTCAATTAATATACGAAAGGTATTCAGAGTGGTGTCTGGCACATAAAAAACACTCAATAAACATTGGCTCTTATCACAGTAGAAAGAACATTTTAGCACAATTTTTAAGCACACTTAGTGGGACATTTTACATACATTATTAGTAAGCAAACCAACAACATGTAGTGACCAATTACTAATATAAATTGCACTTACTACATGGCAGATACTGGTATACTTTGTACATATGCCATCCCAATTAGTGTTATGGAATATATTCTCTTTCATCCCCATTTCTGTCATCTTAAAAATCACAATTAATACAATTAAAGAAGGAAGAGCTTTATTTCTTTCAAAAGGTTGTAGCCTGCAGTCTGGCTACCCCATAAGCTGAGAAGCATTGCATCTGACAGAGACTGAAGGAGGAAGGGTGAGATAGGAATTTATGCTGAACAGCTCATATAAGTATACATATTTAACAGGTTGCAGGAGGAGGTATGAATATTCACAAATGAGGGTGTGCACATGCATAGTAAGAAAGCAGGCATGTTAAATATGTCCCGTGTTCACTTTGAAGTGGAGACTTAACATTTAAATGTATTAAAATTAAGATCTATAGGCATACCTTTGCACATCCTCTGTAAACCAGCCAGAACCAGTCCACAGTCTGTGATCTCTTCTCAGAAAGAAAGGCTGATCAATTTGTTGTGTCTGTAACAAGTTGTATGACCAAATTTATATGACCCTTTATAACAACAATTTTTTAAAATAATTCTCTCTCTGAACTAACTACTTGACCTTTTGAGTTGTTTCTTAGAAATGGTGGATTTTCTGCAAGACAAAGGAGCCGAGATTCTGAAGATCCCTGGGCAGACTTCCTTATGCCATGATTCACCATCCCGCACAAGCTGCCCCCTTGCATGTAGTCCCTTGTTAGTTGCACCACAACTTGCCCTAAGGCATATGCCCCTCCTTTTAAAGCCTGCAAACTCCATTAGTTACTCAGAGAGACCTATTTGAGACTGCTTGCAAACCTTGTTTGCTGGGGTTTCTTTTGTTTCGCACCTTGGAATAATCTTTCTTCCTTGGATCCAGAACCTTTCTTTTGGTACCTCGTGACTCAGATGGGTTTGGTTGTGCACTGCCTCAATCTTGGGGCATCCAGGAGAAAGCAGGTAGTTGTATTGATCCCTGAAAACTCATCAAAACCAATGAAGATGAAGAGAGCCCAGAGGTGCTGAGACAGAAGGGACTACCCCTGTGCAGCAGAGAGTCAACAGGTGGTAGGAATTAAACTCTTTGAACTTCTGATATGTAGTTAGATTAGGAAACCTGGCTTACTTCCCCTGCAGGGATAGAACTAGTTTTTCCCTCCCCCTTTCTAAATACACCATTGGTAGGGGGCTGTCTGTTAGCAAGCCCCTACCTTTTACCCATCCCCTCTCTCTCTATCTAATCCTCCTGGGGACTTGGGATTCTTTCAACCTTAGCTTTTGGGATTTTTGCATTTTGCATATGCACCTTTGTTAAATGGCAAGAAAAGCCTTCTGAAGAGTCCAAAGAGAGGCTGCATTTTCTTGGTCATGCTGATAGAATCAGGTGTACCTGCCCAAATAGATCCACTCAGCCCAGGCAGGGTCAGGTTCATGACCCACTCAGGAAGGATCAGACTCATGTCCCTCCCAGGAATGCCGCCAATTGCTGCCCTCTCTGATCCTTTAAATCCCCATCTGCCATAACCCACATGTAGAATTTCTTTCTTGATTTCACCCCACCTGCATCCAGGTAGAAATAAAGACCACGGGCGGAGCCAAGATGGCGAACTGCAGCCAGCTTTTTACAGAAGCTCCCGTCCAGAAGGAGGCTGAAAGGACAGAACCTTAGCAAAGTAGCTGATGGTTT
>NW_003852415.1:21878630-21886316 GCF_000181295.1 Otolemur garnettii
AAAAAAAAAAAAAAAAAAAGAAATAAAGACCACATTATTTCTATAGAATGAGAATTCCATTTTCCTTTGTTACACACCTTGGAATAATCTTTCTTCCTTGGTTCCAGAACCTTTCATATGGTACCTCGTGACTCAGATGGGGAGAAACCCTTTTGCAAGGCTGAAAATATACCCCACCAAACCCAACCAAATGGACCCTTAATCCTGTAAGACAAAGAGAAGCAGTACACTCTCTGACCTTGCCTTACATTCATCCATTTAATACTGAGGTGAGCCCTTATCTAAAAACTTTCTCTGCACGTCTCTCCTCTTCCTGTTCCTACTCTACCTCCTTCTCTCCCCACCCTGTCTCACCCAGGCTTGCCCCTCTGGTACCCTACTGTGGGCCCAGGCCCCTCCAGCTGGTTAAGGTCACATACAGAGGCCAAGGCCTCTTTTGACCAAAGTCGTATGTGGAAAGCCCAAGTAATCTGACACCAGCCTCACCAGCTCTACTGTGGGGCTGGATCATTTTTGGTCATTTAATGAACCAGGTTCACTCATCTAGAATCTTCCCAGAGGTCTAGATCACTTTTCGGCTGACAGCCACATGCACAGGCCAAGTCCTCTCTGGCTGTAGTTTTGAGGCAAGAAAGTAAAAACAGAGCTAAAAGAATCTATCCTAGCCGCTCTGTGTAGGCCTCAGCCAAGCCGCAGGCCTTTCTAGATTGTAACCTAGTAACTTCCTGGGGTTTCTGTTGCCTTTGGGGCAGGTGGTCCGACTGTCTCAATCTCAAGGACGAGGGCGAATCTGACCTTCCCCCTTGAGCCCCGGACCTTGAGGATGATGTCATGTCTCTCTGTCTTATGACCCTCACGTGCACTCCCACTCTGAAAGGTGGATAAAAGAGAGGCAAGAGATGGAGTCAGGGGGCTCGGTTTTGGGAAACACGCTGGTGTTCCGAGTACCCCCGGCCGAATAAACCCGCTTCCTCTAATCAACTGGTGCCTGGAGTCTTCTGTCTGCGCCGGTTTCCTGCTACATTTCCAGTTATTTTTGTTCCTCCTTTTCCCCTTGGAAATTCTCTTTATGTCTTACCTTTAATCTCATTTATTTTCTACCTTCAGTTTTCGCTCTGGGCACCACTCAGTCACGAATTCATCTCTAAGGTATCTTCTAACTCACCTGCACCCTCTACATCTCCACCCTGACCTCAAACCTAAACGTCTCATTTTTTCTGCTTGACCTGCATACAAACTTAATAGTGGCTTACATTGACCTAAACATGGCACCTTTGATCTCTCAATTCTCTCTGATCCCAATAATTACTGTAACAAATTGGGCAAATGGTCAGAGATTCCCTACATCCAGACATTTCTCTTTCTCTGAAATATTCCTTCTCTACTTTCATCTTGCAAACCCTCTCAGTTCTCCTACATGTGTAACACCGGCTTCTCCAGACCCGTCAGAAGTTCCATTGTCTATTCCTACCCTGGCAAACAGTTCTTCCCCTTCTGCCTTTCCACAGCCCCTCCTGTTCCTCTCCAACTCCCCTCCTACAATCCCTCCATTTTCTCTCCTCAATCTATAACCTCTCATCATTCACCCATTCTCATGGCAATCCAACCCCCCCATCCATATCCTTCCCTTAAACAATACCCCATCCCTCCCCTTCCACCTCACATGGTAGAAAAATGACAGAATTCCCCCAGGGCCCTCAGAGCCCCTAATGAGATCTCATTGATCTCGCCTTCAAGATGTGAAATCATAGACCACATGGATAAGACAGAGTTTACTGATAGGGAGAAAGATTGATAAGCATGATAAGCAAAAGAGGAGAAAGCAAAAGAGGGGGAACAGAAGCCTGGGGGGGGGAGGGGAGGGGGAATCCAAGTAGGAAACCCTCTGAGTCTTCAGTCTAGGGGGTTTGAATCCTATTCTGGGGTGGAGGGAGGGATGGGAGGGTTGGGGAGGTATGCCTCAATTGGCCAGAGGTCTTCAGGCGGAAAGTGATCCTAAAATTAGCACAGGAAGGCAGCCCTTGCAGTTTTTGCCTCAGGCAAGGAAGTAAAACATGGCTCCCTACTCCAGAAGGAACTGCCCAGAACCTTTCAAGCCACTTTGTTCAAGATCTTGTCAGAGCCCAAAGGGTGTGGAAAGGGTGGCCTGTTTATGCCTAGAGATGGGGCTCTGATTTCTGAGCTCACTCAGGCCTAGAGAATGAAGGGGTTCCTGTGAGCCCTGAGTGGGGGAGCCCTGAGTGGGTGAACCCTGTTTTCACCAACTACTTGGAAGGCTGAGGCAGGAGAATCATTTGAATCCAGGCATGTGAGATTGCAGTGAGCTATGAAGATGAAGTCGCTGCACTCTAGCCTCAGCAAAAGAGTGAAACCCTGTCTTAAAATTAATAATAATAAATTAATTAAAATCCACTTGCAGCTGCTGCTACTGGGAGTGTATATTCAGAGAAACTTGAATCTATACTCCTGAGTTGCCATTCTCACAGGTAAACTGTCTACTTGTGAGCGAGGAGGCCAAGGCCCCATATGGGGGAAGTTATTTACTCGTATCTAGAATGCCAAAAACTGGGAATATACCTCAAAAGTTCAGAACTCAAAGGGTCCATCTACCATTATAGAGTTAAGGGAAAGTTTGTTAAACTGTATTTGCCTGCTAAAACCTGTGATTGCTATGTCACAGGTAACCTTGAAATAAGGTATCCGCACTCAGTGGAAGACCCAAAGTCAGTTACTCACTTGGCACTTAAGGAGAAAAAAGATCCTCTTTACTTTTTTGAAACAGCAGCCATTTTTCTTTCTTAATTGGCACGGCTCTATCTGGCTAAACTTCCTGGAACCTTGAAACTAACTAACGCTTGCTTCCCCTTCTGTAAATCTGCACATGCTTTAACACCTCCAGAGAGGGGAAAGGTGGTAATCCCTTTGTCTACCTACTTGTAAGTCCAATAAAAGGACAGGGACGGAGCTGATGGGGAGCTTGGCCCTTTTGGATTCTGGTCTGCCGTGGCTCCACCAGCTGAAATAAAACCCCTTCCTCTTCTTTCCCCAGTGTTCAGGTGATTCTTTCTCTCCCTGGATTCCTGCTACATGTATATTAACTTTGCTCTAGCTTCTTCCTTTTTAGGTTGATGCAAGAATGATCAGAAGCTTCTTGTTCCCTTCCTATTCCAGGTTCTGTTTGCTACAGGTATAAGAACTCCACCCCTTCAGGCCCAGTGGACTTACCTTCTGACATTGGAAACAGCCCCACAGGTTTGAAGAAAAGTGGAAGTGCAATGCCAGATGCCCCATCTTACAAACTGCTGGGCATCCAAAAAGGATGAAGAATCGCCCATACCTCTTTTGGTTCCTAGAATCACCTAGATTCCACTGGGTACCTAACACTTCCCATTCAAAGCCTCCTTTTTATTCCTGGAAGCCACCTGACTCTTGGGCTAGCTGTGCACTGCTCACTTTGTGCATGCACTAAATTATTTCTCATCTCTGAGCCTCCCTTTCTTCTTTACAAATAGTAACTATGATTGTTGCCTGGGTTCCTTCTGAAGGTGGTAATGATAAGAGAGGATACCCAGGAAAAGTAAGGGGTGAAGAGAATGATACTGTGGGGATCACGCCTGTGATTTATCCTATTAGGGTACAGGTGAATTTGTCTAAAGGTCAAATATAAATGTCTTAACACAACAATTATAAGAAAGACATGATGGCTATGTTAGCCAGTTGGATGAGAGTTTTTCAAACTGTATATGGAAGCAACACACTGTATCCTATGATAGAATTAATGTACACAATTATGATCTAATAAAAATGTATAAAAAAATAAAAAATAAAATAAAATAAAAAAGAAAGAACAAAAGACTTCTCACAGAAGACCACGGACACTCCTGCAAAGTCCTCCCCATGGGTGACTCAGCTCTTAAGAATTTGTAGGAACTTAACTTCCTGGGACTTTGAAACTAACACTGGCTTCCACTTCTATAAAAGCCTGTTCCCGTGCTTGATTCAAACTGACCAATGAGAAGGGTACCCATGGACAAGGAACCCTTGGCTGGAGATAAAAGAGAAAGGACACAGCCAGTCAGGGAGCTCAGCCATTTTTGGACTTTAGTCTCCTGTGGCTCTGCTGGTTGAAATAAAGCCCTTCCTCTTTTAAACACGGATGGTCAGGTATTTCTTTCTCTCCATTGAACCTCATTTTCCTGCAACAGTGAGAGGCAAAGGGGACTTGGGATGTGTTTGGCAAACTTTAAAATGCTCTTCTAGGTAGCATATCGTTGCCTTTCTCTCCTCTATCACTAAGAAGGAAGGGCTATCAAAAGGTCCATGTAAGCATATGCTGAGTGTCAGGGAGCCGTGAAGACCCTAGCCCTGGTTTGTACTTTCTCTGGATGCCACTAACAAGCAGCCCCCAGAATCCAAAAGCACTTCAACTTGGTCAGTACAAAGAGAGGAAGCCAAGTGGCAACAGCAGAGCTGGTTGACCACAGTTAAATTGCCAAAGTTTCATTTTATAGAATCTACTTAAATTTATAAGCAGAAAGAACACATCTAAGTTTGTAAGCAGATACAACACACCTGAAAGGGAGGCATGGATCTTTCTTGTGAATGAAGAAGTACTTCTTACAAACTTTCCCCCCAATTTCTAGCTTTGCTTCACCTACTTCTAATGTTTATGCATTTTTAAGTTGTGTTTATGCATTTCTTTCACATAGGGTTTTGATCAAGCCAACTCCATAGTATTCTTAATTAACTTCTCTTTTGGAAAGTCTCCAAGATATTAATTAATAGGGCATTGATCAATCCTGGAATGCTGGCAAATTTCTTCTTTAAGAAGTTCTCATTGATCAATCCCTCTGTGGGGGTTTCAGGAGTTGAATAGTGCCTGAATTTCAAAACTTCCAAACCACAATCTTGGCTAGCTCTGCTTTTGTAGTAGCCCAGGATAGTCTATCCTCCCTACCCTGTTCATCTCTAAGCTAAGAAACTGTTTCCTGCCTGAGCACGGTAGCTCATGCCTGTAATCCTAGTACTCTAAGAGGCTGAGGTGGGTGGATTGCTTGAGCTCACGAGTTCGAGACCAACTTGAGCGAAAGCAAGACCCCATCTCTACTAAAAATAGAAAAACTGAGGAAATAGAAAAATTTGAACCCAAGAGTTGGAGGTTGCTGTGAGCTATGACACCATGGCACTCTACCCAGGGCAACAGCTGGAGGCTCTATCTCAAAAAAAAGAAAAGGTAAAGAAACCGTTTTCTTCTGTCTCAGCAATTGTCTCTGGTAGGTGGGTCAGAACACTCAAGACCAAAGTGTAACAAAGGCAGCAATGTTTATTTTGGCACTAGGGTGTAAGTGGGCTAAGATCTAAACCCTGTTAGCGGGTTTAGGGAGAGAGGCAGGTCTTTCATAGCTGGCTGAGGGGCAGCTAGTACCTCTGGAGGACCACCAAACTGTTGTTCTTATCAGGGGGTCAAAGTCTGTGATTGGGCTGGTGCAAGGATGTGACAAGTCTGCAGGACGTCTCTCATATCTGAGTGATGATCACCTATAACAGAGTCTCACAGAATGGCTTTTCAGTTCAAGATGGAATTAGCTTGGCCAACCTAACAGTCTGCTTTTCTTTTCTCTCTTACCCTGTTCCCTACTTGTCCCTAACATTAAAATCCTAAAATAAGGGAAGATTTTTGCCCCCAACTCAGATGCCACTTGTTGAAAAACATGTTACTCCCCTGGTTGGTTTTCTCTAGTCACACTCTGTCGTGGTTCTTACCCTTCCAAATAAGAGGCTAGTTCAAGGGTATAGTCTTCAAAATTTAGATGTTCAAATCATCCATGGAGAGTTTGAAAGAAAACGTAAATTCCTATCTTTTAAGATTAAATTTTGTGTATGATTACCATATGTTGATGCATAAGTGTTGCTGCACTAGTAAATGTTTAGTAACATCTACATGTATAACACCCAGCGAGGCAGCATAATGTGGTGATTAACAGCAGGGGCTGCCTGAGTTCTAACCTAAGGTGACCAGACATCCCGCTTTTGGCGGAACAGTCCTGATTTTTAATAATTTGTCCCATGTCCCATGGCATTTTTAAAAAGTCCCAATTTTTGGAAAGAATACACAACAAGCTAGGGAGGGGCAGGAGAATGGGAAGGGAATATATGGTTCGGCTGCTGGAAGGTTAATGTAACTCCATTTGGGAATGAAGAGGTTAATGTAACTTCATTTGGAAATGAAAAGGCTAATGTAAACTCCCTACTCCCCTCCTGGGCAAGGTCACCCAGGTGGAACCGGTATCAGAAAGAGACTGGCTCCCTCTTTTGCTCCTAGGCAAGGACAATTAGCTCAGACCAAGCCAAACTGTCTGGAACAAACAAGTAGCCCCCCCCATCGCCCCCCAGAGGGTCCCTAACCATAAACAGCTCAGCCAATAACCCCCAGCTCCGTCAATGGTGTCCCACTTTACATTTTACAATGTTAAAATCTGATCACCTTATTCTAACCCCATCTCTGCCATGTATTTACTTGGCTCATTTGTTTACTCTCTCTCTACCTTTTGCTGCTCATATTTTCATTTATAAAATGGCAATAATAAATGCCCACCTCACAGGGTTGCTGTGAAATATGGTTAAGTTTATAAATGTAAAACATTTAGGACAGTGTGAGGTATCTGAGTTTGCTGTTTCTACTATTACACAGTTACAAAATGTGTAAATGGGGTTAGGGCAGGGCACTAGTCTAAGCATTTGTGATTTTCCTATGTTTCTCTCACCCTGAAATACCCTTCCCTTGCTTAATTTGGCTCACTTCTTTCAGCAAGTCTTCCTTCCCTGCTCCTGTGCCTTCTTCCCCTGTGAGATCTGACACCCCTGTGGATACCCACAGCTCCATACCACACTCTACTGTGACTTGCCTATTTCTGGGTTATCAGCATTTTCTCCTCTTACACAGTGGAGCCCTGGGGACACACAAGATCTTCCAGGCACCCTAGTTTACTCCAGCTCCTGGCACAAGGCCTGGCACACAGTGGATGCTTCCAGGACATGGAAGTTAAAATAAACAAGAATTCATCTGAATTAGAAACAAAACTGCCTCCAAATCTAAAGCAATTGGCAATACAGCCCAGGTGCTTGGGGGGGAAAGCACCACATAGAATATTAACAAAATTCTCTCTCCTTCCATCCCCAACTCACCCCACTTTGGAAGAAGCAGCTGAGATTTTTCCCCACTAAAGAGAAATTAATTCTGCCAAGAAATAAATCCCTGATAAGCCTCCCGAGGAGACCATTAGCAAACCCTGGTTACCCACTGGCAGGAGTTTCTTCCTGTGAAAGTCTCACTGAGTCACTGTTGAATTCTTTTTTCCTGCACAGCAGTTTGCTGGAGCCTGAGGGATGGCCACAATTACAGGAGAGTAAATATTTCAGCAGCACAGAGTCAGGCTTCTTAACAGCCAACAGGAAACTGTTTCTCTTTCCCTTAAACTGTTTATTAAAATACAAGGTTAAACCCAGCAAGGGATTACATTTTTCCCCTCCTCCTTCAATTAACCAGCTACTTTAATGTTCTAGTTCCAAGCCACCCCTTGGCACTGCTTCCAGCTCTCTCAGATCTCAGGGCTGCTGGGTTGCAGATGTAGCTGCTCCTCCTTGGGCTCTGCTGCTCTGAGGTCTGGATGGTCCTTGTGTCTCATT
>NW_003852415.1:21887077-21909049 GCF_000181295.1 Otolemur garnettii
ATATATACCTAATAAAGGAATTGCAGGATCAAATGGCAGGTCTATTTTTAGTTCTCTAAGTGTTCTCCAGACATCTTTCCAAAAGGAACGTATTAGTTTGCATTCCCACCAGCAGTGTAGAAGTGTTCCCTTTTCTCCACATCCACGCCAGCATCTCTGGTTTTGGGATTTTGTGATATCGGCTAATCTTACTGGAGTTACGTTTCTTTCTTCTAAGCCAAAGCCTTACATGGATGCCTCTGATGACCTGAGTCTAGGTCACATTCATAGCTTCAGAAACAGCTGAGAAATTGACTTCTGGCTTTTACTTGGAGAGCAGAAATTCAAAGTGTTTGAGGGGATTTCCTCAAATAGAGGAAAAGTGTTCAAAAATGTTGAGTGATATGACAAAAGTCCTTTATACCATCTGTTTAGAATTGATTTAGCTGAAAAACTTCTTTTAGACAAATTAGCAGTTGACAGTTTAGGGGGTGCTTGTGTGCCAACTTTGGGTGTAATAAGTAGTCAGGTCACAAAACTAGAAATCTGAAGACATAGGGTCATGTCTTAGCTTCACCATTAACCTTCTGGGACCAGGTTATTTCCTGTACCACTAACGGTGAGCTGGTGAGCTCCCCTAAAACTCAAAGGAGTCAACTTTCTGTATTTGGAGCCACAGACTCTCAGAGTCAGGTGAGCCGAGTCTCAGCCCTGCCCTGGCGGCTAACTGGCAAAATGACCTTGAAAATGTCATGGAACCTTCTTGGGCCTCAGTCTCCACACTTTTTAAATAGCAGGCTGGACCGGATAGTGTTCGAGGGTCCTTCCTGCTGCTTTGAGGGTCCTGTCCTGCTCCATGTTGTCACATCTGATGACTCCCCAGAGTATCTGGGTTTTATAGCAAGAATTCCCCATTTAGCATTGATCCCTTTTGCAGGAATCACCAAAAAGCAGCTTCCCCAAGGAAATTTGAAGCTCAGGCATTAGTAAACTTGCACCAAATGGTTCCTAAATTAAAGATGACCAAGAAGTGTTTTGCAAACAAAGCACCACGTCAACATATTCTAATAATACAACAATCTCTCCCCAAAGACGTGCCACCAACCTGTGGCAGACAGCTGCCCGCTGACTCATCTTTCCTCAGAAGACAGAGAGCTTGGCCTTGAATGCCAGCCTCTGACAGTTTGTGCATGATGTCCCACTCACTTCCAGCAAGTATAAGGATGCTATTCCCGCTGGCTCCAAGGGACCAGGAGGTAACTTCTTTGTCTCTTACATTGGAAAGCTATGTACTATAAAAACGGCAGTCTGTATCTTGGAGAACCCAATCCCTGGCCTTTTAAAGACATATCTTCCATTCCTGTTAAGGAGAGAGCAGTCTGAAAAGACCCCACCCACTGCATGCCTGAGGCATGGGTGTTGGCACCTACACGTCTATCAGACCATCAACACACTTCCATTTCTTGTTCAAAGCCTCAATTTTCCCATCCTGAAAAATAAAGATAAAAATACTCACCACAAAGAATTAGCAAGGGAATGTGCTTGTGCAGAGGCCCTATCTTCTGGCCAGGCATTTAGCAGATGCTCAGTAAGCGTAACTTGCCTTTACTCTTTCAACCTCCTCTTGTGACCTGAGTCCCCACCACCACCTCTTTCCAGGTGCTCCTTTAGCTGTCCTGTAATACCCTTTAGCTAACTGCAATACCAAAACCCACCTTCTGGAAAGTCATATCATCAACACAACATGGGTGATTGCCCTGTGCAAGCCCAATTTGTTTCAGTGTGAATATGCAATGACACAGTGACAGAAAGAGCTCTGTGTCACTCACTGGGAAGGGATTTAAGGCAATAGCATGGGAAGGTAGCGCAGACCTTGTTCTCTGGAGAACTCCTGTGCCACCAGGGAATAAGTACCCCCTCCGTGAACAATCTCTAATAAACTCATGTAATTTGCCAAGCCGGACTTGTCTGAGTCAGTCTTTAGTCTTATTGGCTCCATCACAGTCTGGAAGGTGGGTTTTCTGTATGACCCTGGGATTTTTCCAAAACATCCTCCCTTTACACCTGTCTCCTGGAATCTTCTAGGAGCTCCTTCCAGGACTCACATTCCAGAATTTCCATTCTTCCCTTGCTCTTGTCTTTTGTTCCAACTACCTGGGACTCTCCCTGCCTGGAATCAGACTAGTAACCTGTTTAAATGAGCTAAGTGGACAGTCCAAGCCAGCTCCTGAATCATGGGAACATGAATGGTGTAAATAGTGAATCACGATAACTTTCAGGGATGAAGCATTAACTCAAGGCAGGCAGCGCGGAGGTCTCGTGGAGCCTATGATTCCAATTAATCACTTATGCATACACATAGTTGGGAGCTCCCAGAGGGCAGTCACAGTGTCCTCTGTGTCCTTGGGTTGTTTGTGACCCCAAACTGGGCTCATTGTGGGTGAGGGTCTGTGTTCACTGAAGCACAAGTCAAGTGGCCTCCCTGTGTAGTAGACAGAACACACACTTTGAGAACCCGGAGGCTGAGTTCAGGCCGTTTGCTGTAAGATTTTAGGGAATCATCCAACCTCTCACCTTCTCTTTCCTCTCAGAAGTATGGCTAATGTCCCCTGAGCATGTGCAATGTATCAGACACGTCACTGTGCTCCATGTGTATGAGCACATCCATTCAGTCATTGCAGCAGCCCTGTGACAAGGCTTATGGCCATCCCATTGACAGGAGAGGAAACTGAGGCACAGTCCCAGGTCACACAACTGCTAAGAGGTAACTTCAAAGCCTGTGTATTAACCACCTCCCTCAGCTCCTCCCCATCTGCCACAGGTGATCAGAGAATCTAAAACGAAAGAACATTCCATTCACTCCAGTCTCAGGAAGCAAATGCCTTTATATAGCACAGGTGCGGGGATCCCACCTCCCATCCTGAAAGCAGTACTTGGGAAGAAAAATGAAGAATAATCATCAAACACACCTATGCCAAGTTTTGCCCCAGCTGTCTGGCAGAAGGCTTCAGTGCCAAGGATTTGGAGCTAGACACACCTAGGGGTTGATCACAACTGTTGCTTACTGCCCTGGGATTCAGGCACTTACCCTATCTGAAGTTCAGTTTACCCATCTGTAAAATAGGCCTGTCCCTCTATCTCAATGATAACCATTGTGAGGACTAAACTACCCAGTGTGGAGAGGGCTGAGCAAAAGCTCCCGCACAGCTACTTGGCTGCTACTGCACTTTGGAAATTTGCTGCCATCTCCAATCACGAGGAAGGCTCAGCCAGTCAGGGGATAAAGGGATGGCTTTCCTCACAATTCTAAAAGTGAATTTTGCTCCCCAAGTCTCTGCTTGGCCCTTATGTCCCTACTACCTCTCTTCCTTGCAGAAAGAAAACCAGTCGTTTAAAAAAAGGAGAAAAAAATGTCACTCTTGGCATCCCCTGGGTCCCCTTTCCTACCAGCTATTGTTGCCATGGTAACCCAAAGCCATTTGCCTGCCTCTCTCCTCTGTGCCTTCTCCCCGACATAGTGGGTATGCGGCTGGCCTTTTCCCTGTCCTCAGAAAGCCAGGTTTAGGGTTCCCCTGTTTATTCCTAATTTTCCCAGTGAACTCCACTTCCACCGCTTTCTCTGTCTCCTACACTTGAGAGGCCGACTGGACCATTGCAAAGCAGCTGCCCCATGGCATTCATTCATTCATTCATTCATTCCACAGATTACAACAAGTCTCATATGTAGAAACAGTGCCAGCCAGAAACGTGGCAATGCTGGAATGGATGAAAAGAACCCATCAATTTACTGAGATTGAAACTGAGGCCTAGAAAGGGGAGGGGGCTGCCCAGGTCCTACAGATGGCAGTAGGGGCTGTCTTGGAAACCCATGTATTAGTGACAGGTGAGTACTGTGCCATTAGCCTTTGCCAAACACCAGCTACACAGAGGCCCAAGCTTTCTACCTGCAAATGCAATGGAACTGTGGAGACACAGGTAATGGGCAGAGCTGGCTGGCTTTCCCAAGACTGCCCCTAGCTCTGGTGCAGCTGGTGGGGTTAGGGCCCAGACCTCCTTAGGAACATCCTTTTGGAACAGCTAAGGTAAACCTTTCTGCACGGGGGCTCCCTCCACTGCAGCAGGCTTCCAGGTGTGCATGGAAGTCCCCTGCTCCCACCCCACCTGGCTCCCACCATGGGCACAGCTGGGGCGAGTGCCACTGCAGCCTGCTTTGCTCCACTTACCTGCCAGCTGCATCTGTGAGTTGACGTCACCTGAGCTGCCGCTATTTCCCCCTGAGTTTTCTGCTTATTAAAACGCACATGGCATCTCCTCTCCTGCACCATTAAGAGGTTTGCTCAGCAGCACAGAATGAACACACTTGGGAGGAGGAATAGAATCCAACATTATCAAAATTAATGTGGAATGAAACACCAGCTCTGGCTCCCCACAAAGCTGCCGGTTTGAGAGGAAGATGGGTACTAAAAGGCTCTAATCACTTAATAAGGAATCCTTTAAATGAGCACTCGTTGCTAATGGCTTGCCCTTAAAAGAGGGAATGGCACAAACACCAGGTGAAGACCAAGCATGGGTCAGTCACTGGGAGCATAGACACCACTACCACCACGATCATGACCACCATATACTCAGCCCCTACTGCGTGTCAAGCACTTGACCAGATTTACTAATTCTAGTTTTTATTTATACTTCCGTTATATTTTCTGTCATCTCCACTCTCTGCTCACTTCTCTCCCTGTCTTGCTCCTCCTGGGCAATCACCTGCCATTCCTTTTGTTGCTTCTTTTTAGATTTACCTCCATAATGCTGGATTTGGGGACATTATTTATTGATGTCCCACTCTAAAATGTAATCCTTTTTCCCCAGTCCCTTTACCCACCATGTAGACAATTCCTGCCTTCATACTCCCCATAGGGTTATATAGTCCTTTTATCTAGATCAGCAGCCAGCGTGGCACAATTATAACTAGGTAATGGCTACACCAAGGCGAGGCATGCAGTGTGTGTTTTGTTTTCATGGTGCAGTGGCCACAAAAGCACAAACACTCAGATGTCTTCCATGGGGAGCACAATGACCGTCAGTCCCAGCTGCTGCCCTGGGTCCATCTCTGTGTTCATGCCAAGGCCACATCCCTGCAGCCCAGTGGCTATGCATAGGCCAACTTCTGCAAGATGTGGAACTTCTCCATTGGGCGTCTTGGCTGGAAACTCTGCCATCATTCTGGTCACTCTTTCCCGAGGACTGCACTGTGGGCTGAGCTCTTCCTCCCACACCTGTCTCCTTCCCTCTCTCTCCTCCATGGGGGTTAGCCCAGCACTGTAGTCTAAGGGCCCTGCTGCCCTGTCTGTCTCCATTCCCTTTATCCATCACAGGGGATTCCTCCAATCACTTGAGCTTCTGATCCCATTTTGGTGTCCATCTCATCAAACCTGAACTATCTGGAGTTAATCATTGTCTCTGCACCACACCCTGTCTGCTTAGTTTTGCATTTGTTTCTTTCTTGGTACCAGTTTTATTTACAGTACCTAAAATCTGGAAATAACCCAAATGTTCATAAGCAGATGGATGAATAAACTAATAACGGTATATCCAAAGAATAGACTATTACTCAGCAAAAGAAGGATGAACTGCTCATATAATATTATTGATGACTCTCAAAGTAATTATGAAAAATACATGAAGCCAGAAAATAAAGAGTAAACACATCATAATTCCAATTATATGAAATTGCAGAAAATGCAAATGTGTCTATTTGGAACAGAATGTATCTATTTGGAAAATAGATGGTTACCGAGAGGCCTGGGAAGGGCAAGAGGAGGTCTTATAAAAGGACATGGTTTTATAGCTTCGTCTGTGTGTCAACATCTATCAAGTTGTACATGTTAAATAATACGCAGTTAATTACATGTAAACTATGTCATAATAAATCTTTAAAAATTGGTTCAAGACAAAAAATCTCTATGTTCCCCTCTCTGATTCGTTTGTTTAGTTTTTTATGTGCTTATCAGTAATTCGGCTCTGAACTCTCCTGGTGTGTAAATCTCCTTCCCATGTGTGCAAACGCACTAGGAAATCTCTCAAATTGCATCTTCACACACTGACTGCCTCCCTACGAAAAAAAATTTTTCCTTAGGGCCATGGTGTTTTATTACAAAAATAGAACAACTTCCAAAACAAAATGATCCTTTCTCATTTAATGAAAATTTTGTTATTGTTTATTATTTTCTCTGTGTGAGTTCTGTTCAGGCATGCTATGGATCTTCCCGCCTATCCATGAGTTCTATATGCTTCATGAGGCCCTGAGCATGAATTAAATACAACTCACATGGGAGTTAATGAGTTAAAGAACCCTCTCCTTGTTCCTTCTAAAGTGCTCCTATCTGAGCCGGCCTGCCTCTGCCTGGTGTGCAGTTGACCTAGTGGGATCTTCTTCACTCTCATCCTAGGGCTCTTCTTTGTACCTCTGGTTTTCCATTTTACATGCTTTGATCTCCTTCAACTCATCCCTCATTTGGGGATAGTCTGTCCTCCAGTAGCTTCCCAATGAAGGGTGCAAGGGATGTGTAAAAGGAAACCACAGCCCTGTCAGGTTCCTGTGAAAAGCTGAACCCACAGATCATTCATTAAGGAAATTTTTGCTCGCCTTCCATAACCAAGGACATGCAAATTGTACCTATGTCTAGCACCTACAATGAAAGCCTACCCAGTTCCACACTAATAACGAATTACAAGTTCATCTTGCAGGTAACAGAGATGGAAACAAGATGGGATCAGACCTTCTCCTACTTACATGGGGACATCTACATAACTGATGCTGCCTTCACTTCCTTCGTTTTTTGTAAAATGTTGACTTCTTGAACATCACAAGAGTGTAGCCACTACCTTATCGCCCTTTCCTCCTTTTCCTTCTCTCTGCTATCTTTAAGATGCTGAAGGTTCCAACCTCCCCTTTGGGGAAAAGCAGCCAGAGCTCATCCATGTTTCATGTTTTTCCCAGGCACATCCTTAAAATCTTGGCTTGATAAACCCTTGTTGATAGAGAATTTTGCTCCATTTATTTGAGTTGACACATATAAACTCTAAACCTGTCTTTAGTCTGTCCTCAGACTTTCACAATACTCTGGCTGGACATGGACTTCTGGGTGGAAATCATTTGAATTTGAAGGCGTTGCTCCACTGTCTATTGTACATCTTCGCAAGTGCAGTGTTGGTGTTCAGAGGCCTGAAGCCATTGGGATTTTCAATCCTTTCTGTGAAAACTTTTCTCTGAAAGCATATGTGTTAGCTTGATCATAAGGATTCCCGGTCTCCTAGGCAAAAAGGACAAAAGGTGGATCCCTAAGCCCCCATCTTGGTAATGCCCTACCCTAATCCTGTCCCAAACGATTGTTCTACCAAACATAGGATGACCAAATTCTAACATCTGTAAGGCAGGACAACATGGCCGGGGGCGGAGCGGGGCGGAGTGGGGGCGCAGGGCAGGGGACCAAGCAGGGCAGGGCCTGACAAGGCAAACTTTGATAAGCAGTTCTCCATAATCACTTCTCAGCAATTATTTATTACAGTTTAACATTATAAAATTAACAAAAATAATATAAAACTCATATTCTGGCGAAATAGCCATATGGTGGCCGAAAACCGTATATTCCCTTCGTGTTCTCCAGCCCGGTCGTGCATTCTTTCCAAAAATCAGTACTTTTTTAAAACACCGCGGGCCACAGGACAAATTGTTGAAAAGCAGGACTGTCCCGCCAAAATCTGGATGTCTGGTTACCGTAACCAAACAGAACTTAGCATGCCACCTGAAAAAGGTTGCACAGGACTCTGTAGCTCATAGACCAAGCAGCACTGGTATAACAGAGTCTGGAAAGTGACCTAGAACAATCTTTAGACTAATTACCATATCATTGGCTTAAATGTGCATTTCCATCTACATTCTCTCAATGGGCTTTCAGAGAGGCTCATGAGAGGTCCACATGTGCAGTAAGACTCTGTTGTTCCAAGGTGACCTCTGAATCATGAGGTGGGCCCAATCCAGAGAGTGTAAAACAGATCCCTGGTCATCACCAAAGTCTTTCTGCTGTGAAAAGGGGGGGCATTGATGTCCATGGCAAATGTATCTTGCTCTGTGAACATATATCTTGCTGTTGCTCTTGCTCTGTACACCTGTCTTTCTCATCCTCAATAAACTTTGTTTCACACATTGCATTGCTTCAGTGGGTCCGGCCAAGAACACACCAAGAACCGAGAAGCAGAGAGATGCTTGAAACACCACATGTGGGATTCCTCCTTGCCCCTGGCATTCTGAAAGCTCCTAGCCATGTGCTTTACTGTGAGGGGTCTGTTATCCCCAGTGTCTCATGCCTTGGTGGGGCTTTTCAGATCAAAGACTCAGCTCCTCCAATTCTAGGACAACAACTTAAATTCTTTGTAGAAGAATTCCTCCTCTGTTTCTTCTCTTTTCTTTTGTTGCAACTGCTTTTATTTAGATATTAGGCATCCTCATGTCTTATCACTGAGCTCCCATTTTCTCATCTCTTCGTTTCTCACTCTGATTTCCATGAGATTTCTTAACTTTGTCTTACTACCCCTCAACTGAATTTTTCATTTCTGCTTTCATTTTTTTTAATTTCCTAAAAATCTCTTTTGATCTTGGAGTTATCCTTTCTACAGAGCGTTCATCTTTTTAAAGCATTCTCCTCTACAAGAGAGAATGTTAACTAAGACTAGCAAGAATAATTTACTCGAAGTTTATGCCTCTCTGCATAGCCTCTGTTTCTTTTATAAACTAAAAATAAAATCCTACCTTCCACCCTCTCACTGACTAAACAAAGTGCCTCTTGGCCATGGAGAGCTAAGAAAAACCTTAAAATTGAGTTCATAGCCATGATGGGAAGGGAGGTCAGACCCCTTCTCCCTTCTTCTTGGAGTTTAGACACAACAATTAATCAACATGAATGATAAAATAGAGATCATAATATTGACAAAACAAACTCTTTTTGACAATAAGATATAAAATTATAAACAAGATCTAAGGCCATGGAAGGCAAAAGTTAAGTCACACCTTTCAGTCCATAAAATCTGGTTAAACAGGCCTTCACTTTGTGCAGGCATCATAGTACATGACAGGTAGCAGACCCTTTCTAACCCCCATCTTAAGCATTAACTTAACTTTCTACTGACTCCAAGTTTTAGACAGAGCCTTACTCCAGTGGATTGCCAAAGAAAGATCTCTAAACCCACCTGATTTGTAATCCACACTTCAAGATATCCCATCTTTTCAGGCTGGACCAATGCACACCACCCATGTATTGATGTCTTTGTCTATGACTCTTGCCTCTGTGAAGTGTATAAAACAAAACTGCAATCCAACCACCTTAGGGCCACTTACTCAAGGCTCCTTGGGTTTGTGTTTCTGTTGGCTATGGTCAGTCATATTCAACTCAGAATAAGTCTCTTTAAGTTATTTTACAAAGAATTTTTTTCTACCATTAATACTTTTTGCTTATTTTGATATCAGCTTTTGTGTTGAGTGTATTCCTCAATTTTGTGTTTTGTTCTGTTCTAAGACAGAGTTTTACTGTGTCGCCCTGGGTAGAGTGCTTTGGTGTCACAGCTCACAGCAATCTCAAACTCTTGGGCTCAAGTGGTCCTCTTGCCTCAACTTCTCAAGTAACTGGGACTGTAGGTGGCTGCCATGATGTACAGCTAATTTTTCTATTTTTCGTAGAGATGAGGTCTTAGTCTTGCTCAGGCTGTTCTCCAAGTTCCTGAGCCCAAACAAACCACCAGCCTTGGCTTCCCAGAGTGCCAGGATTACAGGCATGAGCCACTGCTCCTGGCCACCTTCTCAAAATTTCTTGGCTGATAGGTAGTATTTACCTGTAGTCATTCAAAAGCTAACTGGAAATCTGAGCAAGGTGGCTGTGGGGAGCTTGTTCACTGTGCTTATGTTAGGTGATCTGGCTGGGCAATTTCTTTGGGAAATTCTACATATTATATCTTTGGTTCTTTTATCTTGGGCTAGTTAAATTTTCCAAAAAAGACTCCTAATCTTTTTCTGGATGTCAATGGATTGTACAAAATGTATTGTGGGGCTCGGCTCCTGTGGCTCAAGCGGCTAAGGCGCCAGCCACATACACCTAAGGTGGCGGGTTCGAATCCCCAGCCCGGCCTGCCAAACAACAATGATGGCTGCAACCAAAAAATGGCCAGGCGTTGTGGCGGGCGCCTGTAATCCCAGCTACTTGGGAGGCGGAGGCAGGAGTTGGAGGTTGCTGTGAGCTGTGATGCCATGGCACTCTACCCAGGGGGATAGCTTGAGGCTCTGTCTCAAAAAAAAAAAAAAAAAATGTATTGTGGATGATCAATGTTTTCAACTTTTCCTGGAGCCATACTCCGCCCACTTTAGAGAAGATCATGTTCAAAACCTCATCCTCTATATGAAAAAATTATTTTAATCATCATATAAGGATCTTCATTAATCATTTTTTTAAATTTCTTCTTTAGTTTTAAAACAAACTATTAACTATTGGAATAGGTGAGTAAATTTTCATTTTAAATAAACTATGCAAACCCAGAAAAACTGTTCATGTAAGAACTAAAATCTTCACTTACCAAACAACAGGGTTGCACTCAGTTCACAGTCTGACTTTATTCTTTTAAATTTTAAGTATTCATATCGTAAATTTCCAGGTGGTCACATGAAATGATAGCAGTGAAATACTCAAATTCCCTACTTCATCTTTGGAATCCTGGTCTCTCACTGTTGATTTGGAGTCTCCTTTACAAACGCAGGAATATTCAGCACCACAGGGATGGGGCCCCAGGTCACACCCAAGGAAGTTGGAGCAGACCTAAAATGTAGGCAACTTACTTTGTGGATGCGCTTCACTGAGTGTACATGTGCCTGGAGTTCTTCCAATCAAATTCCATGCAGAGCAAAATGCTTATTAAAGGATAAGGAACTAAAATGTGCCATGTTGAAGTTTAAATCTATATTCTTAAAATTCATCAGTAACCACACAATTATTTGAAAGATGGATCAAGAAGAGATATTTTTCCATGAGAAATCGTTCATCACTGACATTGTTACCTAGTAAAATTGCCAGCACATGGAGTTAATAAAAAGTAGACTGACTTTTTTGTGATAAAATATACCTAACCTGAAATTTGCCATTTTAACCATTTCTAAATACGTGTACACTTGGATGCATTAAGTACATCCATACTGTTAGGAAACCATCACCACCACCAATCTCCAGAACCTTTTCAACATCCCAGACAAGACTCTGTACCCGTTAAACAATAACTCCTCAGTCTCCCCTCTCCATAACCTCTGGCAACTACCATGCTGCTTTTTATCTCTATGATTTTCCCTACTCTAGGTACCTCATGTAAGTGGAATCATACAATATTTGTCTTTTTGTGACTGGCTTATTTCACTGAGCATGTCCCCAAGATTCTTCCATGTTGTAGCATGTGGCAGAATCGCCTTTCCTTTTAAGGCTGAGGAATACACCACGGCATGCGTGTGCCACATTTTATTTATTCATCAATCTGTTCCTGGAGCCCTGGGCAGCTTCTGTCTCTTGGCCCTTATAAATAACAGCTACTGTGCACATGAGTATGCAAATATCTCTTTGAGTCCCAGCTTCCACTTCTTTTGGGTTCATACCCAGGAATGGAATTTCCATATCACATTATATTTTGCATTTAATGATCTGAGGAATCTCCATACTCTTCTGCACAGAGGTTGTACCATTTCACATTCCCACCGGCAATGACAAAGGTTGTGATTTCTTACATCTGTGCCAATACTTGTCATTTTTTTTTAAATAATAGCTATCTAATAGGTGCGAAACAGCAGATTGACTTTTAATTCATTTTATATTTGTAAAGTTCTCTACAGACAGTGTGTACTTGTGGTCTCCACTCAAGGCCGATAGATCCTTCCATTATCTGCCTTTGGTACTTAGTGAGCCTCCAGCGTGTAGCACTTAGCAAATCTACCTGTTTTCCAGCATTGTGCTCTTGGCATCCCAAGTCCAAAGTCCCTCTCTTTATTCTCTTTAGGAAATAAGGTTCCCACCCCCAGCTGGAGTGGAAAAGGGGCGTGTCCAGTGGCATGGAAGCTGGAAGTCTAACTTCTTGAACTTCAATCAATCTTTCTGAGTCTAACCCCTAAGCACCCACACTTCCAAAAGTGCAGTGCCTCCTCTTCCAGAGGTCTTAGAGTGTTCTGTGATGTTTTCAACCATTGCTTCTCAGGCCTCTTTTGGTTTAGGTCTCTAATATGCTTTGTTGGTTACCTCTCCACCACCTACTTTCTATCCTCCAGCTGCAGGCTCCAAATCTGCTGCTCTCTCCCCTCCTTCTCTTTGACCTTAAGGGTCTAAGCCATCTTAAAAATTGCTTTGTAGTAAAGGGAGCAAAACTAAACACATGTGTTCAATCTGCCGTCTCTAACAGGCCTTGACTGGACATTAATATGTGTTTTTTTTCTTTATCTATCTTTACATCAAGTACATTCTTATTATTATAACTTCATAGTATATCTTTAACTCAGGTGGTATAAATCCCCCAAATTTGTTTTCTTTTGGAAAGCTATTTTTTGCTATTCTGTATTCTTCACATTTCCACATACATTTTATTTTCTTGTTTATTTGTTTTTAACTTTATTCAAATTAATATGAGGATACAATATTTAGGTTACATTGTTCTCACGTCCAGGGTAAAGTTCCATTTGTAGAAGAGCCCCTCTTAATTACCCAGGGTAATATGTATTATTTCACTTAAATGTTACTGTGATAAATGAAGGGGGGATGTGGAAGTCAAAAAAGGACCCCCCAATGCAGCAAAGAGTGTCACTTAACCCTTCTCGAGTAGGGGCCATGGGAACTGAGTCATCAGGAAAAGTAAGTGATTCATTTTACACCTGTACTGTGCTAAGAGCAGAGGCATAAGGTTTTAATTCATTTTTTGTCCATCCATTTAAACTAACAGTAGCTCCCACCACCAGACCCCAGGTAAATGCCGGTGAGTCCTCAGCACATCAAACCAACCCAAGGGTCTCCCCTTGTGCCTTTGGCTCTCTGAAACTGCTCCACCCAGAAGCCATTACTTTCTGTGGTCTGGCATAACTCCCTACCTTGCCTCCAAATGCTTGCGAATCTCCCAGACACCCCTGACTCTCCAAGTGGCCTGTATGTAACAAAAGCACTACAATCTGACTTCTGTAAAATGGCTGGAAAGTCCCTCCCTCTTCTTCCTAGTATGGAAGCTTATATAAAGGGCATGCAGAAGACCTTTGATGAAATACTGCGATGGTGCAGAATTCATTTTCAATGACAGCAACCCAGAACAGATAATCCTGGAGGAAGCATGAGGACTGACTTGAATCTCTGCCCACAGAGAGGGGATCTAGAATGCAGAGTGTGACCTTGAACAAGATTTCAGTCTCCTCCTGGGCTGAGCACCACCAGCACATAATTAATTGGAAATGAGGTCCTTATGACTGACAAGTTGGCAGTGATTAATTATCTTCATATTTGCTCTGGGTTCTGAGGATGTGCAAAATGATTAAAGAGGGGTTTTAAAAACAGTGACTGGTTTGTTCTCTGTCCCCTAATTGTTTGCTAAATGATTCACCATAATTACATGTAACATCTCCATGCTCCCCTAGGTAATACTTGCATAATATGGAAACAAAACTGAAATTCCTAAATTACAAATACAGTGGTGGTTGGGGATGAGCCAAGAAAGTCCAGAAGGCATCACACATATGACCCACTAATCCCGGGCTCTGATCTCCAGTATTGCCCTGATGTATAGACTAACCTGAACAGCAGCTCACACAGAGCTGGGGCCGTGTTGCTTTCACAGTAGGGTATCAATGGAGTGGTGAAGAGGCAGGCATGTGACAGTAGGGTGAGGCAGGGAGGTGGTCTCAGTGATGCCAGGAAACCAGGATTCTAAATCTGGTATTGCCACTTTGAGTGCAGGGAAAGAATCCAAGGCACAGACAGTAAGACTGAGCCACCAGGGATCTTCCTAAGCCAAGTGCTCTGATCTGCCCCCGACCTCTCGGCTGTGGAGCCCCAGGCTTCCTTGCACAAAAAGAACCAAGTCCTAGACCTGCCCTCCTCCTCTGCTGTGCAAGAGAAGCCACAGCCTCTCTCACCCTCCAGCCTCCACTGCTTGCCCACCTCAGCTACTCTGGGCTCAGAAGGGGTTAGTTGATTAAGGTAGGAGTAATGGGGAGCATCCAGGCAGATGTTGGGGCTCTTAAAATCCCACTGGACAACTCATCCTGATTTTAACACTCCGCACTAGTCAGTACCAAGGACAGAGGCAGTTACTTCTGATTCTAAAAATAGAACCTAAAGATTCAAAGATACTAGATCAGGGAGGGCTTGAGAGCTCATGAAGTCCCAACTGTCACCTTACAGATGAGGACTCAGGCCTAGAGATCAGCAGGCACTCGTAAGCCTCTCCGGTTCTCAGGACAAGCAGGACTTGGCTGTTCATGGTGAGTGCTACACCTGGGATGCTGCCATTCTGCCTGGACCCTGGGTGCTTTGAAAGAGTGGCTGGACCTGAGTCTTTTGTGTCTCCAGAACCCATCACAGGGCCAGGAACAGAGGAGATGCTCAGAGTGCACACTTTAAACTTCTCTGTCAATTCGGATCTTCCCAAGCGCATCCCCATAGGTCCAGGTCAAGAAACACTTGTCCTGGGAGTCTGCTGCGTAATGGTGAAGGTGCCTGCAACTTAGAGCTGGCATCACCATTTCACATGAGCCAATCTTCTGTGTGCTTTTGCTGATTTTTATTCAACTATGTAATTTGCCTCCTCAAATGAGAATTGTTAATTCGTAGTCTCTGAATCTTTAATAATGCTTAGCATGAAAATTTGTAGGGTATTCCCATGAAATACTGTCTGGGGTCAGGAGTGAGGAGAGAGAGAGAGAAGGATAAAACAGAGGGACAGAGATTTAGAGAGGCAGAGACAACCAGTGGCCCACAAAGGAAAAGAGGACTCCTTTGAGCAAGTAGGCAGTTAGGAATCACTGGGAAGAATTAAGACCGTGCTTCATTTAGTATGATCCAGAAGAGAAAGGAAACATGACTCACTGCTGGTTTAAAATCAGCTGCCCCCTCCTGAAACCCAAAGCACAGGACAAGCATTGATTCTATTAATCTTCCCTCCAGTGTACACTCTGGGCAATACCTTTGTATCCACACATTTGTCACTGACTGTCACTTCCTCAAGGTAGGGGAACATGCAGCTAAGAAAAGCTTCCCAACAGATTTGCAGAAGCGGCTGCTGTGTGAGTCACAGATCAGGCCCCCGGGCCTCTCCTGCAGATGAGCTCCTTGCTAGAAGCATGCAAGCGTTGACAAACTGAAGGATGACCAAGTCAGGAGAGATGAGCCTCCTGCCACCCTTAGGAGACTCCTGCCTAGGTGATCAAATAAGTACCTTCCAAGAGGAAGTTGGCTTTGTAACTATGCTCATCTGATCGTATTTGCTTACTGTCAGGGGCCACCATGGCCCTGCTTTGCTCTCTAGATTGAGCCCAGGCTTCCTGACCAGAATAGCAGAGGACCAAGGTCTGGGTCATCTGTGACTTTGGACTTGCCTTCTACCTTCTACTGTACTTATTTTATTTTATTTCAGACAAAGTCTCACTCTATGCCCTGGATAGAATATGTCATAGCTCACAGTAACCTCAAACTCCTGGGTTCAGGTGATCCTGTTGCCTCAGCCTCTTGGGTAGCTGGGACTACAGGTGCTTGCCAAGATGTCTGGCTAGTTTTTCTATTTTTAGTAGAGATGGAGTCTTGCTTTTACTCAGACAGGTGGGCTCCAGGTACAGGGATAGAAATGTGTTAGCTCAAGCTATCCTGGTAACCTCATCCCCTTTAGTGGTGACTGGTTATGAACCCATAGATAAACCAGTCAGTGCATGGCATTGCCCTAGAGATGGTGGTCGTTCAGTGGCCCCCAAGACACAAGAACTGGTGCACTCAGGAAGAGAAGGGCTTTGCCTGTAGGGTTGGTGGGGAAGAACTCTATTTTTCTCCACTGGTGGTGAATGGGGAAGCATGTTGGCCCAATGGCTCCTTGACCATGAGGGGAACTAGCCTGTGTGTGTACAGCATTGTGGATGTCAGAAGACAGGGATGGAAGAACCTGCATGCTCAATGTTACCATGGAGCCTCTGGGCAGCCGCCCTCTGGGTTTCTGATTCTCTGAGCAGTGTACTTCTAGTGAAAGCCAGCAGGGACTGGGTATCTGTCACTCAACATTGAAACTCCAGAATGGTCTCCGTCACCTCTGTATCCCAATGCCCCCAAATCATGCAGGAAATAGTAGATGGTCAAAAGCGATCAGCCCTAGATGCTCAATTCCTGCTGCTGGTTGGGAAAGGCATAAATGCAAAGGAGGAGAGGAGTTGGCCAAGGGCAGTGAGACTGTCATTTGATCCTGGGGTGGACAAAGAGAGGTAATAACAACACCTGTGCAGATTCCACAGGGGAGTGAGGATCCACCCTGGGTGTCCCCAATCCCAGTGCCTCCCCATCTTTCCTGCTTGGTGGACCCAGACCCTAAGGATGTCATTACTGGATGCACAGTGGATTCCAAAGTATTTTATCAGGAAATGATTTAAAGGTATATTTTAATTCTAGCCCAAATAATATTTTACATTTTTCTTTGTACATAAGCATCACAGAAAAATACAATACAATACGACAACCAGTCATCTCTCTCCAGGTCCTCTACTGATTATTACCAACAGGTCAACATTATTTTTCTGTCTTCAAAATCGGTATGTATTCCTTCTTAGTCTTTTTCACTGTACTCTTTCAATGACAGAAATAGCAAGGGAGCAAAGGACCTTGTTTGTATAATCATCATATTTATCATTTTAAGTGGCTACACCCATTCTACCATGGTATGGCTTGATTTGCAGCCTCTGATGGTCAGGCATGAAGACTGTCTCTGGTTTTCACTGGAATAAACCAGCTGTGCTCGTGGAACAGCAGCCACCCCAGAGATGCTAAATGCCAGGAAGTAGAATGAGAAGTAAAGAGCCCGGATGTCTCTCATCTGTCTCAATCAGAGTGCATTTGTACATGCAAGCTGCCATGAGTAAAGAGGAGTTCAGTGTAGGCACACAGAAGGACATTTGGGGACCCAGAGATAGCCAGGCCTCAAGGCACCTGCTAGGAACCATCTGTACAGCTTTTCTGTACACGTGTCTCCATCTCTCTGTGCCTCTGTCTTTGATGAATCTCTGTGATTCCCGGGCCCCAAATCCATACTTACCTGCAGACCAAAAGACCCTGGGCTGAAATTCTCAGAGGGCTATGCTCATCTGTGTTTAATGGGGCTGAGGAGTTGGATGTCATGTGCTATAAACCTACTAGCTGACTTCTGTCTCTTCAGCCAGGATTAATGATAGAGCAGTTTCCAGAGAAGGGAACTCTAGTCAAGAAAAGCCACCATCAGCCACTCTGCCACCTGCTATCCTCTGGCCTTGGGCAACTTGTTCCTTGGGAGTGAGCTCCCTGTCACGAGATATATGCAACCCAACTAACACTGACTGTGCTGGGCTGATATTAACTGAGCACTTATTATACATCAAGCACAGTATAAGCACTTTACATGAATTAACTCAATGAATCTTCACAACCTCTCGTGATGAGAAAAATGAAGCACAAAAAGGATGAGGAACCAGTTCTGGACCAAACAGCTAGTGACCAGGGTGCAAAGAGGTGCAAATCAAAGTAAGGTACCACTTTGCGTTCACCAGATGGGCAAAATGAGAAAGTTGCGGGCACGGATGTGAGCACAGTGGCGCTCTCATGCAATGTCGATACATGTGGGACTTGGAACAGCCATTCTAGAGAGTACCCTGGCATGTTTACACTGAGTATGTTCATGTTCAGTGATCTATCAGTTCCACTTTCATGTTCAAATTCGGGAGGAACTCCCCACAACGACCCAAGGGAACATAGATGACTGTTGTGTTACTGTTTATAGTAGCAAAAAACCAAAGTGACCTCGGCTTCCATCACTCGGGAGATAGAAAAGAAAATGTACTACATATATCTATATAACCATCAGGGGGACTTTAAAATTAGAAAGTGAAGTGGAAAATGTGAAGAAAACAGAGCCCAAATTATATCATTTTCTTGAGACATATGATTAAATAAATAAATAAATAAATGTCTGGTAGGATACATAACGTGTGAGGATGGATGTGTATGGGAGGAGAGAACCCTTGGATCATGACTAGGGGATGAAGGAGAAGAAATTAAATAAAATAAGACAAAACCAAGAGTCACCCTGAGAACTTAGCTTCCCAGGGCTTCTGAGAATCAACCTGGCAGGTGCAGAGAACTGCCGCAGACACCAGATCAATCTTCCCCAACTGGTAGATAAGGAGTTCATCCAAGGTCAGTGTCTCAAGGCCCCGCCCTCCCCATGGCCCACAGTGCGTGTCCTCTGAAGGAGGCATTTCTATAATAAATCTGCTTGCTATGCTTGGGTGCTGCATCGTATTATTCTAAGTCCTTTTAATCCATGTTTTGGAATATTTGACAATTTAACAAACACTTAAAAATCGACTTGCTATTTAGAAAAGGATGCAGACTGCTCATTTTTCACATTTTATGTCTCCTCCACGAGGTTTGGTAGGAATGGAGACCTAAGGGAAAGATGAGACCAGATGAAAAAGACTCTTTGGGGGAGCTCTGTGCTGCTCCAGCCCACAGGGGACCCTTATCACCAAGGAAAAGATTCTTTTCACAGACAATCTTGTTCCCTGTCCTCCTCAGGGGCAAAGGGACTCGAGGAGCGACCCCCATGCCAGTCTGCCTTCTTCACCACAGTGTCATGTTAGCAAGCACAGCATCTGTTCCAGCCCATGTCACAGCAGGTGGAAACTGAGGCCTGGATAGGAAATGTGGGTTGTAGTGGGTTGACCCTAAAAAGATATGTCTACATGGAACCGCTGAATGTGACTCCATTTGCAAAAAGAATCCTGGAAGATATAACAAAGTTAAGGATCTTGAGATGAGATTATCCTGGATGAGAGTGGGCCCTAATCCAATGAGAAGAGAAGGGCAATCCAGAGAAGGGAAGGAAAAAAGACAGAGACACCAGGAAGGTCAATGTGAAGACAGAGATTGGAGTCCACAAGCCAAGGAGGCACAGGATCGCCAGTGGCCTTCAGTAGCCAGAGGCTGCATGGGGGCTCCTTTATGCCCACAGAGGTATCAGAGAGCGCCAACACTTCCAGCTTCTTGACTTTGGATTCTCAGCCTCCTGACATGTGAGAGAATGCATGTCTGCAGTTTTAAGGCCGTCAGTATGTGGATTAAGAAACCAGTAAAAGGGTCTACTCAGCAAGTGGTCTGACCATCATCTGGCCTTTGAGCCAGGGGCTGGCAATTCAGACTGACTGAAACAAGGGCCTGACCACAAGTAGTGCTCAAATAAAGGGGCATGAGCGAGATGCAAGAGTGACAGAGTGAGAGTCCCTGGGCTGGGGGCAGGAGAGAGTGGAGCATGGCCCAGCCCCAAGGGCTCCAGAGGGCTTCTCAGAGGAGGTGATGCCTGGTCAGGAAGAGAATTCCAGACAGGGGTTATGAGAGCCAGAGCAGGGTGTCTGAGGGAACCATAGGCCATGGGGTATTACCGGAAAATACAGGTGAAAAATGAAGCTCCTTGCATCAGGAAGCAACGGGAAAAATTATGAGGCGTAAACCAAGCCCCTCCCTCAGCACAGCCCACTGTAACTCAGAACGTGAGCTCGGGGGCCCTTGTGGGCATACTCATCTGGGGAAGAGATCCTTGCTGCTGGATTCCTTTCTGTGATGCAGGCATAGAGGGAAGTAACTGTCATGCCACCAGACCAGCATCCAGCCTACAAGCCAGCCATCCCTCACCCACATCCCCACCTGGTGTCCGTGCTCATTCACTCCTTTCTCAATGCAGACACTCATCAGACGCTTGTCAAATGGTTGGATAATTTCTGAGGATTAAATAAGATGTCATTTTAGACATTTTTGAACGTCAGTGCGTCTCCATCTGTGAACTGTTTATTCCCTATTATTTATAACAAGCACCTCATGAGAACTCTGAATCAAGCCCAACACCACAAGACAGTCTGGAACAAGAGCCCCTTTGCATGTTCCTTTAGAAACTGGGACAGTGTTTCCCAAAACTGGTCTGCAGACCCTCTGTGCCAGACAACCCCACGCACCACCCTGACCTTCTGACTCACTCTCAGCAGGTGGGACCTCGGCGTTGGCATGTGGCAGGAGACCCCGTGCACAGTGTAGTTTGAGGACCTAGCAGGAGAATCCCCCCAAAGGGGAAAGATAGCTTTTGGCTTTTGCTTAAATTGGGCACAGCCACCTTAGCATCTAGGCAGGCCCCAAACCAAGAAATGTGCCCTTTGATCCCACGGTTGGCCTCTGCCAGGGTGACAGCCATTTAGAGAGAGAGTGACCACCCATGCCATTCTGCCCAGAAGCAGGAGTTTCAGTGCCCAAACCAGGAGGGTCTCAGGCAAGCCCAGGAGGGGTCTCTAGTGCACCGTGTCTACTGGTAGCCCAGGCCAGGGGGAGATGCCTGGAGACCACCCACTTCCACTGGAGCTTTGTGGCCCTTGCTTCTCAGGGGACTGAGGAGTTTGACATGGCCCCTCTACACCAAGAGGGAGACATTTACACGGGAAATTTCTGCAGAGAAGTGAAAGGAATTGTGATGATTTTTGCCCTGAAAACTTCTGAAGGGGGATTCTAAGGCCTTTTCCCTGACGCACACCTTCCTCTTTTAAGGTGTAGGGGCCCCAAGAACTTAAGAGGGATTTAGAGCAGGGGGGAAAGTTTTGAAGCACTTGTCACAAAATATTTGCCTTCTCCTGAGGAAGGCACACATCCACACACAGACCCACACTCTCAGGCGTTAGATTCACTCATCAACTTCTGTGCTAAAGCTCCTCATTCTGGCTGGTTTTATTGCAACAACTTCTTTAAACAAATGACTTTGCAATCCTAATGATAATAATTACAGCCATGATTAACTGAGTGCTCACTGTGTGCTACGCCCTACAATGTGTTTTCCCATAGAGTATTGCATTGCCTTCCATTTAACCCTTCGAACCATTTCCATCTTTCAGGTGCATACCTCAAGGTACAGAAAGGTTAAATAATTCTCCCCAGTGCACACAGCTGGAAGGACGCCAGGATTCAAAGCCTGCATTCTTAAGGACTGCTCAGGTCGTTCTCTGGAGGGGGTCTCAGTATTGCCCAGAGGTCTTGCAAAAAACGGATTGCTAGGCCCATCCCCTGAACTTCTGAGTCAATGTCTGGGTGGGGGCAGGGAATTTGCATTTCTAACAAGTTCCCAGGTGATTCCAATGCTGCCAGTCCTGCGACCACACTTCAAGAACCAGAGTGCAATACTATATTGCCTCCAGTAAGCCAGAAAGGCTGCTACATAACCACAACAACAATAATAAAAAGCAGATGCTTATGTGGTATTTATTATAGTCCTGCCACTTTAAAGATACAGGCCAAGCGCGGTGGCTCACACCTGTAATCCTAGCACTCTGGGAGGTGGAGGCAGGTGGATTGCTTGAGTTCACGACTTTGAGACCAGGCTGAGTAACAGTAAGACTCTGTCTCTACTAAAAATAGAATAACTAGCCAGCTGTTGTGGCAGGAGCCTGTAGTCCCAGCTACTCAGGAGGCTGAGACAAGAGAATCTCTTGAGCCCAAGAGAGGTTGCTGTGAGGTATGATGATGCCATAGCACTGTACCCAGAGTGACGGAGTGACACTATCTAAAAAAATACATAGAGGCAGCGCCTGTGGTTCAAAGGAGTAGGGTGCTGGCCCCATATGCCAGCGGAGGTGGAGGTGGAGGGTTCAAACCCAGCCCTAACCAAAAACTGCAAAAAAAAAAAAAAAAAAAA
>NW_003852415.1:21909069-21926759 GCF_000181295.1 Otolemur garnettii
AAAAAAAAAAAAAAAAAAAAATTAGAAAGAGAAAACAAACAAACAATGTATAAGTGTGTGTGTGTGTGTGTGTGTGTGTGTATGCTCACTTAATTCTCACAACCCACCTCATGATTCCTGTCTGGTCATTATCCTCATTTTACATATGAGGACATTGAGAATAGAAAGGTTGAGTAAATTGCCCAAGGCTACATGGTCAGGAAGTAATAAAGACAAGACGCTACCTGTCTAGTTCCACATTAAATTAGTCCTGACCAGCCCTACCTCTGTTTTCCAACCTGTTCTTTATCTTCTTATCTGGTCTTGTGATCAGATGGCTCCAATACTATCCCTGTTTCCTAGGCCAGCTCAGCCTCTGAAACCTGGAGTATGCCTGGCTTGGACCCATAAGTCCTCTGTTTAAACAAAAGTTCTATAGAACAGTTTGGGATAGGGCATTAATCCATGATTATGAATTAATTTATCAGAAAGAAATTGAATAGTGATTCTTTTTTTTAAATAGAGACAAAGTCTCATTTTGTCACCCTGGGTTGAGTGCCATGGTATCATAGCTTATAGCAACCTCAAACTCTTGGGCTCAAGCGATCCTCTTGCGTCAGTCTCTCCAGTAGCTGAGACAACAGGTGCCCACCACAACACCTGGCTATTTTTTAGAGACCAAGTCTCTCTCTTGCTCAAGCTAGTCTCAAACTTGTGAGCTCAAGCAATCTACCTGCCTCAACCTCCCAGAATGCTAAGATTATAGGCCTGAGCCACCTTACCCAGCCTACAATAGTGATTCTTAATCTTTCTGGAGGTACAGACTCTTCTGAGACCCTGAGAAAAACAGTAACTCTCTTCCCAGGAATATGTACATGCCCAGATACACCCAAGATGCTGCATATAATGTAAAGATAGTAACAGGTCTTCTGAAGCCCATTCAAGATTTGTGTGCCCCTGGTTAAGACTCTGCCTTGGAAAGCAAATAACAAAAAGCAGAGGCAAATGGTTTCCCCAAATTCAATTCCTCCTTCTGTGATTGCAGTTCTGATTGCATGGATCATGTGACCTTTAGGTCCCCTCTGCCTACAAAACAATGTCCAACCCTCAGCCTGAGGTGCAAAGCCCTCTGGACCTGGGAAACACCATTCCCCTGCAGCTTCACCCCAGCAGGATCTCAGGCTACCCACTGGTCCCAAAGATAGTCTAATTTTTCCTGGTCTTTGGAGTATCCAGTTAAAAATGCAAATGCCTCAGGAAGGGAGCATTGAGCCCAGCTGGCCCTAATACAGATATGGAGTGTTATGAAATTTTATGAGCTTTAGGAACTTGAAGATGATTACAAGGAGAAAACAGGCATCTGCTTGATTTTACTGATCTTGGGCCTCTGTGAATGATGCTGCAACAGACATCTTTGCCCATATAAGCCCACAGACTAGGGGTTTCATTTCTGTGGAATATATTCCCCAGGAACGGGAAAGCTAGGTCAAGGTTCACATGACTTTTTAATTTTAACATATGTTGGTAGATCATTTTCCTGAAAGGTTCTAACCACTTATTTCACCCACGATGAAGGTTCTCATGGCCTCTGGCAATATTTATCATTCTTTTCCATTCTTGCCAGGCTTTGAGGTAGAAAATAATATGTCATTGCAACGTTAATGTTTATGTAGTACTTAAGCACTTTTCTTAACTGCTAGAGAATTTTCACATAATTCACGGCCACTTGGATTTGCTATTGTATGCATCACTTTTTCATATTAGCTGCCCTTTTTTCTTGTATTGTTTGTTTTGTTTATTTATGTTGCAAATATTCCTTCCAAATCTGTGATTTGTCTATTTACTTGTTTTAAGAGACTTTTGCCATGTATGTTTTAAAATTTTATAAACCCAAATATATCTACTTTTTCTTTTTTAGAATCCAGGTTTTTTTCTGGTTTTGGTTCAGGTTTCTTCCACCCCTTGAAGGATTATCCATACAGTTTATCTTGCAAATTTTTAATTTTATCTTCTTTAACCATCTACATTTTTTGTTTGATTTATTCAAGTTTGGTTCCTTCCAAATGGAGAACCAGCTGTTCCAGCACCATTTGTTCCAACATTCATTTTTCGTGTCTTAAAATCTCATATTAAGAGGGACCAATTTCTACATGCTCTATTTTCTCCCACTGATCTATTTACCTAGTCATAAATCAGTGCCAGATTTATTTCGTTTCTATGGACTTTTAAGAAATCCTGATATCAGGTTAGCTGCGTTATTCATTCTTTTTCTATACCTTCGATACGTCCAGAGAATGGCCTACTTTCAGGCTCACATGTGTTTGGGGAATGTGTAGAGATAGTTACCAGGCACTTATTTTTCCATATGTATGTATATATCCTTTTTTCAATAACCAACTTAAAAAAAATAGCCTTTGAAATTCTAATCAAAATTTTCTTTCATTTACATATTTGTTAGGTGAACTGACATTTTAATAATGATGTATTATTTTATAATTCACTAAGTCCTATCATTTGATCAGATCTTAGTTTTATATCCCTCAAGAGGATTTTATAATGTTCTTTCTGCCCTTTCTTATTATATGTATTTCTAAATATTTTAGAGTTTTTACCATTAGTGCAAATTGAATATTTCTTCTCATTTCTTATTACTAGAAGAGAGAAAGGCTACTGATTTTTACATCTTATAACCATCCCAATTATTAAATTTTCTTTGCCAACTCCTTTGGTTTAAACATTTATTGCTAGTTTAAGTATAGTTTTTAAAACATAGCATGTGGTTGAATTTCATTTTTGTAAATCCAATATGAAAGTCTCTGCCTTCGGGTGAGAAAAACAGCCATTCATATGTAGTGTGATTTGCCCTATTCTGTATAACTTATTTTATATTTAATATTTGCTTCATTTTTGTGTTTTCTTATTCTGAGTCACATGTTTTAAAAGCTGTTATCCACTTTATTTCTACCCACTGTTCATTTGGAAGTTGTTCTATCTGCTTCCATTCCATTAGGGCTGACTTTCCCTTTACTGCCTGTTGTCCTCAGGTATACATTATTGGAAGAAGAAGTTAACCATTCTCTTTCCCACCAAGATGCTTTGTGCTATGCATACTTGCTCCTTAGCCCAGTAAGATGGCTCCTGGAGATACTTTCATTTCCTTCTTCAGTTTGGTCCTCCTCTTTGCATCCTCCTCTTCATCTCCCTAATCTTTAGGTCTCTCCTTGGGTTCACTTATCATTTAAAGAACATTATTATCAAGTTCTTCTTCATATGGATCATATGAGTATATACTTCTGGTGAAAGATATCTTTGGCTGGGCTTTGCTGTCCCCATGATTTTTATTCATCTCTATGTAGGCACAATTTTACTATCTTCAATCTTCTAGCTAATGCTAGAAGACTTCTAGACAAGTCTGATGTCAGTCTGATTTTTTCTCTCCTTTTTGGGTAGTTTATTTCTGCCAAGAATCTTCTGAAATCTTCTCTTTGTAATGAGAGTTAAGAGATTGACTAGGCTAAGCCTATGTCTGTGCCTTTTATTATTAATCCATCCTGGAACTTGGTGAACCTTTTCTGTCCGCAGACTCAATTTTTCCCTCCAGAAAGCTGTCTTCTGTTATTTGTTCATTGACTGTCTTTCTTCCATTTATCTTTTTTATTTTTTGAAACTCCTATTGTTCATGTGTTAAGTCCCCTGCATCAGTCCTTCTAGTCACTTAGCTTTTACCTTCTGATAATCATGTTGTTCTGAAATTTCAGATATTACATGCATTCATCCTCTGAGTCAGTGATGTGGGTCTCAGCTATGATCAATGCCTCCTACTCTTTTGTTTAACTCAGAGAACACACTTTTCAGTCCCAGAGATTCTTCATACTATTACTCTTTTGTTTTTAAATTCAAGTCATCATCAGTTTCCACCACCCCCTCTATTTCTGTTGGTCATGAATTCCTTCCCTCTCTCTTGCTTTGGACCTTCTTGATAAGTTATGAGATTTTTCCCCCCACCTCTTTAGGGATCTGGTTTATTGTGATTACTAATGTGTCCTAAGGAGTAGAAGTTTCATAGGTAAGAATGTGTAGACCAATGGAAAGCCCCTCCCTTCCACTAAAGCTCCTGGCTGGAGAGTCTTCCATGCTCTAAGGCTTCTTGTGCTATCTCAACATCAAGATCAGGCAGAACTTGGTCCACTGCTTCATCATCTTTTTCAGCATTTGATATTCATGGGGGCCAGGCCTATCCTGTAAGTGAATGTCAACCTTTCCTTCCATCCCTATCCCTCACTCCTAGAAGTCTTCAGATCTCTAAGGCTCAAATTCTTCCCACTGGATATCTTAAAATGCTCAGTCCTCATTCTGGAACTCTCAGGTGATCTCTGGGTCTTGTCCAACCCCATAGGAGATAAGGCTTCATAAACTTAATTACCACAAAGCCCAGTACTCCATAGGAACTTGCCTCTGGACCTCACAGGCAAGGCAAATAGAGTGGAAAAGGGAGACAAGGGAATGGCCAGATCACATGTTTCCGGATTCTCCCTCTTTATCTTTATTACCATTAAATATTACTAGGTAGGAGGTTGATACAGGGGAAAGAGAGGGACCAAGAAGCATTTTGCAGTTCACAGTGCTTGGGAGTTTAGAACTGACATTTATTAAGCTTCAATATGTGCCAGACAGAGATCAATACTTCTGTGCATTATCTTATTTCATTTTTGCATCAATCCTAGAATTAGATACATTTATCCCCAATCATAGATAAGAAAGTAAATATAGGTGAGAGAGACTTAGGTAGATTATATGTATTGCCTAAGTCCAAAAGCTATAAGTAGCAGAGATGGGATCAAAACCCAGGTCTTCCTTTTTCCAAGGATCATATTGTTTGTAGTAAACCATGCTGAACACAGGTGTTTTTAAAATGTGTTCTTAAAAACAAAACAAAACAAGCCCCTCTGTCTGGAGTGCCTGATTATCTTATAAGGCTTTATAACATTCACATCTCTGTGTGGTGACACTACCTGGAATGAACTTGCTGTTCTGAGCAGGGGCAGAGTTCATTTTCCTCTTCTAAGAATCTGCCAGAACTAAGAATAGGCTGGGGTAGACCTGTGTGTTTAACAATGCTCCAAGTGAGGAGTGCCAGCCTTGTGAAGCATCAGCTTGGCCAACAGGATGGTTAGCAAAGATTATGGGGAAGACAGGAAAGGGAGGCAGAGAGAAAGCTGTGGACTCCATGTTGAGGCAGGGCTGGGATCACTTGGACTTTAATCTCAGGGGTGCAAGACACAAGCACACAAATATATGCACATACAAGCTGCTATGGTTTCAGTGTGCCCCCCATCCCGATTTCAGAAATACCCAGTGTGCTAGAAACTTAGTCCCCAAATTCATATATTGTTGGCATTTGGAGGAGGGGTCTTTGGGAGGTAATAAGGATTAGATAGTTCCACCATGATGGGACCAGTGGCTTTACAAGAAGAGGAAGAGAGACTTGAACTTGTGTAATTGCTCTGTCCTCTCCATCTGATGCCTCCTACCCTGTCATGATGCAAGAAAAATGCCTTCGTTGGATGCTGGTGCCATGCGCTTAGACTTCCTGGCCTCTAGAACCATGAGCTAACTAAAATTGTATTCTTATAAATTACCCCAGTCTGTGGTGTTTGGTTATAGCAACAGAAAATGAACTAAGACACATACATATACATATGCCACACATACACACACCACCCACACATGCACACATACACACACCACATACACACACACGACATACACATACCACACACATTCAGATGGTACTGTGCACATACATACACACTTACACACACCACACACATACATACACATGCACACCTACACACACACAAATACACACATGATGTGCAGTTCAATGCTTTCTTCAACTTGAATATATACTGAACTCTAATGAAATAGCTTTAGTATGGGAGTAAAGAATACAAAATTCCCAGTTAATGTCTTTATATTTAAAAAAGTCTTTTTTTTTACTAGTCTTTTTTATATATTGCACAAGCAGCTTTATGCTAGCAACAAAGAAAATGAGAAACACTTGCCCAGAATCCCTCTAGTCTAGCCTAACACTTTAATTCTTCCATGTCCCTCTGCATCCCTTAGTCAGATGAAGACATATTTTTGCAAAGCTCAAATCCTGTCTTGTTTAGGCTTTTCCCTTGTCACATTATATTTTTAGAGTTATCAGCCATAATTTATTCCATTGAGTGGAGATAATCCACTTTGTTGTGTAAATATCTTTACTACTATAACATTTTAGTTGTTTGCAAATTTTTGCCACCATACTTAACAGTACAGAGCACATTTTCCTGAAGAGGAGTTCTATTGTTTTGGAGTATCTGGGTGGCTAGCTGGACTGGTGGGTAGGTGGGTGGGAGAGGCTGGGAATAAAGCTGCGTAGCCCATCCCCTGCTGCCCCAGAGAGAGCCTTCCTTTGGTCGCTAAGATATCAGACTTCTGCAATAATGTTTTTTCAATAAAGAGTAACATTGCCAAGCACATATTTGAAACTCAGAGGTCAGGATAATTCCTAAGAACATTCCTGTCTGGCTCCCATTGTTCATTAATGTATATTTTCATCCATTAATGGACATTTTCATGTAATTAATTATTCACTCATCAATTTTTGAAGAGGCTAGGTAAAAATATGAACAGGGAGTCGCTACTTTATTGGGCCACAATTTAGTAGGAGAAAGAGACACTCTAATAATTGTCATCATGGTAAAAATTCATGGTTATTGAGGTTTTACTAGTTTATTATCTTGTTAATGCACACTAGAGGCTTCACAGGTGCTACCTGTGATACGCCCATTTTACAAATACGGAGATTGAGGGAGTAAGGAATCAAAGGTCCCACAGCGAAGAAGTGCCACGTTGAGCTCTCTACTGCCATGCAACCCTGCATCCTGTATAAAGAGGTGACTTTCCAAGCCATGTGACACTATGTACTGTGCAGTATACGCCACAGGCAATGTGAGCCCCAAAGGGAAGCAGGAGAGTCAGGGAGGCCCAGAGAGGGTAAGTGACTGCACTGAAGTTCCCTTCTTTAGGAGGGACAGAGCTGAGGATGGACTCCAGAGTTCCTGCTGCATCAGCAAGAAGAGAGGCCCTAGCTCCTGTGCCCTCCAGCAGAGTTGGGGTGGGGGGCACCGCAGAGGTTCCTGAGACATTCAGTGCTTTCCAGGGCAACAACAACAGAAATGACAAGAAGGAAAAATTTCCCTGACAAAGGACAAAGGAAATGCAGGATTTTCAGCACAGAAAATCCTCTTGGGCTCTTTGAAAAACTGGGTCAGCTCCCAGACACGAACACCCTCTTTGCCTGAACTTCTCTACCTGGAACCACATTTCACACACCACAGACGTCATTTCTGTCCCCCAGGGGACTGAACAGTCTGACAAAGCTGCCCAAAGTTAATGACCAAAATGACGCAAAATCTCAAGGAATTGAGAGTCAGAGAAAATGTCCCTCATCCTGTGCCACCCTCCTTCTTCACCCTCAAGGGTTGAAGTTTTGAGACACAAAAACCCCAGGGAAGCTTCTGGAAATGATGAAAGGGGCTGCACTTGAAAGGAGATGAAAGCAGGCGAGGCAGGCCAGCTTGAACTCATTTTCTGGGTTTTCTCAATGCTATAGAACTCTGTAAAGACATCATCGGGGGATGGGAAAGAGCCCAGGATGCACTTACCAACTCAGAGTGTGACCTTGGGTGTGTCACTTCCCCTCACTGGTGCTTTTTTTTTTTTTTTTTTTTTTTCTGAGAAAGAGCCTCAAGCTGTCCCCCTGGGTAGAGTGCTGTGGCATCACAGCTCACAGCAACCTCCAACTCCTGGGCTCAAGGGAGTCTCCTGCCGCCGCCTCCCAAGTAGCTGGGACCACAGGTGCCCGCCACATGCCTGGCTATTTTTTTTTGGTTTCAGCCATCATTGTTGTCTGGCAGGCCTGGGCTAGATTCAAACCCACCACCTTAGGTATATGTGGCTGGAGACTTAGCCACTTGAGCCACAGGCGTCGAGCCCCCTCACTGGTGCTTAATCTCTCCTCAGGGATCCAGAGAAGGCATCAGCCCAGGTGTAAGAGTCAGGGCCATTCAGAGAACCCACCCAATAAGAGCTGCTCTTTATCTACCTGTAGATATGTATCTCTGAACTGTGTATACACACACACACTCCTCTTAAAGATATTTACCATATGTATACCTTTATATAACTATCATCCATCTATAACCATATCTATACAGAGACATAGATATCTTTATATGTGTGTATATGTATATGTGACATATTTTACATATGTGTAAATATTAAGTGTGTGTAATATATATTACACACACTTAAATATATTTGTGTGTTTATACATATTTATGTGTATATTTTTATATTATGTGTTTATAATTTATATATCTATACATCTATAGCCTGCCATACACTCACCTGCGAATGAATCTATAAATATGAGTGACGATGATATCTTAATGACAATATGACAGTGTGCACATAACCACAGATGCAGCTCAGACTACACCCAATTTGGATAGTAAAAAGGATATAAACGTGGTGATCAAATGTGAGTTCTCATCCCAAGACTCTCACTTAAATAGCAAGTAGCTTAAGTTCCTTGAGCCTGATTTATCCCAGAGACCTAGATGGTATTCAGCCCAAGAATCAAGGGATAGTCAAGTTCTGCTTTCGACTGGCTGTCATGTCCCATAGGGGAAATTTCGGCTTCGAAAACAGGCAAGCAAAAGAGCTTTTATGACCACCTGGGATCCTGGCTCCAAAACCTGATGAAGAGGATGAGTGTACCCTTCCATCCCCAGAAAATTCATTTCCCCGAGCTAAGCTGGCTTGACAAGCCTTGAACTGAGTGGGGTGCCCATACCCCACCTGCTGACAGCTGTGTCTGACTCACCTCTCTGCCTCCCCTGCCCTGCCCTCAGCTCCCTTTCCTGCTTCCCCCTGACTCTCAGCTTCCAAAGACATTGCCCCCAGCCCTTCATGTAATAATTGCTTGCTTTTCCTTTCTCATTTTTCTTTCTGCCTTGTTCTACCTGGTATATACTTTATTTTGATTACAGTGATTTTTGTTTCTTGTTTTTTGTTTTTTTTTTGAGACAGAGTTTCTATGTCACCCTTGGTAGAGTGCTGTGGTGTCACAGCTCACAGCAACTTCAAACTTTTGGGCTTAAGGAATTCTCTTGCCTCAGCCTCCCAAGTAGCGCCCCCCACAATGCCCGGCCATTTTTTGGTTGTAGTTGTCATTGTTGTTTGGCAGGCCCGGACTGGATTCAAACCCACCAGCTCCGGTATATGTAGCTGGCACCCTAGCTGCTGAGTTATACGCGCCAAGCCAGAGCTTAAGGTTTTAAATCCTATTTCTACTCTTAATGTCATGTCCTCCACTTTGTATTTAGTGTTCTCATTTTTATGCCCCAGTAAGTGGGCTGATTGGATGGTACATAATGTAGCCCATGAGTTGGACACTGTGCTAGGTCCATCTCAGCTTCCAAGGAGCTTGCAGCCTGGCCTCGTGATTCCATACCCACACTTACTCAAATATTCTTTGTTATTGAATATTTAGGATTCATTCAGATTTCCCCTTTTGGAAATATTCTAGGACTAATATCTTTAGGCTCAAGAGTCTTCCCAGCTTGGGGATCCTTCATTTCTTCAATGTTCTATGGAACACCTCTACACTGTCAGGAGGTTTGTTTTCAGCTGGGCAACATCCCTGCCCTTCTGTTCCTTTCTTTGCTGCATCATTATTCCCAGAATCTTCCTCCAATATAGTTTCAGTTTTGATCCTACAAATGAGAGGCCCTTGCTTGAGGTATGGAAGAGAAAAGAGAAGAAGTCATCAAAGGAATCTGGGGGCATGCACCTGGGATCCTTGGTACCAAATGCCCTTCACTTCCAGGCGTCAGCTGGAGTCTTCCTGCTCCAGGGTGTGGGCAGCTGGAATCACTGACGGTGTCTTTGCTGTGAAACACTCAGATCCCTCACTGGGAATCACCCAAGGTTGTATCCTCACCACAGAATGGCAAACACCCAGTGATGGCCAATGCCTGGGTACAAATTTCCAGCTCTTTCTTCTCCTTCTGCCTAGACTCCCTTCCTCGGTTCTTTACAGGTCCATCCCTGAGAGCACTCTCCAGTAAACTTCTCTATACAGCATCCTTCTCAGAGCTGTTTCTGGGGACCCCCCTCTAACATACTGATCTCTGCTGCCCAAGCTCTTACAATGATTGCATAAGCCATGTGATTTTAAAGTTTATTTGCTGTGGCAACTGCGCTAATTATCTTGACTAAATCAGAAATTGAGACTGTAAGGAAAGTTCTGCCATAGCAACAAACCTAACACATGACACTTGCTTTGTTGTGGGGTGACAGGTATTGAGGAAAAATATAACTTAGGTTGAAAATATGTTAATTCATGTTGTCATAAAATACGACTGTACAGAGAGTGAAGCCTGCCTGTGGCTATGTGGGAGGCAGACCACACACGTACTGAATCCACAATTCTCGGGTAGGGTGTGGAAAACGCATCTTTTGGGGTGTGTGCTGGTTGCTACTGGCTGCATTTGATAAGGTATTATAAGAAGAGATGAGCTCAGAGCAAAATTGGGGGAATAGAGTCCAGAAATGTGCAGATTTCAGGGATGAAAAGCCAACTGCTTCTAGACCCCACACAGGAAGACATAGGACCAAGCATACTTCCCTGTAAAGATCAAGTTCACAGCAAAGATCAGAGTAAGGGTGTCGATTTTCTACCTACTGTTCTGGATAATGTTGATAGAGCCTCCGTTCAATTGCATAAGGCATAGGGCAAAGGAGCGAAGAAATAATGAAGGTTGGGAACTAGTTTCAAAACAAATTTTGGGTACAGTTACTCAGCCGGCAGGAAGCAAATCAGAAGTAACAGGCATGCCTTGGAGATATTGTGGGTTCAGTTCCAGATGGTTGCAGTAAGGTGAATAGCACAATAAAGTGAGTCACATGAATTTTTAAATTTCTCAGTGCATTTAAGAGTTATGCTTACATATAGTCTATTAAGTATGCAACAGCATATGTCTAAAAGATGTGCATATCATAATTTAAAAATACTTTATTATGAAAAACGCTAGTGATCATCTGAGCTTTCAGTGAGTCATAATCTTTTTTGATGATGCAGAGCCCTGCCTTGATGTTAATAGCTGCTGACTAATCAGGGTGCTGGTTGCTGAAGGTTGGGATGGCTGTGGCAATGTATTAAAATAAGACCAAAATGAAGTTTGCCACGTTGATTAAACTCTTTCATGAAACATTTCTCTGTGGTAGTCAATATCTGTTTGATAGCAGATAAGGTTTCTTCCCCAAAGGAAGAATCATGGCACAATAAGTCAACAAAAAATGTCATTACGTATTTTGCATCTCTAAAGGGGTCTCGAAGTACAATCACATATATAAAACACTCTGGAGTGGCATCAGTGATCAGACTTTGGGTCTACCAAAGGCTAATGGAAAGGTTTTTGGAGCCTCTGGCTGAGCCCTTCCAGGAACAGGAAGCTCATTACTGCTTAAGACAGATGATGCTCCAGGCTCAGCACCCATATGTAGCTCAGAGGTTAGGGCACTGGCCATATGCACCAGGGCTGGTGAGTTTGAACCCCCCACCAGGGCCTGCTAAACAACGACAATAAAAAAAAAAAAATAGCTGGGTGTTGTGGCAGGCACCTTTAGTCCCAGCTACTTGGGAAGCAAGAGAATCGCTTAAGCCCAAGAGTTTGAGGTTGCGAGGGTGACATAGTGAGACCGTTTCCAAAAAGAAAAGTGATGCTCCAGAGTGCAATTCAAACTCCTCTTCACGGGGCCCTTTATTTTTTATTTATTTATTAATTTTTTTGAGACAGAGTCTCACTGTGTCACCCTCACCATGGTGTCACAGCTCACAGCAACCTCAAACGCTTGGGCTTAAGTGATTCTCTTGCCTCAGCCTCCCAAGTAGCTGGGACTACAGGCACCCGGCTATTTTTTGTTGCAGTTGTCATTGTTGTTTAGCTGGGCCGGGGGTTTCAACCCTCCAGCCTTGGTGTATTTGACTGGTGCTATAACCACTGTGCTATGGGTGACAAGCCACATAGGGCCCTTTAGACACAGTCTGTAGCCTGTCCACAACAGAAAAAATCCCCCCCCAACACCCGTGGACCTCACTCAGGAGCTTGGGAGTGTCTGGCTCTGCCAATTGTAGAATTCACTGTGCTGAGAGAACGCAACTATTTATTTAACGGGGGCAACGTAGCCTATTGGCAGAGGCACATTTCTTATGCACTAGCGCCCTCTGCTGGCTAAATATAAACCTTGACAGTGCTGCAGAAGGACCTTCTAATATTGTTTTGATTTGTTAAAGCCCTTTTTTGTTCATGTATTTACTGACTTTTCCCCGGTATTTTGTGACTTGCTTAGTCAAATGCTTTGCTCCTCTTTCCACTGACTAACTCTGGTTTCTCTTTAAAGTGAGAATTTGGATAACAACCAACCTACAGAGGTTACTAGGGAGCAAATTATAAGCTGAAGGCTTGGTCTTCTTCCATATTCAGCATTATAAACCCTTCTGAGTATATTCTTTACACTCTAATTTATTTTTACCCTCCATTCTGACCAGTTATGTTTCATTTTTATTTCATTTTCTTCCTTTCTTTTAAAAGCCTGAAGGTAACATCTTTGATTAATACTGGCTGTCATCTGCTGAAATGATAGTCAAGTTCTTGTGAGAGAAATTTATCTTCTCACGAAAAAGCATTTAGTTCCACTTTTAGATGTTCCAAAATCTAGATATTGATTTCTGAATCTTTTGTATCCCCAGAAGTGTACATGTGCAAGTCTTTTTAAAAAGCCATATATTTTTAAACATCACTCCAAGGAAAAGTCATCATGTTATCAAGACACGAGCCTTTTCTTTATAATAAACGCAAATTTCACATGTTGGTGAAGTGAAAGTGTCTGGAGAATTACTATTGCTAAAATGGCCTCAATAGGCTGAAACTTTGAAAACCATCTGCCTCTAAGTAAAAAGAATAGATGACTTATGATAGAAATAGTGAGGCTTCCTATTTTCGCATCCATTTAATTCAACATCACAAGTAACCATTGAATGTCTGACCTCTGGAAATCACTGAGCTAAGCTTGGGTAATTTGTGTCCATCTTCCTCTACATAGCATGAAGGTCCTTGCTCATTCTGTCCTCCCCAGCCACGTCTACCGTGGCCTTTACAGGGCAGCCACACAGGACCCTGGGTGGCCCCAGAATGTGTCTCCCATCTCCTACCCTCTGTGTCAGTTGATGGGAGTCCCTCTACATCCCCCCCATCTCTACAGCCGGAGCCGCTGGTCAGATTCTCAATCTGCAGCTTAAACCTTGTTATGTGGTGCCGTTTGCTTGCCCTCTGTCTCCAGCAAAAGTTCCCCTACCTTCTCTAAGTATCTATAGTACTTTGTCCAACATTAGCCATAGTCTTTTTGTAGCTTTTGACATTTGTTCTTTCCCATACCTGCAAGGCCAGTTGTGCCTTCTAGTCATACTGTGTGTAGGCTGTAGACACCGTAACACATGTGTGAATGGCCGAATGGATTGATCTGGAAAGCACTTTGTAGTTTATGAAATGTTTGCAGATGTGAAGCAATTTAATCATCACAGCAGCTCTGTAGGCTTGATACTATTATATTTCATATACCCCATTATTTGTTGGAAATGGGGGAGAGAGATGGGAAGAGCAAGAGGGAGAGAAAGAGAGAATGAATGAAGTAGGTCCCTGCCCTCCAGAGGTTTACAAGCTAGTGAGGAAGACAGATATACTGTAAACACTGTACAGTAATAAAAACCTAAATAAAATACGACAAAATCAGATGTAGGATCAAGAAGCAAAAGAGATGACTTCAGATTTAAGTGGCAAATGAGAAAAAATCCTAGCAATAACTTGAACACACCACACAGGGGCAGAAGAAGCTCAGCATAATCAGGATTGAATTTTTCTTCCGGAGTCTGTGCCTGCTCATAATTCTACATTGAGTGGAGACACAGAAGGAAATAAGGGTCCTTACATTTCTTGAGTGCCTTCTGTACACAGTTTACATGGCATGAGTCACCCAGTCCTCTATCACAATTAAACCTGTAAGGGATTCTTACCTGTCTGCCCATCTTCTCTTCTCAAATCCTCCCCATCTCCCCTTCCCCCCAACCATGATTTGACTTACTCAGGGTCACACACATGACCAGCAATGGAGCTTACCTGCAGCATATGTCACCAGACACTGGTAAAAAATAGTGAGCTAAAATGTTTAACAAACTGCTAAAGGACAAATACGGGCAGATGAAAGGATATAGAACAACTGAAGATTCCAGGACAAAGAAGTTTGCACTTATTAGCAAGCTGTTCTGCAAGGAATCAATGGGGTGAAGATGGAGGCAGACCATGAATCCTTAGAGGCATCCCTGGTGGGTGCAGACCCAGGAGAAAGGCAGAATAGCCACTGCGAGAAAAGCATAGACACCCCACCCCACCCCCGCCCGCCGCCGCCACCCCTTGCCTCTAAGTCTGTCACAGAACAAATGCCTTAAATCACTGAGAATGGGTGATATACTCTGTCACCTCTAGGGAACTAGTGAAAACCCATTCTAGCTGGAAGAAGGGGCAGAAAAATTCCCTTTACCTTTGAGAAAGGAACAAGATCACTGTCTAATGACCAGACGCACGGTTGGATGTGAGCAGGATCACTGAGAAGGCCCCACCTCCAAGACCCAGGGACACAGACCGTTCTTACCTGAAAGTGAGGCTTAGTTAGAACAGAAGAAAATGCCCTACCTTTCCCCTCGCCAGAGGCAGGATGACTTCACAGGCTGTGCAATCACGGAGTCCAATCCCAGAAGGGGCCTGCATTTGGCTTAGTACTCTGTAGCCATCTTGAATTTTTTTTGTATTTTTGAGCAGGGAGTCCCTACAGTTTCATTTTTCACCTGAAAATTATGTAGTACATCCTGCCAATAACCTACAAAAGAGTTGAATTATAGCTCATTCAACTATAGTCTACAGCTGGGAGAGAGGGAAGGGCAGGGAGACATTCTCTCCCTCTCTCCCCCTCTCTCAGACATGGCACAACAAACCTGAAATCAAAGACAGAGCAGATATTGATTTAAAAAAAAAAAAAAAAAACTCTGCAAAAGCAGCAGCTAAATATAAATTCATTGGTGAATTCTACCAAATATTCAAGGAAGAAATAATATCAATTATATACAAACTCTCAGAATATAGAAGAAGAGGAAAAAATTCCCAGATCATTTTCTGAGGCCAGCATTACCTAGATATCAAGACTAAAAAGAGAAATTAAAATAAAATAAAAACAACAAAAATTTAAGAAAAAACTAGAGATGAATATCATTCATAAGTAGAAATACAAAATTTCTCAGCAAAATACTAGCAAATTGTGCATATGTATATTTTTGTACATATATATATAAGATGATACATTAGAAGAGGGGTTTATTGTAGGATATTCAGGCTATTTCAACATTCAAAAATCAATCAAGGTAACTAATCACATCAAAAGACTAAAAATGAAAAAACATATGATCGCCTTGATACATGCAGTCAATAAAATTAAACTGTTAATCTATTCTATTTTGAATAGAAGGGGAAATTCTTAACATGGAAAAGTTTCTCTACCAAAAAGAAAAAAGCCACAAGCTAATAAGATACTTCATGACAAGATACTGAATTCTTTTCCCCAAAGATTAGGAACAATGCTAGGATGTTCCCTTTCACCATGTTTATCTATACTGAAGATTTTGCCTTACTTAAAAAGGTAAGAAAAAGTAATAAAATGCATAAAAGGGAAGACATAAAACTGTCTCTATTTGCAGACAATGTGAATTTCTATGTAGAAAATCTCCAAAAATGTTCAAAAAAGAGCTATTAGACATAGTGATTTCACAAGGTCACAAGATTAAAGATTAACACTTTAAAAACCAATCATATTTCTTTATACTATCAATGAGCAATTGGAACTTGAAATAAAAATAACAGTACCATTTCAAATAGTACCAAAGATATAAAATACTTAGGCATAAATCTTTCTTTTTAATTTTTTTATTAAATCATAGTTGTGTACATTAATACTTTCATGGGGTACAGTGTGTTGTTTCCATATACAATTTGAAATACTTTCATCCAATTGGCCAACATAGCCTTCATGTCATTCTTGTAGTTGTTGTGTCAAGATATTTATATTCCACATTTAGAAAGTTCCACATGTACCCTTATAGGATAAATCATAGGCGTGATACTAGCAATCACCCTCCCTCCACCCATCTTCCCCCCTCCCCTCCCCTCCCTCTCCCCTTTCCCTGTATTCTTAGGCTAAAATTGGGTTATAGCTTTCCTATGATAGCTAATAATTAGTTTCATAATAGGGTTAATTAAGTACATTGGATACTTTTTCTTCCATTCTTGAGATGCTTTGCTAAGAAGAATATATTCTAGCTCCATCCATGTAAACATAAAGTCTCCATCTTTCTTTATGGCTGCATAGTATTCCATGGTGTACAGATACCACAGTTTGTTGATCCATTCATGGGTCAATGGGCACTTGGGCTTCTTCCATGACCTAGCAATTATGAATTGGGCTGCAAAGGACATTCTGGTACAAATATCTGTATTGTAGTGTGATTTTTGGTCTTCTCGATATATACCTAGCAGAGGAATTATATGATCAAATGGCAGATCCATTTTTAGTTCTCCAGATGACTTTCTAAAAGGGACATATTAGTTTGCAATCCCACCAGCAGTGTAGAAGTGTTCCCTTTTCTCCACAACTGTGCCAGCATCTGTGATTTTGGGATTTGGGGATATGGGCTAATCTTACTGGTGTTAGATGATATCTCAAAGTAGTTTTGATTTGCATTTCTCTGATGATTAAGGATGGTGAGCATTTTTTCATATGTTTGTAGGCCATGTACCTGTCTTCTTCAGAGAAATTTCTCTTCAAGTCCTTTGCCCACCCTGAGATGGGATCACTTGTTCTCTTCTTGCTAATATGTTTGAGTTGTCTGTGGATTCTGGTTAATAAACCTTTGTTGGATACATAACCAGCAAATATCTTTTCCCATTCTGAGGATTGTCTACTTGCTTTTCTTACTGTGTCCTTGGCTGTGCAGAAACTTTTTAATTTGAGGAGGTCCCAGTAGTGTATTTTTTGAAGTTGCTTCAATTGCCCGGGGAGGTCCTTCTCATAAAATATTTGCCCAGGCCAATTTCTTCAAGAGTTTTCCCTACACTTTCTTCTAGTGTTTGTATGGTTTCATGTCTTAAATTTAAATCTTTAATCCAGTGAGAGTCTATCTTAGTTAGTGGTGATAGGTGTGGGTCCAGTTTCAGTCTTCTGCAGGTCGCCAGCCAGTTCAACCAGCACCATTTGTTAAATAGGGAATATTTTCCCCACTCAATGTTTTTAATTGGCTTGTCGAAGATCATATAGCAGTAAGTAGCTGGGTTCATCTCTTGGTTCTCTATTCTGTTCCATACATCTCCCTCTCTGTTCTTGTGCCAATACCATGCTGTCTTGATCACTATGGATTTATAGTATAGTCTGATGTCTGGTAGCGTGATTCCTCCTGCTTTGTTTTTGTTTCTGAGTAATGTCTTGGCTATTTGAGGTTT
>NW_003852415.1:21927661-21942232 GCF_000181295.1 Otolemur garnettii
TTGCTGTAGATGGCCTCTATCAATTTGAGAAAAGTCCCTTCTATGCCAATTCTCTTAAGTGTTCTGATCATAAAAATGCTGGATATTATCAAAAGCATTTTCTGCATTAATTGAGGGGATCATATGGTTTTTGTTTTTTAATTTGTTTATGTGGTGAATTATGTTTGTAGATTTACATATGTTGAACTAGCCTTGAGATTCTGGGATAAAACCCACTTGGTCATGGTGTATAATTTGTTTGATGTGTTGCTGGATTCTGTTTGTTAGGATCTTATTGAATATTTTCGCATCAATATTCATTAGTGATATTGGTCTATAATTTTCTTTTCTTGTTGGGTCTTTTGCTGGTTTGGGGATCAAGGTGATGTTTGCTTCATAGAATGTGTTGGGTAATATTCCGTCTTTTTCTATATTTTGGAAAAGGTTAAGTAGTATAGATATTAGTTCCTCTTTAAAAGTTGGTAGAATTCTGACATGAAGCTATCTGGTCCCGGGCTTTTCTTTTTAGGGAGATTTTGTATAGTTGATGCTATTTCAGAGCTTGAGATAGGCCTGTTCAACATTTTCACTTGGTTCTGACTAAGTCTTGAGAGGTAGCATGCTTCCAAGTATTGGTCGATTGCCTTCAGATTTTCATATTTCTGAGAGTAAAGTTTCTTGTCATATTCATGAAGGATTTCTTGAATTTCTGAAGGGTCTGTTGTAATTTTGTTTTTACCATTTCTGATTGATGAAATTTGAGATTTAACTCTTTTTCTTGGTTAGGTTGGCCAAGGGTTTATCAATTTCATTGACCTTTTCAAAAAAACAATTTTTTGATTTGTTAATCTGTTGTATAATCCTTTTGTTTTCAATTTCATTTAATTCTGCTCTAATTTTGGTTATTTCTTTTCTTCTGCTGGGTTTCGGATTGGAGTGTTCTTCCTTTTCCAGTTGCTTGGGATGTCCCATTAAGTTGTTAACTTCTTCTCTTTCGGTTTTCTTGAGGAAGGCTTGCAGTGCAATAAATATCCCTCTTAGGACTGCCTTCACAGTATCCCAGAGGTTCTGGTAACTCATCTCTTCATTATCATTTTATTCCAAAAATTCAGTAATTTCCTTCTTGATCTTGTCTCTGGCCCAACTATCATTGAGCATAAGGTTATTTAGCTTCCATGTTTTTGTTTGGGTCTGCAGATTCCTGTTGTTACTGAGTTCAACTTTTATTCCATGGCGGTCAGAGAAGATGCAAGGAATAATTTCTATTCTTTTAAATTTGCTGAGGTTAGACTTGTGACCTAGAATGTGGTCTATTTTCAAGTATGTTCCGTGGGCTGATAAGAAAAATGTGTATTCAGTTTTATTAGGGGGAAATGTTCTATAATATATATATATATATATATAAATCTATATAAAAATCCAAATGCTGAATGGTTAAGTTTAAATCCAAAATTTCTTTGCTAAGTTTCTTGTTGGAAGATCTATCCAGCACAGCTAAAGGAGTATTAAAACCTCTGACTATGATGGAGCTGGGAGTAATCAGACTGCTAATGTCTATTAGAGTGTCTCTTATAAATTGAGGTGCGTTCTGGTTGGGTGTATAAATATTGATAATTGAAATCTCATCGTATTGAGTATTACTCTTAACAAATATAAAGTAACCATCCTTATCCTTGCTCACTTTTGTTGATTTAAAGCCTATTGTATCTGCAAATAAAATTGCAACACCTGCTTTTTTCTGCTTTCCATTAGCCTGGTATATAGATAACCATCCCTTCACCCTGAGTCTATGCCTGTCTTTCAAAGTAAGGTGAGATTCTTGTATACAGCAGATATCTGGTCTGAGTTTCTGTATCCAATCAGCCAATCTGTGTCTCTTTAGAGGGCAATTTAAGCCATTCACGTTGATTGAGAACATTAATAAGCCTGGTATAATTTGGGGTATCGAGTTTTTTGGAAGTCCAGAGGACATCTTTAATCCTTTTGCCACTATGGAGATTGGAATTTGATCAAAATTTTCTGAGTGGGTTTATTTATGTGGTGGAGGATTGCACTGATCATTATGGAGGATAGGTCTGAGAATATCCTGGAGGGCTGATTTAGTTATGACAAATTTCTTCAGTATGTGAATGTCATTAATGTATTTAATTTCTGCATCATAAATGAAACTCACTTTAGCTGGATACAGGATTCTGGGTTGAAAGTTATTTTGTTTTAGGAGATTAAAGGTCGATGACCACCTTCTTCTAGCCTGAAAGTTTTCAGCAGAGAGATCTGCAGTCATTCTAATATTTTTCCCCTTGTAGGTTAAGGTTTTCTTGCATCTAGCTGCTTTCAGAATTTTCTCTTTCATGTTAACTTTAGTGAAGTTGATTATGATATGCCTGGGGGGTGTCTTGTTCAGGTTGAGTCATGCTGGGGTTCTGAAACTGTCTGCTATCTGAATTTCAGAATCTCTTGGCATGTCTGGAAATTTCTCTTTCATAATTTCATGAAGAAGAGCCTCTGTGTTTTGTGAAGCAACTTCGTCACCTTCAGGGATTCCTACAAGGTGAATATTAGTTTTCTTCAAATATCCCAGAGCTCTCTGAGTGAGTGATCTGTTTTAGTTCTCCATTTGTCTTCATTTTTGTGTGGTTGGGCACATTCAAAATCTTTGTCTTCAGTGTCAGAGATCCTCTCCTCTGCCTGCTCCATTCTTTGACTGAGGGATTCAACCATACTTTTCAGATCTTTGAGGGCTGGAACCTCTTACTTCAGTATGTCAGTCTTTGGTCATTTTATCTTTGAAATCATTGAATTCTTGAGACAGCTTTTGAATAATTTGAAATTCTAGTTCCCTCCTTTCCTCCATTCTGTTGATCTTATTCGCTATCCAGATTCTGAACTCAATTTCTGACATTTCAGCCATCTGTTTATGGAAGGGATCTTTAATTGCATATGCCCCATCCTTCCTTGTGTGTGTGGGGTTGATCTACTCTGGTTGTTCTGGTTACCAGAGTTTTTCCACTGATTGTGCCCCATGCTGAATTTGCACCTTTCTGAAGACAGTCCCTAAAACTGTTCTGCCAGTGGCTTCTTCTGGTTATCTAGAGAGACAGGGCATGTCTACCCAGAAAAGCCTCAGGAGTATAAGGTTTATTGTTCCTGCTGCTGTGGCTGTTGCTCTTCACCTTGGGGTATCACTGCTCCAGTGTGGTTCCCTCTCAACTGACCGTCCTCTTGCAGTTCTCGGACCAGTCCTGGAATTCCAGAGCCCCTGGGGGGCATAGGGGATGTGCTGGCTGGCGGGATCAGTCTTCAGTGCGTGCCACTGGAGAGCCCCCAAAGGAGCGGGGACAGCAACAGGCAGGCAACCGCACAGGAGATGTGCTAGCTGGATGAATCAGTCCTCGGTGCATGTGGCCAGGGAGCCCCCAAGGAGCAGGACTAGCAACCAGTGAGCAGCTGCAGGGAGGATGTGCTGGCTGGGTAGATCAGTCCTTGGTGCATGCCACCAGGGAGCCCCTGGTGAGCCCCCAGGACCAGGGACAGCAGCTGGGCAGGCAGCCGGGCATGGAATGCGCTGGCTGGCACGATTCAGTCCTGGGCACATGCTGGTGGCAAGCCCCTGGGGACTGGGGACAGCAGCCGGGCACAGAACCTGCTGGTGGTAGCGCGACCAGACCCTAGGAAGCAGGGACAGCAGCTGGGCAGGCGGCCAGGCACGGGACCTGCTGGCTGGTGGGACTCAGTCCTGGGCATGTGCCGGTTGAGGGCCCCCGGCGAGCGGGAACAGCAGCTGGGCAGGCAGCCAGGTGCAGGACGCGCTGACTGGCGAGACTCAGTCCTGGGCCCGAGCCCTGGGAAGTGGGCACAGCAGCCATGCAGGCGGCCAAGCACAGGATGCACTGGCTGGGGGAACTCAGTCTTGGGTGCCCACCAGTGACCAGTCCCCGGGAAGCAGGCACAGCAGCCGGACAGGTGGCTGGGTGCGGGACACACTGGCTGGCGGGATCAATCTGTGCCAAGCACATGTGGCTCAAGCAGTTCTCCCGGTGCAGGACCGGGAAGGGGCTTGGTCCTGCAGGGGTCAAGGGACGTTTCTCCTGGGTCTCCTCTCACTGTCTCTCCAGGCAAGGGGGGAAAGGGTGGACTGGAAACTCAAAATGGCAGTGCAAACACCAGTTCCACTTTTCTGCCTGGGAGAGGGTGTTCGAGGTCTCAGCAGGGTCCCTCCAGGGGAGTAGACCCAACTGTCAGTAGCTCTCACTCGTGGCATGAGATAGTAGGTCCTCAGTTTATCGGTCACCTGTAGAAGACTCAGAGGAGCGGTTGAAGAGAAAACAAAGGAAAAGCACAACTTTCTTGGGGGAGGGGACAGACATTTTTCCTTTGGGGTGTATTATGTACCTGCAGATTGCTTTCTAGGAGTCACTGCTTGCATCAGCAGAGGTGTCATGCTGGTATCACTCTTCTCTCTCGGCTGGGCTCCCAGTCTTCGACTTTGTTGAGTGTTTTCTAGACTTTATCCTTCCTTCTGGGTGGGAGCTTCTGTTGGAGGCTGGTACCTGTCAGCCATCTTGCCCCTCCCCCTTAGGTATAAATCTTACAAAATATGTATAATATCAGTACACTTATATATGCAAAACACTAATGAAAGCAATAAAAAATACCTAAATAAAAGAAGAGACAGATAATGTTCATGAAATTGGAAGACAGTATTAAGATGTCGATTCTTACCACACTGATCTGCAGAGTTAGTGCAATTCCAATCAAAATGTCCACAGGATTTTGTTCATAGAAATTGGCAAAGTGATTCTGAATCTTGTATGAAAAGTTAAAAAAAAAAACTCGAATGGCAAAACAAATCAGAAGAAAAGAGTAAAATTGGAGGGCTCACACAATCAGATTCCCAAATTTACTATAAAGCTGATTGTCAAGATAGTTTGCTATTAAAGAAAGAATTCACATACAGTTTAATGGAACAGGTTAGAATAGACCAATATGTATATGGCCATTTCTTGATAACGTTCCAGAGGCAACTTAATATGGATAAATGATGAAGTTTTTCCCCAACAAATTATAATTGGACCATTGGATATCTCAATGCAGATAATATGAACCTCAAGGCATACCTCACACATGATATAAATATTAACTCAAAATATATTTCAGTCCAGAATGCAAAACCTAAAACCACAATACTTCCAGGAAAAAACACAGGGAAAAATCTTTATGGTCTTAGATTAGGGGAAGTTTTCTAAATACAATACCAAAACCATGATCCATAAGAGAAAATGTCATAAATAGTAACTTATCAAAGGTTTACAAAGTTAAAAATATATTTACCATATGACCTAACAATCCCAATGTATCCAATTGAGCAATACATCAGGAATGATGCAGTAAGGACCTTACATAATAAATTTCCACTCCACCTTCAAGAATGGAACAAATAGACAAAAAATAAATGAGGAAATAGAGACTTGAGCAATACCATAGGGCAATTATGCCTGTTACTAAGGAAGAAAACATCTGTAGAACATTTAACTCAACAGCAAAACACACAGTTTCTTAAACCTAGATGGAAAATTCGAGAGGATAGATCATAAGTCAGGTCATAAAACAATTCTCAACAAATTTAAAAGGATTGAAATTATACAGTGTATTTTTTTAACCACAATGTAATGAAATTAAAAATTAATAACAGAAATTTGGGTAATTAACAAATATATGAAAATTAAACAATACATTCCAAAATAATTAATGAGCCAAAAAAGAAATCAAAAGGGAAATTTAAAAATATTTTGAGACAAATGAAAATAAAAACACATCCTACCAAAATGTATGAGATACAGATGTGTCAGAGGAAAGACAGAAAATTATAGCTCTAAATGCCTATATTAACAAAAAGAAGACATCCTAAAATCAGTCATCTAACCTTCTACCTTAGCAGAAAGAAGAAAATAATAAAGATTAAAATTGGAGTTAATGAAATAGAGAATAAAAAAGAGAAAAACTCAGTGAAACAAGAAGTTTGTTGTTTAAAAAGATTAATATTGACACACCTTTAGCTAAACTGAGGGAAAAAAAAGATCAAACTTCTAAAATCAGAAATGAAAAGAGGGGACATTACTACTGACGTCTGAGAAATAAAAGGGCCTAAGGATTATAAGAGAATATCATGAACGATTATAAGCCAGCAAATTAGGTAACATAGGTCTAAGTCTTTGTGAACTTAGATTAGGAAATGGTCTCTTAGATATGACACCAAAAGCATAAGCAACAAAGGAAAAATAGATAAATTGGGCTATACCAAAATTAAGAACATTCATGCAGCAAATGTTAATCAAGAAAGTAAAATGACCACTCCCAGGATTTTATTTATAAATCATAAATCTGACAGAGAATTTGTATCCAGAATGCATAATGAACTCTTATCATTCAACAATGAAATGACAAAAGCACTCTATTTAAAAAATGGGCAAAGGATTTGAATAGTCTCTAGAGAAGATACACAGATGGCCAATAAGCACACGAAAAAGTGCTTAGTTAGTCATAAACCCTAATGATTCAAAGATTCATTAGGTGCAAAGCATGAAACAACTGCTTACATGCACTAAGATGGCTAGTATGAAAGTTAATTGTACAAATTGGGTTGTTCTTAGCAAACCCAACAAATCAGAGTCAAAGGGCTAAGGGGAAACACTTGCTCCAAGGATAAAAATTTTCATGAGCCCTGCTACTCAAACAGCCTGCTGTAACCCAAAGTCTAGTTTTACCTCCTAACTGCTGAAACAACCTACCATAACTCTGACTGGTTTCACCTGTTGTCACTCTCCATTCAGGGTTTTCCAGCTCCCAAAGCTTCTCTATTGCCAATGAATTTTCTTTCAAAACAATTGGTAACATTTCTCTTTTTAATAAAACTCTCAAACTTCTCTTTGGCACATACCAAAGGCCTCTCAGTCTGCATGTAGGCATGCCCTAAATTGCAATTCTTACTTTCCAATTAAGATGTTTAAGATGTAGAAATTCATCCCTACATTTTATTTTAATTCAACACTAGAATCAACAAAACAGATAATATAAGTATTGACTAGGATATGAAGGGATTGAAACCCTCATACATTGCTGGTTGGGACATAATTTTCTGCAGCCACACTGAAAATAAGTTTGACAATTCCACACAGTTGAGTTACTGAAATATCTACTGATTCTGCCCATAGGGAATTGAACTCCTAATCCATACAAAAATTGTACATAAATCTTCACAGCAGAATTACTCACAAAAGCTATAATGGGGCAGTGTCCATAGCTCAGTGGGCCGGGCGCCGGCCACATAACACCGAGGCTGGCGGGTTCAAACCTGGCCCAGGCCAGCTAAAAAAACAACAATGACAACTGCAACAACAAAAACAACAACAACAAAATAGCTGGGTGTGTGGTGGGCTCCCATAGTCTCAGCTACTTGGGAGGCTGAGGCAAGAGAATAGCTTAAGCCCAAGAGTTTGAGGTTGCTGTGAGCTATGGCCGCCATGGCATACTACCAAGGGTGACACAGTGAGACTCTGTCTCCAAAAAAAAGTAAATAAAAAAGCTATAAGTTAGTGGTTCTCAACATGTGGGTCACAACCCCTTTGGGGATCAAATGACCCTTTCACAGGGGTCGCCTAAGACCATCCTGCATATCAAATATTTACATTACAATTCGTAGAGTAGCAAAATTACAGTTATGAAGTAGCAAAGAAACTAATTTTATGGTTGAGGGTCACCACAAAACGAGGAACTATATTAAAGGGTCGTGGCATTAGGAAGACTGAGAACCGCTGTGATAATTGAAAACAACCAAAATATCCATCACCCGATGGATGAATAAGCAAAGTGTGGTATGCCCATGCAATGTAATATTTTCAGGCGTAAAAAGAAATAGTGAGGCACACTGCAATGCTGCTGAACCTTAAAAACAAACTAAGTAAAAGAAGTCAGATGCCAGTTGACATACTTTGTGAATCCATTTACATGAAATTGCTAAGTAGGAAAAGTGATGGAGACAGAAAATAGATTAGTGGTTGCCATAGGCCGGGAGGAGAAGGAAATCAGGAGTAGATGCTGATGGATATGGGATTTCTTACTAGTGTGACAAAAATAGTGGTGATGATGGCACAATTCTCTGGATCAAGTAAAAACTACCGAATAGTACACTTTAAAATGATGCATCTTAAAGGATGTGAGTTACAGTTCAGTATTTTAAAATCTGTGTATGCATGTTTATAGTGCTTTATTTGAAAGCCAAAGGAGGAAGAGAAGGGAGAAAGGGGACAAAGAGAGAGAAGGGGAGGGAGAAAGAGAAGTTGGGGAGGGGCAGAAAATAATGTCAAGTAGGAAATAGATAAACTGGAAACCAGTACCTTCATACAATGAAATATTAAAAAGCAATATAAAAAAGAATTACCTACTGAAACACACAACAACATGATTGTATCTCAGATTCATTACATTAAGTGAAAGTAGCCAGGCTCCAAAAGTCACATACTGTATAATTCCATTTCTATGACATTCTTGCAAAGACAAAATTATACAGATAGATCACAGACAAGGTGATGGAACTCTTCTATCTTCATAGTGTGGTAGTGATCTTTTTTACTTTATGTATATTATACCTTGAAAAATGAGGGTAATTTTTCTTTACAGTCTTAGATTTCTTACATGTCAGTACATGGAGTACCACTTCATTTTTAGAGTGTGGCATAGATTTCACACTCTAGATATAGCCTGATTTATTTATCTATTTCTTAATTGATAATCACTGAGGTTGTTTCTTTTGAGTCTCTTTCTTCCATTTTCTCACCATTAGAAGCATTGCTTCAGTAAATACTCTTGTGTTTGCCTCCTTATGCCATGTGTTTTTATTTCTCTAAAACATAACGTGGACAACCCTCAGGGACTCTTCTGCCCAATGGCAGCCTGGAACCTTCCCTCTACAGCACAATAAGGGCTGAACGCTGAGTGCTGCTGCTCAGCATTTCACTTTGTAAGAGTTGATTACTTTCTGACTCAGAGACTAGCATCTTGGCCCTGTTTGCTGGATTGAACTGGCTGATATATGTCCCTTTTGTGGCTTGTTTGTCTTGTTTTCCAACAATCCTCCCTTTCCAGAGGTAGCTGGTAGAATTGGTTCCAAGCTACACCATATTTCTTTGGCAGAAATATTGACAATTTTTTGAAGCAATGCAGAACAATCTTATGATCAATAACAAAGACAATCAATGTCTTTCTTTACTTTGCATGGAGGACTTATGCATTTGCATATGTGTTTGTGTCTATGTGTGTACTTGGAAAGAGGGAAAGCAATGGTTTGCCATGGTAATGTAAATACTATATCTTTTTTTGTATATTGTTAACCATGGAATCTTGAACCTAGGAGGTATCTACTAGACCCAACGGGAAGGAACCATGGTTAAAGTATTCACTATGAAACACCCAGGGCTCGGCGCCTATAGCTCAACCGGCTAAGGCGCCAGCCACATACACCTAAGGTGGCGGGTTTGAATCCCCAGCCCGGACCTGCCAAAACAACAATGACGGCTGCAACCAAAAAATAGCCAGGTGTTGTGGCGGGCGCCTGTGGTTCCAGCTACTTGGGAGGCGGAGGCAGGAGACTCGCTTGAGCCCAGGAGTTGGAGATTGCTATGAGCTGTAATGCCATGGCACTCTACCCAGGGGGACAACTTGAGGCTCTGCCTCAAAAAAAAAAAAAAAAGAAACACCCAGCATCTAACATGGAGTGAGTAGGAAGTAAGTGTTGAATAAACAATTCCTCACAGTTATTCAGTCTGATCCAGCCAGTCTGTTTGAGAATTTACACCCTCAGGCTTTGGAATCAATTGTCTGAGGTAGCCTGACAACTTTCGCATCTCCTTCTCCACCTTTAGATTCTCTTCTGAGCTCTGAAACTGCAGCACTGCCTGCCTACCAGACATCTCGACTGGGATGGCACAATGGTACCCCAACTACCATGTCACAAAACTAGACTTGGTTTCCCCTTTCTGCTCCTCCTCCATTGTCCTCACCTCAGGAAATGGCAAAACTACCCACTTGGTTAGGCAAATTGAAACTTGGGCATCCCCATATCCAATCAATTCTCAGTCCTCTGAAAACCACTCATCATCACAGCCACATCCAAGCCATGTCTTAGAATAAGTACAATCTCTTCTCAACTGGTCTCTTAATTTATGTCTTCTGTTATTCCATCCCCCAATTTTGTAACAAGAGTGTTACCTTTAGAAAGACACATACCTCTGTTCTCCCAGTACCATTTATTAAATAGGGATTCTTTTCTTCAGTGTATACTTTGGTTTATCAAAGCTCAGATGGCAATATGAGGCTAGTTTCATCTCTTAGTTTTCTATTCTGTTCCCTATATCCATGTCTCTGTTTTTGTGCCAATACCACGCTGATTTGATTACTGTAGACTTGTCATATAACCTGAAGTCAAGTAAACTGATGCCTCCAGATTTATTTTTATTGCTGAGAATTACCATTTCTATACGGGGTTTTTTCTGATTCCATACAAAATGAAGAACTATTTTTTCAAGTTCTTCAAAGTATTATGTTGCTATTTTAATGGGGATTGCATTAAATATAGATTGCTTTGGGTAGTATAGACATTTTAACAATGTTGATTCTTCCCCATCAAGAGCATGGTATGTTCTTCCATTTGTTAATGTCTTCTGCTATTTCTTTTCTCATGGTTTCATAATTCTCTCTGTCCATCTTCCCTAATTATCAGTGAGAAGTAATCAAAACCACTGTAAGATATCACTTAACCTAAGTGAGTATAGCCCACATCACAAATTTTCAAAGCTACAGATGCTGGGATGGGTGTGAAGAAAAGGGAACACTTTCACATTGTTGGTGGAATTGCAAACTAATACACCCTTTTTGGAAAGAAGTGTAAAAAATCCTTAAAGAACTAAAAGTGGACCTTTCATTTGATTCCACAATCCCATTACTAGGTGTCTACCCAAAAGAAAAAAATTATTTTACCATAAGAACATAGGCACTAGAATGTTCATCCCAGCTCAATACACAATCACCAAGATGTGGATCAACCTAAGTGCCCATCAACCCATGAATGGATGAATAAACTATGATATATGTACATCATGGAATACTATTCATCCATAAAAAATATGGGGACTTTATATCTTTTGTATTTATCTAGATGGAGTTGAAGACATTCTAGTTAGTAAAGTATCACAAGTATGAAAAAGCAAATATCCAATGTACTCAATTCTAATATGAAAGCAGTAGACAGACAAATATATGCCCACAAAGGAGAAATACACAATTAAACTCAAGTGGGTGGACGGGAAGAGGAGTGAAGGGACAGAGAAGGAGGGAGAGGGATTGGTGTGCTCTCAACTAATCAGCACAATATCAGGGTACATGGCACACCTGCTTGTGAGGGGCACAACTACAACTTAGACTCTATCTAAGGTTGCAAACAATGCAACCTACTTATCTGTATGGTCATGTTAAGCTGAAATTAGAAAGAAAAAAGAAACGAAGTCCCAACTCTTTCATGTGTCCTCCCAGTCTACTGTGACCTTTCCCTGGTCTGCCTGTCCAGACAGACACCCATTTGCTTTTTTCCCACCCTTCTTCTCTGCCTTTTCTTTCTCCCAGAAACTTTTGCAGTACCCTAATTTGGGGTTATTTGCCTGCCCTATGTGCTCCCGTGACCCCTGGCACATTCTAGCTCTTTTCACAATATATTGCAATTGCTTATTTCATGATTTGTTCTTTCCACTTGAATATGCATTCTATGAGGGCAGAGTGTGGTCTTAGTCATTTTGTCTCCAGAAGTTACTACAGTTCCTCTCAGTGTAAATAATAATAACGTAGTAATTGGAAGAGGAGGATAAGGAAAAAGAGGAGCAGGCGAATGGTAGCAAAAGAGGAAGGGGAGGGAGAAATGAAGGAGGGACAGGAGAAGATGGGAAGAAAAAGGTGCTCAATATATTTATTAGATGGATAGATAAATAGTTGGATGGAGAGATGGATGAAAGGATGAATGGGTGGTTGTCAGATCTGAATTTTGAATCTCTACTTGGCCACTTACTAATAATTGGAATGTGAAAGTCATTAGTGCTACTCATGGATACCCAGATCACTCCTTCCTCTGGCTATCTTGTAGATCTATGGTCCCTAACGCCTAGGCTGTGGACTGGTACTGGTTCATGGCCTGTTAGGGACTGGGCCACACAGCAGGAGGTAAGTGGCAGGTAAGCCAGTGAAACTTCATCTGTATTTACAGTCATTTCCCACCATTTGCATTGTTAGGACCCAATATTCCACTGAGAGACCATGCACACATGGAAAACCAAGGAGTTTTATTTCTCTATCAGGCATATGCTTGGGTCACTCCCACCATTAAAGTGGTCACAGAAGAGAGTGGCCCCAAAACAATGGTCAGGGAAGCTTTTATACCCTTTCTCGCAGGGTACTATGGGTTGCAATAAATTGCTAAGGAAAGTGGCTGGGGAAGAAGTCAGTATCCCATCACCTATTGGTCATTGGGGAGGCCTGGGGTTCTGACAGGTCAACTGTCTTTCTGTGGTTGGGGTCTCCACTGGGGTTAGTGGTGTGTGAACTCCTGATTGGTGGTTGCTACCTGGGCTGTTTACCTGATTTACGGCCTGTGCCTGCTGTGGAGTGTAGGAGACGCCAACATCACAGCAAGATGATCTGCAGCTGAGGCGTGGACCTCGGGCCGTTCCTCCACAGGAGTTCCTTGTGGGAGGAGCCCGCGCCCTCAGCACGTAGTCATTGTTAATTACTCCCCTCACCTGTGTTGTTCTGGCTCAATAAAAGGCTGGTGCGGAGGTTGCTCAGGGCTACCTGGAAAGTAAGGGCTAGCCTGCCTTCCACAAGCTTGTACTTCTAATCCGCTTCTTGCCTGGTTCCTTCTTGTGCTAACCGAGACCAAGGCCACAGGAGCCGGACGGGTCGTGACAGTGGAGCTTCTTGTGGTCCCTGCCCCCCCCTTGCCTTCTCCCCTTCCTCAGTTCTTTGTTCTTCCTTTTTATAATTATTATTACTAATCTAAAAAAGGAGAGAAAAGAAAAACAATGGAGTTACTGCTGCCTCTTCAGCATCACTGCCTGAACTCCATCCCCTGCCAGATCAGTGGAGGCATTAGATTCTATGGGAGCATGAACCCTGTTGTAAGCTGTGCATGCGAGAGATCTAGGTTCCTAAGGTCTGATGATGTGAGGTGGAGCTGAAGTGGTGATGCTAGTGCTGGGACCAGGTAGCTGTAGAAAAGCCAGCTCAGGGCTCTCACTGATTCTGCATTATACTGAGTTATATAATTATTTCATTACACATATATTACAAAGTAATGATAATACAAATAAAGTGTGCCATAAATGCAATGTGTTTGAATTATCCCTAAGTCACTGCCCCCACACCGGGTCTGCGGAAAAATCATCTTCCATGAAACGAGTCACTGGTGCTAAAAAGGTTGGGGCTTCCGTGGTACGGCATACTTCCTGGCTTTCTTGTGGTTCTAAAAAGGAATCTATATCACTTTTGTCCCAGAGCAGTGTGAAATCTTCTATCGTCCCTTTCTCTCTCACGTGGCAACTAGCAACATTCAAGATAGTGGTTGCTCTGTCAGCCTGGATCCTTGACTTCCACCTCCTCCTCCCCCTTCAGTAGAATAAACAGAACTTCCCTGCTGGTTTTCTATGAATATGTAGCATGAGTGAGAAATGCCTTTTGTTGTTTTAAGCCACTGAGACTTAGCAGTTGTTTGCAGAACAGCAGTCCGGGTGGACACAGAGCATGAGTAAGGCAGCTAACCTCTGTGAATCACAGCTTCCTTTTCTGTAAATGAGAATAATGGTTTAGCCATAAGGACTGAAGAAAGCAAGTCCATATGGCACACAAGCCAGTGCCTTTGCTGCTCTACCTTCTGGGGCCTTCTCTGTTCTCTCCAAGGGCTGCCATCTGCCTGGGTTACTCTTGGGTAATCCAGGCAGAGGTTCACTTGGCTTTGGGGTTCTCCCCAAACCTCCATGAGATCTCAATACTTTGCTCCCCCAGCCCTGGCCAACATGCCCTCCTGACTCCTCTTTCCCTAGCCAGTTGATTTTATTTGCTTTTGTCCAAAACTAGGTCTTATATCACCCTGCCTTCTTCTCATTTCCATTGTTTGTGAGATACTCTTTGCTTTGACTCAATATTCAAAGATAAACTTTTAGAACCTCAATCAAAACACAATCGATTGAAACCTTGGCTTTTACAGCTGTTCTGTCAGCTAAGAGTATAAGAATAATGAACTTAGAAACCCAATTGACAGCTTTGTTCTCCCAGAGGTTGGTCATTTCCTTGAGGCCATAAGCCCCAGCTTCTGAGTTTACCTTTAGTGTTGGAAGACTGTAGGTAAAAAGGAATTACCTAGGATAAAAAATGTAAATGTCTGGCTCAGGGCCTGTGGCTCCAGCGGCTAAGGCACCAGCCACATACACCTCAGCTGGTGGGTCTGAATTCGGCCTGGGGCTCTCCAAACAACAATGACAGCTACAACCAAAAAAAAAA
>NW_003852415.1:21942321-21953053 GCF_000181295.1 Otolemur garnettii
TCGCTTGAGCCCAGGAGTTGGAGGTTGCTGTGAGCTGTGATGCCACAGCACTCTACCCAGGGTGACAGCTTGAGGCTCTGTCTCAAAAAAAATTTTAACAATGTAAATGTCAACATTTCAAAGTGCTAGCCAGCCATCTGATTTGGAAGTAGAAGGGTGTCCAAATAACACACAGAATGAACCTGTGCCTGAGCTGAGATTCTCAGTTCTGATCAGAGTCTTCACAGCAGCAGGCTCATTTCTGATTCTGTTCTCAACTGTGGAAGACAAACTTAAATTTGATAAATTCTGATCATTGGCACTTTTCCCCCTAAGAATTAGGGGATATGTTAACTGCGGGGGATAGAAACCTACTCAGATGAGCTCAAATACAGATGAGACCGTCTGACACGGCGAAGGGAAGCGTGAAGATGTCAAGCATAGGGAGTCTCTGGAAACTGAAGGGTGCCCCCTCCTGCTTCTCACTAGCCAGTGCACAGACGCAGTGGGTGTGCCTCCTGGATAAAGCGGCTAAGGGCAACACCAAGGGATGAGGAAACAACAAGAACTCCGGTGATGTGGCAGAGTGAAGTCCAGCAAACCAAGTCCTCCCAGTGTAGAACAGACAGATGTGCCGCCCCCTTCGGCAGGCCTGGGAGGGTGTTTATGATGACAATGCAGGTTCGCTTGGATTGACGACATCAGTAGATATCCAGAGTGGTCATTTACAGCTTGGGAGATGATTAACTAATAAGCATAGTTATCCATCTGTGGAAATCAAGGTCACTGATGTGGGATTCTCTTCTCTGCTGCCAGGGCTCCTAGGATTACAATGTGAGAGAAAGCAAGGGGGTGAGAGAAGGCAACATGCCCATGAAACCTGCCTGTGCCTATCCGGCAGAAGGGAGCTGCTCCCCAAACAATGCAAAGTGGAGCCTCTCTGACAATGCCAGTGGCCCAAACACTCATGCCCAAATCTCCCCTTTTTGACCAGGTGGTGTCAAATTTGGTTACTCTGAGTATGAGATAAAGAGCTCCCATGGGCAGTAATGATTTGTGGGGGCCTGGGCATTCACTGTGGGCATGTGGCCATCAGATACTCTGACCAAAGACCAGGAAGTGAGTCCAGCAGGTGGTATGCTTTAAGGACATACCGAAAAGCACAAGGACCTGGAGCCTCATGAATGAATCACAAAGTAAGTCATTAGCTACTCAACTGAGAATAGTAACGGCCTGTTTTACTGAATGTGCACTGTGCACAGGTGCTGGGACTGGCCCTTTACATGTAATTTGCATGACAAGCTCATGATGTGCTGTCATTGTTCCCACTGTGTGAGTAGAAAGTCTTTGGCTTCTAGGTCTAGAGACATTTCCACCTCTAAACCCAGGGCTAGGCATGGTGATGCCACACATCCAATCTCAGCATAGCATGTTTGTAAAATATGGAAAATTCCATATGCCTTTGAACATCCTTCTCCAATAAGGGAACTCTTACAAAAAAATCTATATCCCAGGTATAAGTACCCTCCCCCACAACCACATGCATGACCACAAAATGTTATACTTAGAAAATCAAACTTTAAAAAATCAAATCAGGTCCAGCTCTAGGAACCTGCCTTAAAAATTTCCAAGAAGTCTGATATCCCACCCAGGAGGATTTCCTCTCACTGCAGTTACACTGGAGCTCTCAAGGCTTACTTAGACCATAAATCTCAGGGGAAACTTGCCCTCTCCTTCCTGGTGCCTAGACTCACTATTTCCTGCTCACACTGGGTGTTGGTGAGAACAAAGCCCAGCCATCCTCTCCTCCAGGAAAACCCCAAATCAGCCCCTTTCTAAGTACAGGGCCACTCCACACCCTTCCCCAAAGCTCCCCGGTTTATGAGAAGAACTAGCTGAATCATGAAAAGGAAAAGTTATTAAATTCTCTTTGAGAATACACAGCCTCCCATTTGAACTGAAAGCCTGACTGTCATGCTATTAGGCTAGGGCAGGGGACAAATTCCTTTTCACTTTCATGGCAGAGTCTTCAGCAGTCAAAGAAGCCGAACACCAATTAATTTCTCAAATACTCACTCTGTCACATCGGTCTTGTTCGCTGGGCTTCTTTGAACAAAATGTACCATAGACAAAAACAAAATGGCTGAAACAACGGGAGCCCACTGTATGCACCTCACAGGTGACAGACCACAAGTTACTTCAGGATCTCTGAGCTGTCAAAGAAGCTCATCAGACCCAAATATTGCCCGAAGCTAGGATCAAAAGCCCAGCACTTACTAGATCTTAGTTTTTAAACACCAGTCCCAAGGATCCTTGGAAAAAATGATAGTCCCTAGGCCAGGACAGGAAAAGTATAATACAGGGCCTGTAACATCTAATTGTGTCTAAAAAGCAAATGCTTAAAAAAAAGAGAGAGAGAGAACATTTGAAAAGGACACAGAAACTAACTTGAATCAATTTGAAGGGGCTCCCAACAGACAAATCAGACGTGAGCAGCAAAATAATGATAGTTGCTATGAACTGAATTGTGGCCTCCCTTCAAGTCTTTTGTTGGAGCCTTAATATTCAATATGATGGCATTTGGAGACAGGGCCTTTGGGAAGTAATTAAGTTTACATAAAGGCATGAGAGTGGGGCCATCATGATGAGATAGTGTCCTTCTAACAAGAGACCTACCAGAAAGCCTCTGGCTCTCTCCTGCCACATGAAGACTAGCAGGAGATGGCCATCTTTAATCCAATGGTGCTGCTGCCCGGATGTTGAACTTTTAGATTTGGAAACTGTGAGCCAATCAGTTTCCCATGTTTAAGCCTCCCAGTCTGTGGCATTTTGTTATGGCGGCTCTATTACTGAGTAAGACAAGAAAAAGAGACCTCGTTGGAATCCAGCTGGTACAGAGGAGCAGGTGAACACACCCACCTCTCTGCACTTTGTTTGAATAAAATAAAGAATCCATTGAATAAAATAAGAATCCAGTAGCCCACACAGATATGAAAGGAAACCAGCCAGGCGTTCCAGAGAAAGTGTTTCCCTCTCGTTGTAGCAGGGTGTCTTTACCTGATAGAGTGTGGGAGGTAATCACGGACAGCCAGGTCCAGGTCATGAAGTGACCCCTGAGAGTGAGAAGTTGGGAGGTAGAGGAGTTGTTACCCTGGTCTGACTACCTGGGTGACCACTGAGAAAGTCTACTCCCCAAGGGAAAAGCAAGGTTTTTAGAGCAGAAAAGTCCAGGATGGGCGTGTTAGGTAGGCAAAAACAAGAGATGTCAACTACACCCTGCCCTCTGACTGCCCAGCTCCCACATACCGCAGTCTTCCCATATCCTCAAAAATGCCCGCACCTAATAGAGTGCAACAAACCATGTGCAGTCCAACACAGCCCTCTCCCCCACCCCCAAATAGAGACCTCCTCAAGCCATGTCCACATCTATATCCAAATCCATGATCTCTGGGCAAATGTCATTGATCTTGGTTAGATCAGAATGCAATTTCTGCAGGTCCAGCAGCCTAAGGCTGAATGATAAACTAACTCCTCCACTTAACACGTTGCTTGTACAACAGTGGAGAGGAAGAAAAGAAAAAATTGTAACAAAAATCCCTTTGGGAAGAGAGAAAAGGAGGAAAGAACATAAGACTGTCACTTCACATTATCTAGCTCACGCAGGACAAGGACTCCCTCCTGGTAATGGTTAAGTTCCTTGGGTAGCCACTTTGGCCTCTCTCTGCTTCTGCCATCTCCCTCATTTGCTGACCTTCACCGCTGGGTTGTGAAGGGTGTTCCTTTGACAGCTACACTCTCTGGCAATCCAATTCCCATTGCTGAAAGTTTAAGGCTTCCTGATTGCCATGATTGCCTCAGGGGTTGAGCAACTCAAGCTTTTAGTTTCTCAGGGTTGGGGTTTCTCTAGAAGTCCAGTGACCTGCAAAGTCATTAAGATTCTGGCATGTTATGTTTGTTTCAGGACAATTCCTTGCACCAACACCCAAAGCTAGAACTCCACTGAGGTGTAGTCCTTGCACTCAGACCACAGCTTGGAAAATTCTACAGATAAGAATTTGCCAAGTGCCCCTCTGTTCTTTGTCTACCCCAACCATCCATCAGCGATGTGGCCTCCATCTTGGCCAGATAACCCAGCAAACAAAGTGTAGGGAGGTGAGTGTGCTCATAGCGCTGTGCCCAGGCTAAATCCCAGTGATATCTCTTTTTATGGGGCAACTCTCACCCTTGTCTGTGGCACACGTAGGACATCAAGGTCATACTTGAGAGAGATTGGGGGGCTGGATGAGGCATTTATTACCCTTTTTGAGGATCCCTACATGTCTTGCTCTGTTTCTTTCTTCCAGATTAACTTGATTAAGAAACAGAGCTGATTTTTCTAATTCCGTAAGAAGGAAGATTATCTGATTCTCAGTCAACTTGGATTATTAACCACATGCAGCAAAAGCCTTTTTTAGGAAATCCATCACTCATCACTTGGACATGCCTCCTTCCACCAAAGCTCATCTCTTTCCTGTAGGAATTTACTAAAGTCCTCAATAAGTAACCAGCATACCCCAAGATCCTTTTTCCTGCCATGTCTCTTAAGATCCAATACCGGCAGGCACATGGCCCCAGTTTCAGTACAAGCAAATGACTCTAAGCCTGCTGATTTGTTCCTAGATACCAGGGACTGCCAACTTTCCAGCTGCAGATAAATTGTCATTGCTATCCACCGTACACCTGATTCCTTGTTTCAGATTCTATCACTTGCAATACCCCATTTCTGCTACCAACTTTAATATTGAATCAGATCTTTTGGTTTCAGGAGCTCAAGCCGAAAAGTTCAAGGGTAACTATGCCTTCAGTCACAATAGGATTCAGGTGCTCAACTGACACTACTGAGAATATTGTTCAGCAATTAGCTCTGTTTTCCTATGTCTTTGGTAAAAATATGGCTATTAGCAGCTCCCAATTTTTGTTCTACCAGATTAGTGACTTCACAGAAAGACAGCTTCTCATCAAAATGCCAGAAATAATTCTCATTGGACCAATTTGGGATTATGTGTTTATTCTTGAGTCAAATTCCCATAGTGGTGGCAAAGGGGATTAGCCTCAGCAGAGCCCCCTGGACAAAGAGCTGAGCATGAGAGAAATTAGGGCCCTGTCACCAGAGGAGGGAGAATGAATCCTTGGTAGGCACAAGCGACATGTGCCCACTATAACTTTCCAGCTTTAAATGGCAGCCGTACCCAGAGAGAACAGAGAAGGAGGGAATGAATGATCATGGGACATCCACTATGTGTCTTTCATCTGCTTGTTTTTCAATACAATTTTTGAGCATCTATTATTACAAATAATAGAAGCTAACTCATATATGGCATTGAACTCATATATAGCATTTATTATTTACTATGCTTCACACTTATCTCACAATTATCATCCTCATTTTACAGGAAACCAAAGCAAACCATTCAAGGTTTCACAGGATCAGTTGCAGAGCTGGGCCTATGTGTTCCTTTCCTAGGCCTATCATGACCAGATAGATCATGGATTGGGTGGCTTAAAAGAGCAGAAATTTATTCTCTACACTGCAAGAGACTAGAAGTCTCTGAAGAAGGTGTCAGCAGAACCAGACTTCCTTGTGACTCTGGGTAGAAGCCTTTCTGCCTCTTCCTTGAGTTTGGCGGTCATCAGTAATCATGGTGTTCCTTGGTGTTCTTCAGCTAGTAGCTGCCTTCGTCCAGTCTGTGCTTTCATGATCGTACGGTGTCCTCCCTGTGTGTCTGGCTCTCTTCTCCTCTTCTTACAAGGACACCAGTCATATCAATTAGATCTTACCCTAACTATCTTATTTTAAGATCCTATTGCCAAGCTGGGTCATAGTCAAAGATACTGGGGGTTTGAACTTCAATGTATCTTTTGGAGGCACACATAGAGACCTTCAAGCCTGGTCCTGGAGTCTTTGCTCACCTCTAGCCCCAGGTCAGAGAGACAGCCATCAGTGTGCCCAGAGCGAGGAAGCCAGAGTGTGCCTTCCAGGGGCTCTCATAGTGCAGGGAGACATATGTGGCAAAGAGAGCTCCATGGAGGCCAGGCACAGAAACCAGGCACCCACCCATCCTGGAGCAGGTTACGGGGAGGTAAGAAGGATGTGGCAGCTGAGGTGGGGAAGGCAGAAGTGAGCCACAGGCAGAAGGGGAATCATGGGCAAAGGCAAAGGAACGAAGGAACTTGGCTTATTTGTTAAATCAAATCAGTTCAAAGGGAAGTCAGAGGGGGAAGTGGGGAAGAGGATGCTGAAGAGACAGCAGAGGCAGAGCTCTGAAATGTGCAGGAGCTGTGCTGGAGCTCCGATGTCAAGACATCAGGATGGCATGTCCTGGACATCATGAGGAGCTGTCCCATTGGGCAAAGAAGGGGAGAGTCTTAATCAGAGGTGAGACTTAGAGGTAGAGCAGAGGTGCTGAGTCTTAATCAGATCCTCTCTGTCCTGCGAGGTTGGTGCCGCTAGCCCCATTTTATAAAACATAGAAATCAAGGCTTTCAGAGATTAAGTCAGGTAGGTCTAGACACAGAGGAAGAATCCTGCCCAAGCTCTACCCTACAGTGTTCCCATGGGACTCGCTATACTCCTGGAAGTTATGGGAGAGGTGGCAACTGGCAGGCCACCAGGCAGATGCTGAGTTCAGGTCCTACCCTTCCACTCATTAGGGTGTGGCTTAAGGAAAGTTGCTTTTCCTCTCTGAGTGCAAACACCTCACCTTGGCCGGGGTGCTCTGGGGGTACCCAAGAGGTGGATAAGAGGGGCTAGGGGAATTGACATGGCTGGAGCAGCCTGGAGCCACCAGGGTGCCCACAGTCAGTGTTATTGTTCTGAGAGATGACAGCATGTGCTGCTCTGGACAGGCAGAGCTGGAGGATGAAGCACCTTCCAATCAGCTTCATGAGTCATCACCCTGCCACCCACCCCCAGCAGAGCTGCATGTTCTCCCACTGTCTCCTCCAATGCAATCAAGCGCTTTAATTAAAATGAATTCATCAGATTCTTCAGAGGCACAGCCAACAAAGGGAGGAAAAACAGCAATTATCTTCTGGGGACAAAGCCTGAAGGTTTGGAAGTTTCCAGTGAAGAAAACCAAGTGTGGGTGGCATAGAAGGATTTAGCTGGGGGGTTGGAGCGAGGGAGGCCTTGTCCCCTCTGTGCATGAGAGATGCTGGCAGACACACAGCACGGATTCCTGAAGGGCATGTGGGATTTCTAGGGTGGGCTTTTCACACCTCAGCTCTCAGCGGAGGTCCCGGGACTGGGCCTGGGATGCCAGGGTGAAACAGGCTGCTGCCTTCCCTAGAGAGCGAAATGAGGTGGGTGGGTTTGAAATGACTCTGTTTTGTCTATTTGGGAAACAGGAGCCTTGTGCAGGTTAGAATTGCCTATGCCTGGTCCCCTTACTAGAGCATCCTTTTTTTTTTTTTTGAGACAGAGTCTCAATATGTTGCCCTTGGTAGAGTGTCTGCCATGGAGTCACAGCTCACAGCAACCTCAAACTCTTGCCTCAGCCTCCCAAGTAGCTGGGGACTACAGGAGCCTGCCACAATGCCTGGCTCTTTTTTATTGCAGTTGTCGTTGTTGTTTAGCTGGCCCAGGTCTGTTTCAAACCCACCAGCCTTGGTGTATGTGGCCGGTGCCATAACCACTATGCTATAGGCACTGAGCCATTGCTAGAGCATCTTGTCTGCCCTTTGCTCACCTGCTCCAACCAGTTATTCCTGAGGGCCAAAAGCCTGCCCCGACCCCTTTGGCCCACTTGCAGCCCAGCCCAACCCCACAGATGAGCTGGGTGGACTATGCCAGTGTTTGACAGTAGAAACAAGGCACAAGTTATATGCACAATTTAAAATGTTCTAAGTAGCCACATTAAAAAAAAAAATGAAACAAATTAAATTGATTTTCATAATATAGCAGAACCTCTGTAAGTTGTCCAAGGGCCTGTAACAAACTGGTCAACGTACAGAAGTGGTCAATTTAAAGAACTACCATCAAGTACATGTAATGCACGTCCCGTCTATGAAAATTAGGTTAACTTAAGGAGGTGGTCATTGTAAAGAAATGGTCAACTATGGAGGTTCTACTGCATATTGTTTAGCCTAGTAGGTCTGAAGTATTGTTATTCAACATGTAACTAATATTCAAAATCATTAAGTCTTTTACACTAAGTCTTTGAAATCCTGTGTGTATGTTACACTTACATCTCAATTCTGATGTGCCATATTGCAAGGGCCATTGTGGTCAGTGGCCACCACATTGAACACAGCAGGTCTGCACTGTGTGTTAATGGGGGCTAGTGGTCTCAGTTCCATTTATCAACTTGGCGTATTTCCCTCCTGTGTTCACCACCCACCTCCAGGAAGCCTGGCAAAGGGCCCGGTGGCTGGTAGGAGCTTTGAAATTTCTCTGGAGTGAATGAATGGTTGTGTGTGAGCAACCCTCTGCCTGCACAGTAAGAAATGATTCTAGGAGATGTGAGCCTCTATTTCTCTGGGTGTGGCAATGGCCAAGGCATCCTGCTCCAAGTCCCCTTTTCTTTCCTAAGCTACGGGAACCCACTGCCAATGAGGAAACCAGAGACCAACAGGCGAGCTTCTGATGGGTGTGCAAGAGCAAAGGAAAGCAGATAGGGCCATGGAAGGGGACAGAGGGAGACATTTTACTTTCTGCATCCTTCTACTTACCTGCATTCACTTATTTATTTAACCATAAATTCTTATTAGTTCATTAGTTTGTCCATTCATGAAATACTCCTAGAGCACTCCATTTAAGCCTAGTATCTGCCAGACGCTGGTGTTTGGTGAGTACACTAGAAACCTTTCTACCTCTTTCTCTGTAATTCTCTGATGCAGCTCTTCTAACAGAACGTTGTGAAAACTAGAGAAAACCTAAGCACATGAGTGACCCCTGTATACAATGGCCCCTCCCGTCTCCCCATACTCTTTAATTAATCTCTCCTCGCATCCACAACGCCTACTAAATGCCACCGGGCACTCTTACCATCATCTCAATAACTCTCCACTTTTGGAGATGAAAAGCTCTGGCTCATAGAGGCTAAGTGGCTTGCTTGATGTCATCAGCCTTGAGGGGAAGCCAAGATGCAAACCTAATTCTTCCACCACCCCAAAACAGGCAGTTTTGGGCCACACTTCAGGTCTTTGTCACTGCTATTGAAGTGCTTTGCAGTTCTGGCCATGCCTTCCAACAGTGCCCAGCACACAGTGGGTGCTCAGAAAGCATGTACTGAATGGATGGCTGAATTAATTAAATAATTCTCCCTCCCTTTATAATTATTAGTGATTTTTCATTGTTCTAACTAAAATATAGATACCCTGGCATAAAAGACAGATGCGCTTTGGAATCATCTAGGTCTGCATTCAAATCCTTCTCTTGCCCATATTTGCTGAGTGACTGAGCAAGATTAACCTCTCTGAACCCCTGTTCTTTGTGGTTTAAGGCAACATATATGAGATACTATGCCTGTGTGGAATAGTGTTAGGCTCTCAGTAAATTGAGTACCTGTTGAGTTGAATTTAAATTGCAATTGCAATTTCATAGCAGAGTCCTAGGGAGAAAATAAGGCTTAATTTTGGTTGGAAGAAAGATGACAGGGTATCAGACTTACCTGGGGAATGTGCAGAATCCAGATTGCACAGACAATCTGGTTCAGGAAGAATCTGCATTTTAATAAGGTCCCCTGGTGATCTAGTTTCCCGCAGCCCAGGGGGCCCATCTGTCTCTGGGGGAGATCCTATAGTGAATAGTCAGAAAAAACTGTGTCTCAGTGAGTGAGTGGACAGAGGACAAGCATTGGGGCCAGGCCTCAAAGGACAGCAGGGCTTCTTGTTTATCTTACTGCCCCCACTGGCCTCAAATTTTCCAGCTGTTAAAAAGGGGTGAGTCCCAGGCTGTGTCCAGCCCTGTGATGTGCCTTGAATAATTTATCAAGTCTCTCAGTGAGAAACTCATGAAATCTTAAACCCTTTTAAGTCTTCCCAGGAAGGGCAGGCAATCACCCAAAGTCTGTGCTCCACGTGGATCCCAGCTAAGGAGTGGTGCCAAGGTCATGTCCCCCCTGCTGTGACCTTTAGGCCAAGATCCTTTAAGGAACAGAGTGTTCCTTCTTGCTGGATCTCAAGTTCTCCACACACATGAATTATGTATCTAGTTCTTGGCATAACGACAGTGGAGACTGTTCCTAGAACCCACAGGCACATTCCCTAACCTGTCCCCACACCACACTGTAAGGATCACGACCATGCAGGTGGCCTGTGACCAAAGGCCTGGCTTCAAGGCACTTTCCTCTTGCCTCTAGTCCTTACCAGCTCTGTGTGGTCAGGTTAAGTCACCTCTCTGCTTCTGGCCTCAGCTGGGGATAATCAGACCTCCCGGCCCAACCGTTGTGAACATGGCAGAAGAGAATACCGATGAGGCAGCCAGTTCAGAGCCTGGTGCAGATCAAGACTATTCTCACTGTTACTCCTGACAGTTATCCCCACACCCTGGTTTCCCCAAGAGGTGCCAGTGGCTTCATAATGAGGGTCACATGTGCAGTAGGCTGTACTACAGCAGGGCAACCTGGAGGCTCAAGGATTTATTTTATTTATTTATTTATTTATTTATTTATTTTTTTGAGACAGAGGCTCAAGCTGTCCCCCTGGGTAGAGTGCTGTGGCATCACAGCTCACAGCAACCTCCAACTCCTGGGCTCAAGTGAGTCTCCTGCCT
>NW_003852415.1:21953118-22065644 GCF_000181295.1 Otolemur garnettii
CAGCTGTCTTTGTTGTTTGGTGGGCCCGGGCTGGATTTGAACCCACCACCTTTGGTGTATGTGGCTGGCGCCTTAGCCACTTGAGCCATAGGCACCGAGCCAAGGCTCAAGGATTTACCACTTTGAAAGTAAGCAGTGAGCAAGGCTGCTCTGTGTCCTAAAGGAGATATAACCTTACTCTCTCTAAGGTACTCACTAAAAACAAAAGCCCAAAAAATAGCGTATGGAAATGGGCCACCAGAGCCTCGAATTCTTGCCATTTCTCATAAGAACATGCAGGGATGCTCAAGACCCACAGAAGATTACCTCTCCCAACAAGTTAGTAATATTGAAAAGGAGAAATTCTATGGAAAAAAATAAAATAAAGTTCTGTGATAGAGAATGATGAGTTACTTAAACTAGGATAATTGGGGAGGGCCTGCTGGAGGAAGTGGGTTTTGAAATGAAACATTAACCATCAGAAGAAAGGTCTAGAGAAAGAGAGTTCCAAATAGAAGGAAGACCAAAGACTTTTCCCTGAGGGTGTGATCCTAGGACGGAAGGAAGTGTTGTATAGCTGAAGCACCGAGAATGAGAGGGTCGGTGGGCTAAGAATGGGGTGTAAGGGAGAGAGAAGACGGAGAATGGATCCTTTACTAATTCTCCTAAACACCCTTAGGAAAGGGGCCCTTTCCCCTGGGAAGACACAGCCCTTTACCTGGGCACAGGATTCAATGAGGAAGGCATGGCTGAATCTGAAACCCTTCCCACCTCTCTGCCAGACACCTTGTGCAGTGCGCAGCTTTCAGAACTGTACACAAGGACCTGGGTAACCTGTGATGAAACCAAGTGGAAGGGGAAAATAATAGCTCGGTGCTGGCCAGGTTAAATTTGAGATGCTGTTAGCTACCCAGGAGAGGCAACTGAGTAGACAGTTGAATGTACCCCTGTGAAGCCCAGGACAGGGGTCTGGGATCCTTTTACATGCCTGGATGAGGTCACTCATGTAGTGCATAAAGAGAATAGCATGATCTTTTTAGTGTGTATATTTGCCTGTGGAGGGTTTACCAATCAGTGGATGACACCGGCAAGGTACCTAGGAATCAAAATTTAAGGAAGCACTCTACTGTCATGATCCAGCAAATGCAGGGCTGGTACCTGAGAGGGAATGCCACATTAAATCATGAGTCTCCTTGAGTCTAGGCCCGGTCCTAGGTAATTCAATGGAAACTGGATGATCATTAAACAAACAGTGCTGGTACAACTGGGCATCTATTTGGGGAAAAACAAGGGAACTTCGAACTTTAGTCCACACCATATATAAAAACAAAAATGAATCGTAACCCTAAGCATAAAACCTACAATTATAAAACATTTATGAAGAAAATCTTCATGACCTTGAGGTAAGCAAAGATTTCTTAGATGGGACACAAAAAGCATGGATCATAGAAGGAAAAAGAAGATCAGGTGGATTTTATCAAAACCAGGAACTTAAATATACATATTATATAAATGATGGAATATTAGTCATCCTTAAAAAAGAAAGAGATCCTGCCATTTGCAATAGGATGGATGAACTTGGAGGGTATTGTGCTAAGTGAATGAGCCAGACAAAGAAAGAAAAATATACTGTATGATATCCCTTGTGCACGGAAAGAAAAATTAAATATATAGAAACAGAGAGTAGAACAATTGTTACCTAAGGTAGAAGGGGAAATGGTAAGACGTAGGCCAGAGAGTACAAAGCTTCAGGCATATAGAATGAACAAGTCTAGAGACATAAGGTACAACATGATGACTGTAGTTAATAATATTATAGTATAAACTGGTGATTTACCAAAAGAGTAGCTTTTAGGTACTCTTATCACAAAGGAAAGAAGGAAGGAAAGGAGGAAAGGAGGGAGGGAGGAAGGAAGGAAGGGAAGAAGGAAGGAAGTTGTATAAGATGATGGATATATTAATTTGCTTGATTATGGTAATCATTTCACTATGTATAATGCATATGGAGATAAATATATCAAAACATCATGTATACATTAAATGCATACAGTAAAAAAGCCAGAAACAAACAAAAAAAGATATTTAAAACATTTTTTAAATGAAAAAGTGCTGTAGACTAAGAGAAAATATTACAGTTTATATATCTGACATAGGACCTGTATACAAAATAAATCAAGAACTCAATATTAAAACTTAATACTGTCAAAAATTTTAAGAGTAGAGTATAAATGTCTTAGCACAACAAATAAGTAAGGGAGGCGAAGATTACGTTAACCAGTTTAGTGTAAGCAATCCAGAGTGTATATCAAATCAGCACATTGTACCCCATAAATGCATTAATGTACACAGTTATGACTTAATTAAAAAAACTTTAATACTAAACTAATACTTAATACAAAAAAGGCAAGAGATCTAATTTTTTAAAAATATGCAAAAGATTTGAACAAACCATTCATAGAAGAAAATAAATGAATGACCAAGAAGCACATGAATTGGTGCTCGACATCACCAGTCATCAAAGAAATGCAAATTTAAACCATAATGAAATACCACTTTATACCCTCTAAGATGGCTTAAAAAAAATGAGCAATGAAAATACCAGGTGTTAGTGAGAACATGAGGCAACTGGAATTCTCATACACTGTTAGTGTGAACATAAAATGTACACACACTTTGTAAAACAGACTAGCAGTTTCTTATAAGCATATAACTAAGAAAAATATCTATACATAGACTTAAACATAGACATTCACAGACAACCTAATGGGCCTGACAACTAAGGGAGCACATGTTGTAAATCCCAGCTGGAGAACAGGACAAGTTGAGATGCGATGTCCCAGTCCAGGAAAGGAGACAGTAAAAGCAGGCAAGTTCCTTCTTTCTCTGCCTTTTTGTTCCATTCAGGCCCCCACTAAATGCACGATGCCCTCCTACAGTGGAGAGTAGCAAGCTACTTTCTGACTCCATCACTTCCAATGATAACCTCATCCAGAAACACTGTCTTGTAACACTTAGATAAATAATAATGTTTAATCTGGGCACACCATAGAAGTTGAAACATAAAATTAGCCATTACAACATAAAAAATGTTGGTGAGGATGTGGAGAAACCACTCCTCCATTGCGGGTGGAATGTGAAATGGTACAGCCACTGGGGAAAACAGTTTGGCAGGTTCTTTGAAAAGAAAAACGTAACCTAGGAATTGACCTAGGAATTGAATTGCTAGGCATTTATCCAAGAGAACTGAAGACATGTTCATGCAAAAGCTTGTACGTGAAAGTTTATAGCAGTTTTGTGCATGATAACCAAAAGCTAGCAATAGCCCAGATGTCCTTCAGCAGGGGGATGGTTAAGCAAACTATGGTGTATCCATAGCATAGAATGCTACCCAGCACTGATTAGAACAAACTGTTGATACAGGCAACAAACTGGATGGGTCTCCAGAGAACTATGCTAAGTGAAAAACACTAATCCGGAAGGGGTATAAACTGTACGGCTCCACTTCTATGACATTTCTTGAAATGACAAAATTATACAAGTGGAGAACAGGTTAGTGATTGTTGTGGTTAAAGAGTGGATGGGACGGGAGGGAAGTAGGTCTGGCTGTGAAAGAGCAAAATGAGGGCTCCTTGGGGTGATGAATTTAAATACCTTGTATCTTTGTCATAATCAGTGTCAATATCCTGCTGCTGATATTGTATAATTTTGCAGGAGGTTACCATTGGGGGAAACTGGGTAAAGAGTACGTGAGATTTCTGTATTGTTTCTCGCAACTGTACGTGAATCTACAATGATCTCAAAATCAAAATTTTAATTGAAAAGCACCGTGAAATGATTTCAGCCAAAGACTTGCAAGATCTTTACATAAAAATATTAAAGAAGAGCTGAGCATGTAAAGAGATACACCATGTTCTTGAAAAGAAGTCTCTGTCTTTAAAACATCAGTTCCCCACAGTAAGAGTTAATATAGGTTGGATATAAAGTTTATGTGCAATTTAAAACAGTTGTTAACTTTCAATTGCACACGAACTTTATGTGTGTGATCAAGTACAGGTTATTTTGAGAGCCTACCAGGTAATTCTAAAATGTATTCAAGGGAGCAAAGAGGCAAGGGTAAGTAGCAAAGAAATTCACAAAAGAAGAGTGAGGAGACTTACCTTACCATGTATCAATTAGTATAAAGCTATAGTATCTAAGTCACATCAGTGTTGGGGATAGAGCAGTGTTTTTCAACCTTTTTTATCTCAGAGCACACTTGAACCTAGAGTTAAATTTCTGTTAATCAAAAAAAAAAAAAGAGTTAAAGGAAAGAATGTACTTAGGGTGCTTTGAACTTCGTTCAAAAATAATATAATTAACAATCTTTAAAAGTTTTCATGGCACACCTAAGAACCTCTCATGGCACATCATTTGAAAATTGCTGCAACCGATGGAACAGAACCACCTAGAAACAGACCCATACCTGGACAGACACCTGACAAATTTGGTGTTGCAGATGAACAAGAAAGAGCTGGTCTGGCCACTAAGAGACTGGGATAATTGAATATTAAATAGGGGAAAAAGAAAATGGCTTCTTTACCCCATACTTAAATAACCAGTTATGAGAGGATTGAAATATGAAAAGAAACAATATTCTAATTTTTACTAAAAACTACAGAAGAGTATCTTTATGTTCTCAAGTTGGGAAATGATTTCTCAAACAAGGACTAACTACAAAGGAAAATATTAGTAAATTTTGTCCAAATTAAAAGGAAGAATTTCTGTCCATCAAAATATAGAAAAGAGTGGAATGAAATACAAAAATGAAAGAAGATATTTAAACAACTATAACCAGTAAGAGTAGTAACGACAATATTAGTATTTACAAAAAGTCAAAAAGAAAAAAAATCAACAACCAAATTCTTAAACAGAGCACAAAAGACCTCGTGATAGGTATCTGCATCAACAGATGCAACTAATCGACAGATGTATAAAATACGCTCAGCATTCTCAGCAATTATACAAATAAGGATTAAATTCAAATGAAACACATTTTATCATATTTGCAAAAATGTTTAAATCTAACAATGCGAAGTGTTGACAAAAATGTGGAGCAGTAAGAATCGATGCATACTATAGGCAGGGAAGTAAAATGGGTAAACCCTCCTTTGAAATCAGAAATTGGAAAGCAGTGGCATCATTTAGTGAAAAAAGCAGATAAGCTGGCCACACTACCCTACAGGTTCCTTCCTAGCATACGTCCTGAGAGCCTCTCGTACCTGTGCATTGGGCGGTAAGTTTGAGAACGTTCACAGCAGCAGGGTTTGCTGCAGCGGGAAACTTGGAAATGGTCAAAATACCCATCAAAGGCCTAGTGCATCAGTAGACTGACATAGACGTATAAATGAGATATCGTACAGTAGTGAAAAACAACAGACATCGGCTAGCTAAATAATGCTGAGTAAAAAAGGGGAGGGGAGGTCACCAAAGAGCAATTTTATCTTATAAAAACTTAAAGTAATCTGTAAAGGCAAAACTATTAAGAAAAGCAAGAAAACAATATAACTAGTTAGGCGAGGGGGCATGGAAGAGATGCCTTTGGAGAGATACACACCAGGACTTGAAGATTATTGCATATTGTTCTAATTCTTTTTTTTTTTTCCTTTTTAAAATTTATTTCAGGTTAATGTAAGGGTACATGCAACCGGGCCAAAATATTTGATTTTGTTAGGTAGAGTTCATCTTGTGGTTATGTCCCACACACAAAGGGTATGCCAATTGCCCCCCAACCTCCTGCCCATTCAGTGAGAGTAGCACCCTACCCCCCTCCCCCTCCCTCATTATTCCTCCCTCCAACTAGAAATGAAAGGCGTTTTTCTCCTATTTGGGTGTGCATTGGATCATCTACTAGCTTCATATTAGTATTGAGTACATTGGATATTTGCTTTTCCATTCTTGTGATACTTTACTAAGAAGAATGTGTTTCAACTCCATCCGGGAAATTACAGAAGATGTGAAGTCACCATCTTTTTTTATGGCTATGAGAGGTATGGCTTTATTATTATTCAAAGTGTACAGACACGACATATATGTCCTCTTGTAAATGTGAGACTTCAAGATAAAAATATGTAATATTTTTTATATCTAACAAGGCACCATGGAAGGCCCTGAGTAGGCTGATCAGCCAATGGACACAGGAAGGACAGGACAAAGGGAGAAAGCTCTTGCTGTGAACTGTCTGGGCAGGTAGGTGGGCTAGGCTGGGGAGGTGGCAGGAATTATGGGTGGTGTGGAGGCACAGGACTGGCTGAGGTCAAGGAGGGGAGGGAGGGCCAGGGAACTGGAAGGTTTAGAGACCCATGAAGGCAGGGAGGAGGCAAGCAAGATGAGAAAGGAGGAAGGTGGGAAGAGAGAAGCAAGGGAGAAAAAAGAGCAAAAGAGAGAAAGAAGGAAAAGGAGAGAGAGAGAGGAGAGAGAAAGAAAGGGAGAAGAAAAAGATCCAGGGAAGATAAGACATCTTGAAGACCCTCTATGGGTCAGTGAGGTCCTGGTCCCTTTCCCTGGGCCCCCAGTTGCTGAACGACCTTGAATAAACCCCTCCATCTCTCTATGCCATAACTTCCTTGCTTGTGACAAAGTCTGTGAGGTTGGGGCTGCAACAGGCCCCTTTGGACATCTCTGCTGTTCTCATGTTAGCTATGGGATCTGCATGCTTTTGGCTATTTCCTTGAGGTAAGAGAAAGTTGTAACAGCCACAGAGTACCAGTTGGGCAGGTTGTGCACTGTGCAATCCCAGAAGACGACATTTACAGTGTAGTCTCCATTATTAGCTGTTAGTGATCACATTTATTAAGAACACCATATGCCATACACTTTATTTCACTCAATTCTTAGGTTTTGCTACCCTTATTTTACAGAATAGGAAATCTAGGCTCAAAAACATAACTAACTTGAAAAACAAAGTAGAGCTAGGATTTAACCCCCCTTCTTCCCAGTTCCAGAGTCGGGAGCACCCCGGACTCTGGGTGTAGAGTTAGCGTTGACGGCCGGGTCCCCCTTACCCTGGTCCTCAACGACCAGGGCAAGGCATGTCAGCTTTAGGAGAGGACTGCCCACAGCCCCTGGCGCGCTGAGCTCAGCTGCACGTATCTGGGTGTCGACGGCGCTGGACTTGGGTTGCAGGCTGGTTCTTCCACAAACTAGAGGGACGACTTTAGGCCTCAGTTTCCCCATCCAGCCCACACAGGCAGAAGACCGTAGGCGCTCAAGGGTTGTTTGGCCCCGCCCCAAAGGGTGGGGCTGGTAGTGGTCACGTGGAGGGAAGCCTAGTTCCCCCGAGCCCCGCCCCGCGCCAGGGACCCTCCGCCCAGTCGCGGTCTGGAGCTTCGTGTCCAGAACTGGTCTGGGGCACCGTAAGGACTCTGGAGGAACCCCCACGCCAGGGCTGGCGTGGTCACCGCCGCCGCTAAGGGGGCTCAGGCGCGCTTGCTCACTGATCCGCCAGCTCCCGGCCAGCTGTGCAGACGGCTGGACCAGCAACAGCAACGAGGACTCGAGCGCAGGCGGTAGCAGCGACACCATGGATCTCTCCTTTATGGCTGCGCAGGTAACGGAGCCCCTTCGCCACGCGCCCTGGGCCACCAGGTTTGGGGGGGTTTGGGGCCACAGTCTTTCCCTCTCCGCCGGACTGGACTCACCCGCAAGGCTCGGGTTGAGCAGTGGCGCGCGCCCGGGATCCTCTTCTGGTTCTTTGTCCCGAGCCGGGCACCCCCACCTGGTGCTCGCGTCGTGGGCGGCGAGCTCGGGTCTCCCCGGGTGGGGCTGACGATGCGCCCTGCGCGCCCACAGCTCGAGCTGTTCCCACCCAGGTGCCAGGAGGCTGGAGGAGCCTGGACAGCCCGAGTCGCACCCTCCTTGCCCATCCCCCACTTGCCATCCCTCTTTCTGTGTCCCGGAGCCCTCCAAGACTGGGACAGCCCAGACTCGCCTGAACATGAATGGGTGGACAACCTACCTCTTCTGTTTTCCCGAGGCGCCGATAATTTATCACTTGCCGGTGACCTCGAACGCCTCCCTCACCACTTGTCACCTCTGTGAGTGGGGCCCAAAGCCCCGGCCGCCTGAGGAAGGCTGTGAGACCTGTGTTGTGTGACCTGCCAAGCCTATAAGCGCGCCTGTCGTTTTATCCCTTTTTGCTTTGTGCTGAGGCTAATTAGCCAGCAGTGCCTAGTGCGACCATCAGCCTTCCCTAGACACGAAACAGCCTCCCAATGGCAGGAAAAACAAATGACCTCTCTCTGCTTGGACCCCTCCCCCGGAGAATCCCCTTGAGTTCTGAGCGTGGGTGGTCAATGTGTTTCTGTGCTTTAACTCTCTCTGAGCCAGAACAAAGATGAACATCCAATTTCTCCATCCTTTGTAGGAAGACCCAGTGCTAGCCACAGTGTAGCTCGAGGGATGGGCTGCCTGCGAATGGTTTGGAAGAATAAGTCCCTTTATACCAAGTTCAGAACTTGCGCCTCCTCTGGTCGGGAGCAGATAGGTAGGAAAGCCTCCCAGGCTCCCCTTCTGTCTGATGGGTGTATGGCAGGGACCCCACTTACTGCTGTTGTCTTTGACAGGGAATGAAGTTTGAGGGGACACTTTCCTCTTCCCCAAACTTCACCAGTGGGGGAAGGAAGCCTCTCTACGAAGTAACAGCAAAATCCAGACTGTATATGGGGACATCGAGTCCCCAACAGGCATGAAAAGGATGTAGAACCCTCAAGGTGGCTTCAAGGAACCCAGATGCAGGCTCTTTGGCAGCCTCCTAACAAGTTTTCAATCATGCTAATTGTTCTGAGTATCGCTGGCCCCTTTTTTCCTGATTTTTTGTCTCCTGTTTCTGAACCCATGCTTATAAATATTACTGTGTAATATCAGTAGACATCAGGTGGTGGTGACTTTAGCCTCATGATAACTGAGGAGGCTTTCCAGAATTTATTTCTAACGGGAAGAAGAGTGTACACAATGTCTCTGCCTCCCCCTCTGGATCCCACTGCAATGCTTGAGTTTCCATGGTTACAAGATAAATTGATCATTGCTAAGGGGCTGGCTAGAGCATCAGGGGTTGCCATGGTAATTTGATAAAATAAACAGGGCTTTGTAGTGCCTTCGGCAAAACCTGCAGACACTGGGTTCTTATTTTTCTTTTTTGTGAAATTCACATTCCACTAGGTCAACACATTCCCCTTGATGTTTGGCATTGATTACACGTTCAGTACAGTGCTGGCCACGAGGGTCGGAAACATGAAGTGCCACACAGACGGGAACAAGTGCTGAGGTTGGCTGAGTACCTACTGTGTGCTAGCCTCTGGGTACTTGAGCACTTTACTACAGGAAATCCTTGCAAGTCTGTGATGTAAGCCCAGCTTTATAGATCAGGATACTAACCTTCAACAAGATTAAATAATTTACCCAAGGACACACCATTAGTAAGGAGAGCTGGGTTTCCAATTGGGACCTGAGTCTTTTCCCATCTTTTATCCCAAGAAAGTCACAATATAAGGCATAGGACAGACATGTTTTGAAATAGTTCATCTCTTCTTCCCCCAGGAAAGTGATCCTGCTATTGTGTCTCTCTCTCATGAAGCCCTGCTGGTTAGTGGAGAGCCTTCTGGTGTTTGGTCTGTCCTGCGTATCCCTGTCAGGGTGGGAACTGCTACTTCTATCTGCGGCACTTAGCAGTGCTTGGCCAGAGAGAGTGCTTAGCACCTGCTCTGGGTATGCACAAGGACCACCACCTGTGTTTGACAGTCACAGTCACTACCCCTCACTGCATTCTGTCCCAGAGAAATGTTAGTGGACCTTCCCAGTTCCTCAGCTAGTGTTGAGTTTTTGCCTTGTGCCAAGCTCCATGCCAGGCACTGGAACAAGGATGCTAGGGGACAAAGTTGAAGGTGATATAGATTTTCTTTCGGGTGCTTATAGGGAATTGGAGAAATGACAGCCCAGGCCAAGACCTAGTGAGGAAATGGCTCATGTGATGGGATGAACAAGGAACCTGGCACATAGTAAGTCCTCAGCAAGTATTTGTTGAATGATTGGATGAAGATGATGCAAGCTGTGTGTTCATAAAAAGACACTAGTGGAAAAAGACTAAATTCAAGGTGTTAAATGCCCTCCCCATTAAACAGCTGTCATCATCAGGACTTTGAGAATGAAGGCTCTAGATGGGTTAGAATATAGGCAGATTTCCCCTGGTGGGCCTGGGAATAAGAGTATTCTAGGTGGAGCCACTTGGATGTAGGGCAGCCCAGACCCCTACAGAGAGCTGGGAGGCCTGGGGGCACAAGAAGACTGAGAGAGTGAGGCAGGGCCAGGTTAAATAAGATGCTGACTGTTGGGATGAGAAGTTCCCATTTAATCAGTAGGAATTGGGAGCCATTGCAAGTTATTGAGCAAGGGAATGGCACATGTAGTTGATACAGTTCCTTGGGAAGACCCGGTCCCAGTGGAGGATAGAAGCTAGAGAGATGGACAGAAGTGCAGGCTGGCACCATTAACTGATTAAGGTAATGAAACCAGATCCACATGACTCAGACTCCAAGCTCCCAAGCTGCTTCTCCTTCACCACGTCTTTAAATGTGATTCCTGTTTTCAGCTTAAGTCCCAGAACATATTAACTATTCTAGAAAGATTTTCCTCTCAAAAGCTGAGCATTAAAAAAGATACTCTATGTGAATGTATGTAATGACACCACTTATCAGCAAATCCTCCTAGGCAGGGGTAAACCCCCACACACACCCCTGCACAGTACGTGAGGCTGTGAGTGAGGATGTGGGACAGACTGTGGACTCTGAGAGTGTGAAGGTACAGCTTGAGGGTCCCATCTCACCTCTGAGCCCTGGAGACTCCCAGCTGCCCTTGCAAGGGAGCTGCCCAAGTCCACTCCACACAGCCCCTGGGCCCCTGGAGACTCTCAAGTGTGTGAACAGTGAAAGGGGGCATTGTTTCTCTATGGCTGGAAGTGGCCAGGAGGACGGTGCCACCTAGGCCCTCAGGAGGCTGGATAGAGGGGGAGGATCACAGACCTTTAAATCTGAGCCCTAAATCCCTGTGTCACTAGTGGGGTAGCCCGTGTCTAAAGACAGCCACCATCTAATCCTTCCCCCACTTCTGTACTCACTGGCTGCCCCACACCATCCTCAAGAGCTGTAATCTGATTTCCCTCCCTTTGAGTGGGGAGCTGGCCTTAGTGACTTTCTTGGCCAGACAAATGCAGTAGTAGTGACATTCTGGAATTTCTGAGCTAGGTCCTAAGGAGCCTGCAGCTTCCACCTGGGATTGTGGCAAGCTTGCCATGCAAGATGTACAGCAATACTGAGGCTACTGTGCTGGGGGAAGGGAACAAATACTTAAGGAACCTTCAGCATGCTGGGCCAACACCAGTTACAGGGGCCTGGGACAGACAGCAAAGACAGGCGTGCTCATTCATTCACATGTTCTTATGGCATCACCTTCCTGCTATATAGCTCAGCCTCATTTTTGTTGTGCACTGTCCCATTCCTTTACTCACTGGTGTCTGTCTAGTAGTTCGCAAATGTCACTGCCATTAGAGTCACCTGGGGGCTTTTCAAGAGTTCTGCTGTCCAGGTTTCCCCCAAATAATCCCGTTGGTATCTGGGGTAGGAGCTGGGCATCAATTTTTGCTGATCATCCCCTAATTGATTCCCAGGTTTTGTCAAGGGTGAGACCCAGAGTATAAACCCACCCTATAGAGTTCTCCCCTCTCCCATCCCCAGAAGAATCTGATCCTTAGCTAGCTCTCTGGTCACTCTCAGGTCATAAAAACTCATGTGATCACTGGACACCACCAGATATAATATGGATTGTATAATTTAAAATATTTAAGCTGAGAATAATCAAACTTTGGAAATTGCTCGAAAATTGAAGTTCTCCTTATGGTATCATCACACCACCTTATACAGCAGTCCAAGAACTGGGGGGAAGGAAGGGTCCCTGACCAGGAATCAGCTTCAGAGAATCTTCCATCCTCTGATTACTACAAAATGTTGTATTTGTGCATATTTTTAAACAAAGCCATGAAGAGGCCTCTAATGGTTTCCTAGAGCTGCTGTAACAAATCATCACAAAGTGGATGGTTTACAACAATGGAAATGTATTCTCTCAGTTCTGGAGGCTAAAAGTCCACAGTCAAGGTGTCTGGAGGGGCATGCTCCTTCTGAAGGCTCTGAGGGAGAGTCTGGTCTGTGTCTCTTAGCATCACAGTGTTGCCTGCAGTCCTTGGCCTTCCTGGCTTATAGACCTGTCACTCTGATTGTTGCCTTTGTGATCATGTGACGTTCTCCCCATGTGTCTTTCTGAGTCTCTTCTTATAAGAGTATCAGTCATACTGGCATAGGCCCCAGTGACCTCAACTTGATTACATTTTCAGAGACCTTATTTACAAATAAGGACACATTTAAAGATACCAACAGTTAGAACTTCATCATATGTTCCAGGGGGACACAATTAAACCCATAACAGGGTCTAAGGACCCTTGTGTTAGTGGCCATTGGTCTTAGAGAGGCAGTGATCAGATCACTTTCATAAACCTTAGTTTCATCACCTGTGAAATTAGGATAAACTGCCTTCCTTGAGGAACTGTTCATTTAGTTGTTCAGCAAATGTTTCCTGTATGCCACACCCTCCCTACATGGAGTGCTGGGGGAAGGAGGTATCCTGCAGGCCCTGTGTGTAATACACGAGAGGATGGGAGTAAACACGGGCCCCAGGAGACCCAGGAGCCTAGAGGTCAGGGAAAGAGCTTCTGGAGATTTGGCTTGAGCTGAGTTTGAAGGATGCAGAGATGCTATGCAGACATAAGAGTTGGGACTTTCCAAGCACACAACTGTGTGCACAAAGGCAAGAGGCTTGAAATGATGTCTCTTGTTGGGGGTGTGAGTTATAGGATGAAATCCTAAGTGGACAGAGTGGCTAAGTTGCCCAGAGGTACCAATAAATGCTGTAAGCCTCATGCTATAAGCCTAAACTCCGGGCATTGGCTGGAGCAGAGGAGACAGGTGGCAAAGGAGTGGGAGATGAAGCCAGGGAGCCTGAGGCCAGCCAGGTGACCTCAAGGAATAGAGTCAGGTGTGGTGGAGGTTGTGGTGCCCTGGAGAGCTGGGCCTGGCCTGGAGGGGGCCTTCACTGAGCTCCAGCCCCTTATGTGTGCCATGCAGACACACAGGCCTAAGGCTGCAGGTGATTTAGGATTTAAAGAAAGCTGAAATTCTGGATTTTTTAATGGTAACTAATTTATTTATTTATTATTATTATTTTGAGACAGAGTCTAATTGTTGCTCTCGATAGAGTGCTGTGGCATCATAGCTCATAGCAATCAGACTCTTGGGCTCAAGTGATCCTTTTGCCTCATCCTCTCAAGGACCTGGGACTACAAGTATCTGCCATAATGCCTGCCTAGTTTTTCAATTGTTTTTTATTAGAGACAGAATCTTGTTCTTGCTTTTGCTCAGTGTGTCTCAAACTCCTGAGCCAAGCAATCTACCTACTTTACCCTCCCAGAGTGCTAGGATTATAGGTGTGAGCCATCCTGCCTGGCCTAATATGGAATTTTTAACAAATAATCCAACCATGATGTGAACTGCTGTGATTACCTTCTGCTTATTATTTCAATTAATAACTGGCTTAAAGTGGTAACTTAATTTTGATCATGATTTTGTGGGACCAGGATTGAACTTGGCTAGACAGCTTGTTTCTGCCCCAGTGGCATCAGCTGTAACAGCCAGGGCTGGAGTTTAGGCTGACAGCATGAGGCTTACAGCATTTGTTGGTACCTCGGGGCCACTAAGCCACTCTGTCCACTTAGGATTTTATCCTTTAAGGGTTTCTTCAAGCATCTTGGGCTTCCTGTTAAGGTCATTGCACTTCTCATATGATGTTAGCTTCCCCTAGAGCCAACAGTCCCAGGTGCAAACTGCAGGCTTCTTAGGACCTAGCCCTGGAAGTCCCAGAATGTCACTAACATTACATTCTTTGGGTCAAGAAACTACTAAGTCCAGCCCAGATTCAAAGATAAGGGAGATAGATTCCAGCTCTTGATATTAGGGGCAGTGTGCATGTCTAGCAGGGGATGGAATAGATAGTGGTTGTGTTTAGAAACTGGCTACCACTTGGACCAAAGAGAACAGGTGTGAGGGCTGGATCCATCCTGGGCTGCTGCCTGTTATCTCTAGACTGGGCAGGTGTGTGCAGAGGTTGGCAAAATTTGTATACTGCCCAGCTCTGGAGAGAAGGAGGTAAGCTATGACTTTATTAGGCTGAACCATATGAAATTGCTGATATTTGACCATTTTTGACCTACAAAATGACAGTTTCATTTGGTTCAACTTCATGTCAGGGAGCTGTGAGAAGTTTTTCTGTGTTTGAAGAGCTGGGAATACCCCCACGTCTCCCCTCAGCCCACCTCTTAGAACCTTGGCCTTGCTAGGTGGGAAGACACAGTCACACTTGGAACGTCACATTGACACTGAGCCTGTCTTTCTGGAAGATGCCATGTGTGAGTGTGCTCATGGGTGAAACGCCAGCCCCCCTTCTGCAGACCCCTAGGACCTGAGAGATTCACAGTTAATTTGCACTTTAATAATTTTTCATGGAGGGGGAAAAAATCACAAGAGACATCTGGTGATATTGGAGCTACAATTCTGTTATTTCTTGAAACAGTCTTCACCACCCTCAAGGGCCTGCGGGATCATTCTGACAGGTCCACAAAAAACTAGCAGAAGTTTTCTGTCCCCAGAGGAACACACCACTACCCAGAAAAACAGAATTCCAGGGAGTCTGGCTATCTGCTACTAGGATAATATTTTCTGCGGCCAGTGGGTGCTCCTTTTCCTTAAAGCAAGAATCATCATTAAAATACAAGTTGTCTGTTATCTCAAATGATTTTAACCAAAGTGCCTATCTTTTTGTGCTTCAAATTCCCGTTGCAGATATTTAAATATTTTATCTTTCTAATTAGATCTGCTTTAGGAGAGAGTATAAAGCTGCATTTTTGCAGGGGTGTAATGAACAGTTAAGGAAGAAGTAAAAATCCTGGTGATTTTTGTAGACCAAATTTTTCAAAAATGTTTTGAGATGCCAGACATTTGACTTGAAATAATGGAATCTCACAGAGCTAAGAGAACTGGGGCATCTGGAGGTGCACTGTAAGTCTACAAGTAAATGCTTATGTGTTTACAGAGGCCAAGCTACGTGATTTGCCCTCCTTTGGGGCCCTTAATCCAGCTCCTGCTGAAGTGAGAGAAACCCATCTCTGTTCCTGCCCTCTCCATTCTGGCCCCATAAGATGTACCTTCCCATCATAGCTGCTGTTTAACAGACACTTTTGAGGTACCAGCAAGCCCTGTATTTAACAATACACGGAATCTCACTAAATCCTTACAATGGCTCCGCCAAATAGGCACTTTTAGCTCCACTTTACAGATGAGGAAACTGAGGCTTAGACTGGCAATGTCCCTTGCCCAGAACATATAGCTTAGATTCAAACACAAGTCTCTGTGCCATTTCAGCCTATTTTTTAAAGACTGCTTTTTTTTTTTTTAGAGAAGTTTTAGGTTCACTGAAAAATTGAGGGGAAGATACCAAGATTTCCTTTAGACTCTCTACACATACATATACACAAACTCTTCTAATATTGATATCCCCATCATACTGGCACATTTGCTACAAGTGATGAACCTACATTAACACATAGTTGTCACCTAAAGTCCATAGTTTACATTAGGGTTCATTCTTGGTGTTGTACATTAGATAAATGTATAATGACACATGTCCGCCATTACAGTATCTTATTTTCTAAGTTGCTCAGAGGTATTTTCACTGCCCTGAAAATCACCTGTGCATCATCTGTTTATCTTTCCTTCCCCTTAATCCTAGGCAATCACTGATAATTTTGCTGTCTCCATAGTTTTGCCTCTTCCAGAGTATCATGTAATTAGTATCACACAATATGTAGCCTTTCAGATTGGCTTCTCTTCCCTGGTTATGTGCAGTTAAGCTTCTTTCAGGTTTCTTCAGGGTTTGACAGCTGCTTTCTTTTTAGCGGTATATAACATTCCATTGTCTAGATGTTATTAATTTGCTTACTGAAGGACATCTTGGTTTTTTCCAAGTTTTGAAAGTTATGAATAAAGCTGCTATAAACATCTATCTTGCAGGATTTTGTGTAAACAGAAGTTTTCAAGAGCCTGTTTTAAAATCCAATCTTACAATCTCTACTTTTTAATTGGAGTATTTGAACCAGTTATATTTAATGTGATTATTGATATGGTTGGGTTTAAATCTACTATCTTCTATATTTGTTTTCAGTTTTTCCCATCTGTTCTTTATTCTCTTTTTCCTCTTTCGCCACCTTTTGTGTTACTTGAGAAATTTTTACTTTTTCCATATTATTTCCTCTGTTGACTTCTTAAACATAACTCTTGTTATAATATTGTAATGGCTGCTTTAGTATTTACAGGATCGATCTTAATTTACCACAGCCTATCTGCTAATGATATTATATCACTGCACATATATATGGTAAGAATTTTACAACAGTATACTTCTGTGTCTCACCTCTCAGTTTTTGTGCTGTTGTTGTCACATATTTTGCCTGTACATATGTTATAAACCTTACACTACATTGTTATTATTTCTTTCCAAAGTCAGTTTTCTTATAAATGATTTAAATTGTAAGGAAAAAAAACTTTAAAAATTTTTCTCTTATTGGCTTGGCGCTTATGGCTCAAGCCGCCAAGGCGCCAGCCACATACACCTGAGCCAGTGAGTGTGAATCCAGCCCAGGCCCGCCAAACAACAATGACGGCTGCAACCAAAAAATAGCCAGGCATTGTGGCAGGGGTCTGTAGTCCCAACTACTTGGGATGCACAGGCAGGAGAACTGTTTGAGCCCAGGAGTTGGAGGCTGCTGTGAGCTGTGGTGCCACAGCACTCTACTCAGGGTGACAGCTTGAGGCTCTGTCTCAAAAAAAAAAAAAAAAAAATATATATATATATATAATTTTTCTCATATTGTTATTATTTCCGCTGCCCTTCATTCCATTGTATAGATCCATATTTCTTTTTTTTTTTTTTTTTTTTTTTTGAGACAGAGCCTCAAGCTGTCCCCCTGGGTAGAGTGCCATGGCATTACAGCTCATAGCAACCTCCAACTCCTGGGCTCAAGCGAGTCTCCTGCCTCAGCCTCCCAAGTTGCTGGGACCACAGGCGCCCGCCACAACGCCCGGCTATTTTTTGGTTGCAGCCATTATTGTTGTTTGGCGGGTCCGGGCTGGGGATTCGAACCCGCCACCTTAGGTGTACGTGGCTGGCGCCTTAGCCGGTTGAGCTATAGGCGCCGAGCCATAGATCCATATTTCTATATGGCGTCACTTTCCTTCTGCCTGAAAGACTTACTCTAGTAATGCAAAAGTGCCAATGATACACTTCTTTCATCTTTTGTAGTTTTAGGGGAGAAAAGAATTTTTTTAAAAATTTGCTTTCATTTTTGAACAGTATTTTTTTTAACAGGGCATAGAATTCTAAGTTGACAGTTTGCTTAAAGACATTGCTCCAGCTTCTAGATTCCATTGAGAAACCTACTATCATCTTTATTTTGTTCTCTGAACATAATGTGTCTTTTTGCCCCCCTCCTGCTTTAAATATTTTCTTTTTATCACTGGTTTTGAGCAATTTGGTTGCGATTTACCTTAATGTAGTTTTCTTCAAGTTTCTTGTACTTGGAGTTTGGAGAGTTTCTTACATTGATGAATTTATACTTTGTGTCATATTTGGAAAAAATTCAGCTATTATCGCTTTACATTTTTTTTTTCTGTCATTCCTTCTCTTTGATCTCCTTTTGAGACTTCACTTACATATACATTAGGTTGCCTAAAATTGTCTTATATTAAACTGATGCTCTGCTCATTTGTCTTTTCTGTTTGTGTTTCATTTAGATAATTGGTATTGATATGTTTTCAAGTTCACTAAGTTTTTTGCTGTAATATCTAATCTGATAACCTCACTTAATGTATTTTTAATATTAGACATTGTAGTTTTCATCTCTAGAAGCTAATTTGGGTCTTCTAAAAGATATATTTCTTCTATTCTCTCTATAATATGGTCAGTGTTTCTAGCTTTTTGAACATATGGAATATAGTTATAACAACTGCCTTAATGTCTTCATCCACTAATTTTAAATCCCAAAATGGCTGTATTCTTCTCAGGGTCTTGAAGATTTCTTTCCCATAAAATCCACCTCTGTTCTGGGTTGATTTTGAGTGATTGGTTTTTCTTCTCATATGGTTCCTATTTTCTTGCTGCTTTGCATGCATAATAATTCTTCATTGGATGCCAAACCTTGCTGGATGCTAGATAGTTTTGCATTTCTATAAATATTCTTGAGCTTTGTTCTGGGATGCGTGTAAGTTACTTGGGAACCATTCCATTTCTTAGCAGGGGAGGTGTTGCTTTTAATATTTGTTAATCAGGGCCAAGCCATATTTAATCTAACAGTAGTTATTCCTCACTCTTGAGACAAGGCTGTTCTGAGTATTCAACTCAATGCCCTGTGAATTATGAGATTTTCAAAATGGTTCATGGAAACAGGTACTATTTCGGGCCCTGTATGGATAATTTTTTTCCCTGCCTCAGGTAGTTTCAACACATGTAGGTACTCATCAGTTCTCTGTTAAAGCTTTGAGTGGTCATCTGCAGACCTTCCGTGTTACCTCTCTGTGCAGCTGTTGTCTCTCCATCCTCTGACCTGCAGTGTCTAGCTGCCTGATTTCTTCACACTCTCAGATCCATTTCTTCAAGTCAGGGAGTCCATTGAGCTCTGCCTGAGTTCCCTACTGATGGCCTGGAAACTCACCAAAGGCAGTACCCTGGGGAAGATATATGGCTTACTTTACTTATTTTCTGTCTTTCAGGAGTCATTGTCTTTCACTGTTTGATGCCCAGTGTCTTGAAAACTATTTTTATATATTTTGTCTGAGTTTTTAGTTGTTTACATTAAGAAGGTATATCCACTCCCTATTATATCATCTTGGCTAAAAGTGGAATTTTCTTTGAGCCTGTGTTTTTATCAACTGTACTTCTACCCTTACTCCTTTCCTCCTGTTGCGGAAAGAGGAATGCAACTCTGGACCACTGCCTCCATCCTCCACCTCTGGAACCTTGGTCCAGCACTTCCCTTTCTCTAGTGAATGCCTTTAAATGTGAATAACGTGTACAAACCTTGCAGGTGGTTTGAAAGTCAAACCACTCATGGACTCACCCAATTCCTTTCCAGCCTGCCATTGCCACTTGGGGTTCTTGTATGTGTTCTACTACAGGGTATTCCCTGGAATAGTCTGAGGAGCCAGTCTGTGTTTTAGGTGTTGGGTCTGCATGTTAGTAGCCAGAAATCAGACGGCTTGGTGAGCAGATCTGGGTGTTTTGGTGCCTGTGTTTGAGGCAGCTAAACCCTAGGAAGCCTCATTCCCCACAAAAATGAAAACAAGGGCTTGCGAAAAGCAGGTTCTCCAGCCAAGGCTCCCCAGATGGCAGCCCTTGCACATCCCCATCAGACCCCATGAGGACCCCTCATCCATCTCCTGTGCACAAAGTTCTAGAAGCTGATTAGAAATGCATGAAGACTTAAATTCCAGTGGCCTTGCAGGCGACCTGAGAGGGCCAACCAATGTGCTCTCTTGGGCACCCTTTGTCACCACCTGTCCTTGCCCAGCAGCTCCACCTGCATCTCCTGTCTCCTCTCTGACTTCCTGCCAATCCTCTTCCCCCACTGTAGAAATTCCACCTGGGCCTCAGTGTGTGTTCAAATAACCAAATCAATCAGGCAGGGTCAGCCGTGCAGGCAGGTTGTGTTGGAGAATGCTGAGAAGCCAAAAAGAAGCTACGCCTGCCTTTGTCATCTTTGTCATCCTCACCAACGTCATGAGAGCAGCCGTTACACCCATAACATCATTCTTAGCATGCAGACAGGTGAGGCAGGAGCCCTGCCCTCAAGTGGAAAAGGAGGAGACAGATGGCATAGGTGAATTTAAGCACCAGCTAAGCACCAGGTTCCGTGCTGCGCAACCATCCTATGGGGGAGGGGGGTATTATCTGCATGCCTGTCTTAGAGAAGAGGATATTAGGGTGCCAAGAGCCCTAGGGTCTTACTCAAAGTCATCCAGGTAGGAAGAGACTAAGTTGAGGTCAAGGGTAGGCCTAAGCCCAGAGCCCAGGTATCAGCCTTGTTACAGCTGATGGATTGCAAAGTGCTGGGGTGAGAGTGGAGGGAGATTGGAGACCCACATGTTGGTTCTCCATCACAGCCCTCTCCAGCACACCGTCTCTGGAGTCTGTGTGGGCAGAGTGGATTGTGGCTCAGACAGGCTGGTGCCAGAGGTGGGGAGGGAGGCCACAGGAGGCTGAAAGACCTGACAGGGGCACAGAGGAAGGGAAGCTTGCTTCCTACTGAGGTCTCGTCTCTACCCCCGAGGTCTCCTCTCTACCCCCGTAGTTCTGTCCTATCCTCCATCAGCACACCCTTCCTATCTGAGGCTCCCTCGGGCAAAGGTTCTCATTCTCATCTCATTTATGTCTGAATTACTGCTGCCCAGCCTGGGTCTAGACCTGGTAAATATTTAAAATGAATCCAGGGAGAGCAGGGACTCAATAAAAGCATGAGAAAAGCTGGATAAAAAGCCACATCTTGCATCAGCTTACTGGGCACCTTCTTTTTGGATCTAGATTACAGCTGCCCCCCAAGGCCACTGTTTCCTGACAGCTCCATTCTGTCCTCAGGCTCCCTGGCCTCCAGCACCCTCCCTTGTCCTCTGCAGTGTGTGCTGCATGCCAGGCCCAGCTGTCTTCTCCAGGCCACCTGCCACCCAGATGCCTCCCAAAGTTGTGGAGCACTGTTATGGGAGCAAGCCCAGCCAGACCACAGGCTCACCCTGTCATTCCCAGGCAGCCCATCTGAGGAGGAGGTGCACAACAAAGAGGAATGCCCCAGACATGAGACCTTGGTGGAAGACCACCCACGCAGGCTGCACCACACCACACACCCCCATAGCACTCTTTTTCCACGAGTATCTGCTCCCCTTCTATGCAGGAGACCCTCAGAGGCTAACAGAATAAGCTCTGCCTCTCTCTGTGGGTTGCAACCCCTTTGGACTGTATTAAAGGTTCTTAGCATGAGGAAGGTTGAGAACCACTGCTCCAGAGCCTCAGGGCCTGGCTCCTAGAAGATGTAATAAATGCCCCTGCTGAGTCATAATCAGCCCCTACTCAGTGTGAGTCCTCACTTGCCTGTTTACATTCCTTTAAGACCCAGGCCCAACCACCCATACAGGACTAGGAGCCTAATGTGCCCAGTCCCTCCCCAGCACTCCTTGTAAATGTATCTGTATCTTCATTGTGAAGCATCCACTGTGTCTGTATCCTTAGCACCTCACAAAACAGCACCTTCCATTGGAGTCAGATGGCCTTGGACTCAAATGTGGCCTTGCCACTGCGCTGCTGGGGAAATCAGTCAATGGCTCCCAGCCCTGGCATGCTTGGCTGTGCAATACAATGATTGTAATTATGATAAGTTCCTATGAGCCTTGGGATTTGGAGGCTTAAATGTAGTAATGTGACATCTCATAAGTGGTCAGTAAAATGGGATTGTTCACTACAGCCTTCCTTTCTTCAGACAAAAATCTTCTCTTTCACTCTGTCCATGGGTCATCGGAAGCAAGTCTAACCTTTGCATGTGGTAGCATGTCCTTGGGCTGTGGAGAGCCCCTGAGAGGGGAAAGCAGGAGGCCTCAGTTCCAGGCCTGGCCCTGCCACTCATGACTTGGAGCTGTTTGACTTGAAACAAGATGCTTAGCATCTTGGAGCCTTGGTTTCTTTGTCTGCTAAATGGGGACACTAATGTAATACATAGCTTCTGGGATGGGTTAGAGAATCAAGTGGCAGGACTGCACAAGAGCCAGAAATTATCCTAAACATCCTCCCTCTGCACCATCCCTTTTGCAGGGGGACTGAATGTGGCCACTTCTCTCAATTTCTATTCCCACATGCATATTCTGTTTGGAATCTTCACCAGGTCAGGTCCTGGTCTGTCAGGATTCTCATAAAAGAGGTTGCTCAGAATAGGATATGATACTCCAGGAAACTCTATCACCTCCTTGCACCTAGCCCTAATACATTCATTAATGTGGCCAGTGAGAGACAAATCTCGCCTTGCGTGATAATGAAACGTTGACTGCTTCTGAGGGGAGGTCTCTCTTTCCTGGATGCTGCTGTTCAGCCACATCTCTCCTCCAGAATTTGTGCAGCTGATATTTTTGAACCTTAGCACAGATATGTCAAGAACTGTGAAAGATCTGAAATTTTACCCAGCTTTCAAATTAGCCTGCCACAATTTCAAACATGCTAACAGAACACTTGAGACTCCCGGATTTAAAGTCAGAGGACATTATTCTTTTTTTTTTTTTTTTTTTTTGGAGACAGAGCCTCAAGCTGTCCCCCTGGGTAGAGTGCCGTGGCATTACAGCTCACAGCAACCTCCAACTCCTGGGCTCAAGCGAGTCTCCTGCCTCCGCCTCCCAAGTAGCTGGGACCACAGGCGCCTGCCACAGTGCCCAGCTATTTTTTGGTTGCAGCCGTCATTGTTGTTTGGCGGGTCCGGGCTGGGGATTCGAACCCGCCACCTTAGGTGTACGTGGCTGGCGCCTTAGCCGGTTGAGCTATAGGCGCCGAGCCCCAGAGGACATTATTCTTCACACCACAGCAAGCAGCTTGAATTTCACGTTCACATCAGTACCCTCTTCTCTGCAAGTCCCATGAGGGCAATGTGTGACCACCCAGGTGGATTCTGTATACACAGTGTGTTTGTGTAACAGCTGAAGAACCTCTGCTCAGGAAACCCTAGTGTTTTAAAGGAGGCTACTAGCAAACACGCCCAGCCTTTGCCTCAAAGGGAGAGATGTCATCCTGGTGTGGAAACCAGTGTGCCCTCCTCCTCAGAGGAGGCACTATCTCTTTTGTCAGGGCTGTTTACTATACAAACATCTTTGAAAAGATAGATGGTTCACCATAGCTACCAATGCCTTCAATCACAAGGCAGAAAGGAGAGGCCCATTGGAGTATTTATACTTACTCCTCACAAATACAGCTGCAGGGACCTGGGCTCTATCTCAGCCTGGCCACTCCTGAGCTGTGTCTCCGTAGGCAAACTACTTAACCTTTCTGATCCTCACAGAGATTTCCACAGCCTGTAAAGGAGATACAATGTCTGCCTCTCAGAAGTGCTCTAAGGGACCCCTTGAAGTAGTGTTCCTGAAGCGGGACAGAGGTCACTGTGATTTGGAGCCCATCCCTCTGACCGCTTAATTCTCCTCCCTTCACTGTTCCTCTCTGATGAGGTCCTTGGGACTCCTGCCTCTTCCCTGTCAAATGGGGCAGACTCACCCTCGAGGTCCTGAGCCCACTGGGCAGCTAGTGTTGAAAGGCCTGGAGCAGAGAGCACAGAGCCTGGGTCACACCTGGGCTCTAGGACCAGGTGTTACTTTCTGCCCCTCAAGTTCCTCATCTGTAACATAGAATCCACCTCCTGGGATTTAAAGAGAAAAAGATAATAAACACCGGATGTTTGGAACCTTCCTGTATTACGACAAGAGCTCAGTGAAGCCACTTTGATGCCATTTGGGCAGTTCAAGCCTCAGGGAATGCATGGTGGTATGGGGTCATTCTAGCTGTTCCCTGGAGGGAGCTCATTAGGAAAAGCAAAACAATCTGCCAGCCTCTTGCTGATCCCTCAGCATGCTGGTGGCTTTCAGCAGTGGTTCCTTGTGCATCCTCCTAATGGGGCTCTGCGAGCTTCCTGCTTAGGGAATACAGACTTGCCCAGGGAACCCTTCGTGGGGAGGGGAGGTGGAGGGGCTTGGAGCTGGGCCTCTTTGCTTTTGACAATGCTGCTTACAGATTGAGTGACCCTCAGAGAGGTGAGTGGTGGCCAGCATCCTGTCTCTGAGCTTAGTTTCCCTAAAACAGCATAGAATGGTGCTTAGGGGTTTGAGATGCAGTGTAGTACTCAGGATCCTGCTCTGCTCCAAGGTTGTCAGTTACCAGGGCTGCCGGCCTCTAAGAATGCCCCATCTAATCAGGGTTGCAGCCAATATGAAGTGTCTTGTGTTTGAAGTAAAATTAGGTGGCAGAGCTGGGATTTGAACCAGCCACTTGGCTGCCCCATGCTCTCCCTTGGGGCTCACTCCCTCGGGTCAGGGCCTCTGCTGGCTGCTCTGCACACAGCTTACTCACAAACACATCTTGTGGGTCCAGCACTGCTTGCTGGTCCAGTGCTCTTGCAAAAGAAAGTTTCTCAGTGACACCACTTCTCCCTCCCCTCTTCCCTGACCCCCTGTTCTCAGCTCCCCCTTCTTTTAAAAATCTTATGGATATTGGCTTATATAAATTTATACACCTTCTCAGAGCTCCCAAAGGATCCTTGCTGGAGACTCCAATCCTTTGCCTCCTCTGAGAACATTTCAGGCAAAGCAGGCTGCATCACAGCAGTTTTTAATTGAAGTTAACGGTGTGGTCTTTCCCACCCAGCCAGATGCTCAAGTGTGTTGGAGAGATTAATAGTGATGTTGGAAAATGCTTCCATGAGTCTGTGCTCTGGAGCAGCAAGCAGCAGCCCCCTGTGCGCTCAGTGAGCCAGGGTGGGCCTCACGCAGGGCTGAGAGCAGGCCTCCATCTGCCACAGACGGTGGCCACAGGTTGCCCAAGGGGTTCTGACTTGCAGGTCCTGGGGGTAGTTTCCACTGGGGGGACCCTAGCTGGGTGGGGTATTTCTTGACCTGGGAAATCCATCCGCAAATTCTCACACCACTGCTACAGCCCTCGGTCAGACCTCCTTTCCTCCCTTTGCCACTGCAGGAGCTTCTCACCTGGGGGCCTGTCTCCACTTGTGTCGTGGTCTGTTTTCCTGTCCTCATCCTTGCCAGACGGAGCTTTCTCCTGCAGAGGGTCTTTAGTGCTCCCCATCTGTGGGATAAAGTGCCAGGTCCTCAGGCTGACTGTTCCCAGGAGCAGACCCAGGTCTCTGAACTTGACCCCAGATGTTCCTTCCTAGCCCCCACACTGGCCAGGCTGGGACACGTGCAGCTCCCTGTGGTGGTCCCCAGAATTTCAATGTTTTGTCCTTGGGATACCCCCTGTCCCCGTCAAAGCTGGGTTCAGAGCCCTCTCCCCTGAAGCCAGGTGCCCTAGATCCCACACTCTAAGTCGTTGCCCTTCTGTCCAGTGACCAGTGCTCTTCTGTAGCATTCTCGTGGCCTTCTGCCTTCCAACCTGCCGGGCCATCATTTGTGCAGACAACTTTACCCATTCTTGTGTGTCTCCTCCTGGCATGGGTCATGGGGCTAGTGTGAAGTCAGTCCTGCATAGAAGGTGAAGCAGATCAGATTGGGGTGAAGTAGATCAGATTGGGGTTGCGGGGCCAGGTCTGCACTGGCCCCCACACTTGCTGTGAGGCCTTTGGCCATAGCCACCATCTCCTCAGGGGTAAAATCAGAGCGATGGCCATCCCCATTGGCACAGCCAGCACCAGGCAAGCTGAGTGAGTGAGACGTGCTCTGTGAAGTGTGCTGTCCAGTAGATAAAGAGAATGCTGAGTTTATTCATGTGGATGGTTCCCACACTCTGCACCCTCCTTCTTATGCTACCGGCTAGGGACTCGGGGGCTCAGCCCCCCGCAGTACAGTGTTCCTCATGCTCCTCCCACCCCAGCCACCCACCCACCCTCCCAGCTGATTTCCTCCTCAGCTGCCCCCAGGTCTCCTGCTGCCTCGATGAAAGAGGCAGAGGTTCCATCCCCATGCCACCGGCCAGTGACTTCTTCCCTCCCACCCTCACCCAGCACTAGGGACTCTGCCCACCATCAGCAAGTTCAGCAAACACATTGGTCGGAGGAGCAATACACCCTGTGTGTGTCCCTTGCACCAGAAGCCCAGATAGGAAGGGCCTGGACAAAGGGTTCTCTGAGCCCCCAAGCACCACCCCTCTCACCCATTTCTCTAGCCCATTGCATATTTGCTGTAGACTCTTGATTGGAAGGAAAACTTTGAGCTCATAATTCCTGAATTAGAAAAAGTTATTTCTAGAACATGTACCATCTTAAAATACAGCCAGTCTCCAAGTTACAAATATGCCTTGAGTACAGCTCAGACTTATAAACAGAGGCTCTTAGAGTAAGTCTCCAAGTTACAAACATCTGAGTGACATACAATTTGCACTTGTGAACAGAGAGTATTACAGGTAATAGGTAAATGTACCTATTCTGACTTATGTACAAATTCAACTTAAGAACAAACCTACAGAATCTATTTCATTTGTAACCCTGTAGTGAAAATAAAGATGCTGCCACCACCCACCACTCCTAAAATCACCACTGGCACTGAGACGTGTGGCAGCTGGTTAGGGTATCATTTTGCTGGTGCGAGGCCCTGTGCCCAATACCATGTGCCAGACCTTATGCTCAGGTCTTTAAATCTATCAGCTCGGGAAGTTCTCCTCGCACCCCAAAGAGGGAAATATTCTCATTAGCCTCATTTACAGATAAGAAAAAAAGGCACAGAGTGGGTGAGAGGTTACTCCTCGGTCACACAGCAATTTGGTAGCCAAGTCAGACATGGAGGACGATGGCCCCCTTCCCTGTCCCTGTCCTTTCTCTCCACTGGAGTAGTCAGGATTGGTATTACCTGCCTGTAGGTGTGTGTATTCCCACCCTTTGTTTTAGTTCATAAGATCACTTAAGGAACTACCTGTGTGTCTGATAGATAGCACGAGTGTCCACCTGGAGAGCCCACTGCCTATTGCTAGAGCTGTATGTGGTGACCATCTGGCCTACAGTGGTAGCTGAGATCCCCTGGGGGTCCAGCTGGGGTGTGAGTGTGTGTAAAATTTATTGTTATTTTCTTTTAAGTAGCTCTTGTCAGCTACCATGTACTCACTGTGTAACATAATGCCTTTGAGTGAGCAAGATTTAAAGAAATGAACATCTCAGCATAATTCTGCAGCTCTCTCACTCATCCTCAACAAAGCAGTTATTCTAATGCGATGTCTTCTAGCTCAGTTGCCACATTCCTCCTTAATGAGGAGTTGGTCAAACTTCCAAAGGATAAACCCTGCCTCCAGCTGGCCTGGCCTTTGGCACAATTTGAAAGTCAAAAGCCCTTGCAGTTTTTCTTGTCTGCTCATGGCTTTTCTCCAGCAAGTTGCTCCATTGAGTACCTGCTATGTGCACATGTCATCTTCGGATCTTCCGGCCCGCCAGTCAGGGTGTTTAACCCCAGGTCAGACACAGAAATTGGTAGAGAGTCTGTGGCTGCACCACCAGCAGCGGGCAGATTCCTGAATTTGCCCCCCTGGCCTGAACCTTCAGCTTTCTTTCCACTCTAACCCTGGGATAAATTTCACCTTCTCTAAATGCTGCCAGTGAATCAATAGAGAAAGAAAGCAGGACCGCTGGATCTTTGTGTTTTCCTTCATTAATCTACTCTGCTGTCCTGTCTGTTGTAAAAGCTGATGTAGAAGTTACAGCCATCCACATGGGACGTCATGTTAATAAGTTGAAACGCCGGCACTGTCTTCTTCAAATGGAAAGGAGACATTTTCTGCCTCTTCTGAGGGGGAATTCCTCCTGCCAGCTCCCTGACAGCTGCTGCTGACGCCCACATGCTCTCGCTTCTCTGAGCAGCATGCTTGTCAGACCCCTCAGGGAACAGCCCCGACCCTTTTCCCAAACATTTCTGCTGGACCAGGATTTTTCAGCAGAGGATTAGAGTGCCATCTGTCCTTCCGGGATGGCAAGCATTTCTTGGGCTGTTCTAAGCTTGGGGTGCCCTTAAGTACTCTGGGGATGAATCCAATCTTGTTTTTGAGATAATTTTTCTCTCCAATGGACAGGTTACCTATAGAGTCTAACATGGGCTTGATTTTGCCCAAACAAGCCAGCTAGCACTTACTGAATGCCTGCTGTGTGCAAAACACTTAGGATCAAGGAGACAGACCCTCCCTGGCTTGAATCACAAAAGGGATGGGTGTCATTCAGAAAGAAGAATCTTTCTGTCTGATTGTCTGATGTTTGCAAAGCATTTCGGAGGTGGATGGGGCAGGGATCATGGAGTCTGTTTGAAAGCTTGGTGAGCAGAGGCCAGGGAAGTTGCTCTGCAACTGTGGGCCAGGTCTCTCCTGATCCCCTGCTCCAAGTTCTTTGCTCCTGGCCACAGGGGGCCTCCATCCCCACCCAGCTCTCCCAGCTCCACTGGGCAAATGGTAGATGGTTGCTTTTAGGAACAGAGAGTGAAAAGGAGTAAGGTTCCCTTTAGAAATGACCTCTTAAAAAGTGCTCACTACCCAAGGAACAGGACTGTGGTTTCTTTGTGAGGAATAACAAGTCACATCCTTCCTAGTCTTTGTTTACTTTCGGGGGGGGGGAGTGGAGGTGGGGGGTTCATTCAGGCCGCCTGCTGCACAGCCATGTTGGGTGGCAGGGATCACACATGCACGTCACTGGCCTCCCTCATCTCTGCCCTGATTTTTTCCTAACCCTGGGCACCTTTTCCTCCCATGCACAGGCTGGAGGTTTTGGATGGCTTCCTGAGGTTTTGGATGGCTTCCTGAATCTTTCTCCCTCTTCTGACCCAGTTGAGTGTATCAAGATAACTGAGTGAGGCTGCACATATCCTGAGCTGTGTTGTGTCGGCAAGGGACAGCCACCTCTGTGCCTTCCTCTTTGCTCAGGCAGGTGTCTCTGTTGAGGAGAGTACGGTGACAGCCACTTCCATGCCTCCGTCTCTGCTTGGGCAGGTGTCTCTGTGGAGGAGAGTACAGTGACAGCCACCTCCGTGCCTCCATCTCTGCTCAGGCAGGGGCCTCTGTCTCTGCTTAGGCAGGTGTCTCTGTGCAGGAGAGTATAGTGACAGCCACCTCCATGCGTCCGTCTCTGCTTGGGCAGGTGTCTCTGTGCAGGAGAGTACAGTGACGGCCACCTCTGTACCTCCTTCTCTGCTTGAGCATGTGCTTCTTTGGGGGAGGCTGCAGTGACAGCCTCCTCTATACCTCTCTCTCTATTCTTGCAGGTGTCCCTGCGGAGATGGGGTGTAGTGGATTTACGTGGGAGCCACATTGGTTTGGAAGAGGCACTGACATTTTTAAAAAGTTCTTTGGCACATTCTCATGTGAACCTCCAGTGGAGAATCTGGCCTTCTGTTCTTGTTTGTTTCATGCCATGATTATTACTGAAAACAATTTTTCTGTATGAGAGGGGAGTTTAAAAAATCCCAAAAGGATCCCTTTGGGAGGTAAAAACACTGGGTATGCCGCTGCCCTGGCCTCCGACACTGTAGGATATAGAATGATGCCCTGTCTCACCTTTGTTTTGTTTTCTCCCCCCACCCCTCTCCTTCCCTCCTTCTCTCTTTCTCTTTCTCTCACGATTTCCTTCCAAAATAAGGATTATATAGTTTTTCTCCTTGTATCTCTGGCTTCCAGCCTGACTCCCTGGCATGTAGTAGACACTCAGTAAAATGCCTGTTTAGTCTGAGTGAACAGTTGAACAAATTTTGTCCCCATTCCCCTAAAGACTGGAGACTTTACTCTGCCCAGCGAAAAGCAATTTCGATAGTATGACTAGGAGGTCACTGGCTCACACAGGAGATACCCAGTTGGTTCCAAAGATGCTGTTGAATTGCTCAACAGATGCTATCAAATTAATTGGCGTAATTTATGACAACCTTTGCCAGCTATTCTCCAAGGGAAAACTTAAAAACTCCTCAGCCTCTTGTGTTTGCTTGACCGCTATGTCTAGTAAGAGTGGCCCAAACATTTCATAGCTGAATCAGCAGAGGTATAGCTGCCCACCCACCCACAGGAAGCCACAGCCACAGAAACGTGGTGGTCAGGGGCAGCCCAGGAGGCAGGGTCGTCCCAGCTGGTGATGGCTACTACTCAGTGAAGTTCTCAGCCTATCTGCTCTAAAAGCCAGCTGTGGCTCTGGGGCCTGTCTGGGGCCCCCCTGCTGACTGTGGGGTGCAGTGTGGTGGTCAGAGACCCTGGGCCCTACCATCTGAGCATTTCTGTCCCCCAGGGCACACGTTTTCTCCATTATTGGTAATGAAATATGATGTGCTCTGACGAGACAGCATTTTCTCCTGCTGTGTTGCACTGAGTTACTATGGCAACAGTTTCAAAAGGGGTGAATTTGCTATTCCCTCTTAATTCTGTAATGCTCTCAGCCTTTCCAAAAATATCCTTATTTTCCCAGGCCCTACTGTGGGTCTGGGCATGTTGAGCACCCAGCAAATAGAGCCAGTTCCTCGCCTACCAGTACCTATGTACTGCCTCAGATACCTCAATTCCTAGCAATTCACTGAGCAAGCTTCTTTTAAAAACATAACATCGGCTCGGCACCCATAGCACAATGGTTGTGGTGCCAGCCACATACACCAAGGTTTGAACCCAGCCAAGCCAGCTAAAACAACGACAACTGCAACAAAAACAAAAAATAAGAATAATAATAGTAGCCAGGCATTGTGGAGGGCACCCGTAGTCCCAGCTACTTGAGAGGCTAACGCAAGAGAATTGCCTAAGCCCAAGAGCTGGAGGTTGCTGTGAGCTATGACGCCACGGCATTCTACTAAGGGCAACAAACTGATACCCTGTCTCAAAAAAAAAAAAATTAATAAAAACACATCATCAACAGTGTGTCTGTAACATCTACACTATGTAAATAGATGTGCTAAATAAACACTGGGATTCAAAGAGAAATTGGATTCAGCTCATATCCTTAAAGAGCTCACTGTTCCTAAGAAAGATTGATAAATACACAGCTGACTGTAATATAATGTAACATAATATAATACAATGTAATATTATAAGTGTATTAATAAGTATAGTATAATGTAATGTAACATAATAAATATTTTGTCAGTTGTAGGAGTAAATTAGCCTGGGGTCCCAGGGGAGAAAGCTCTTAGCCTGGATTATCAAGGGTTATGAGTCAGTAGACCTGGTGTTTGATTCCTGATCAATTACATATATGCTGTGCAAGCTTGGGGGAATGACCATACCTCTCTGAGCTCCAACCCCCCACCTCAAGCTGGGCTGTTGTGATAGTGAGGGGACCTCGGGAAGTTACATCACCCAGATGCAGAGCTCTTAGGGGTTACTACCCCTCCCACCCCTGGGGCACCGAGGAGAGTGTAGCTGGAGGAAGACCCACAGGCTGCTCCAGGGGGCTGCATGAAATCACCTAGCACATTCGGTTTGGGGCAAATAGGAAAGCCAGGTGGCCAGCACAGGGCATTGGATCTGAGCCCAGTGCCATTCCCTGGGCTTTGGTTGGGGCCGCCTTTCAGAGCCTCAGCTGAACAAGACCAATGTCCCCATGGTTAAGTGCTACAGGGGGATACAGAGGAGGCATGGAAACAAGCATGAATTGGTTCCAGCAGTTCCCAGTGTGCACTCAGCACAGGGTCCAATGTCATTGTGCCCTGGACACATTTGGGGGCTGCAGCTATGGCCATGACCTGCCCCACTGGTTATATTGCTGAACCAAGGAATCCGTCCACCTGTTACCCAGGCTAATCAACAGAGAAGCAGATGAGAGATCAATAGTTCTACTTTTATTTACAGAAAAGCCAGCAGTTCCGGAGAACAGCGGAACAGGCTGTCTCCTGAAAGAGCTGTTCTGCCCTCCTGTTTCTCCTTGTTCTATGTATACCTCACAGCAGAAGCATACGTCAGCAGTGTTAGTAATCAGCGCAGTACACATTAAACAGACCCCCCCTTATAGGTTACAATGTCAGAATATCTCTTGCTTTCAAAGTGGCTCTCTCTTCAAAGCATTTGTAGCTAGACTAAATTTACAGCCAGTTAATGTGTCACTAGCTGCACACAGTGCCCTGGGTCCTTGACTGGTGCCATGGCGTCCAGTTCCCCACATTATCTGTGACAGTAGGCCTTGGAAGTGAATAAACAATCTCCAGATGCTGGCACGTAGGTTCATTTGTCTAGCAGCACCCTGTCTGTAATGGTCATTTAGGATAACAGTGGCCGCCATCAGCTAGGTCCTCTCCAAGGAAAGGAAGTATCCCTCTGTGTCTAGTGTGTGTTAGCTCATGGAGGTGGCCATTTACTGCAAACAGGGAAACTAAAGGCCGGAAGGTTCTGGAGAGGGCTGTGGGGCGATGCCTCATCATATTCTTCCTTTCCACATGTACCTCAGTTTCCTCACCTATAAAACAAATGAAGATAGTATCTACTTTGCAGCATTGTTGGTGATAACATCCAGTCATGCCTGTCAAGTGCCCAGCAGGTACCTGGCACGCAGCAGGCGCTCAGTGAATGTTAGCTCATTGAAAACTCTCCAGCATGGAGAGTGGCAGATATTGATATTAGGCGGCAAGTGGTGCCATCCACGACATCCTGCATGGCAGAAGAGCACAGAAAGGGTCGGTAGCTCTCTGTGTGTTGGGAAGTTTAATGGAAGGGCAGAATTCCTTTCTGAATTATGCTCTTTCAGCAAAATAGCCAAATTTGGAGTCCAGTTCTCTGCAGGACATCACCCCAAAGTATTACAGGGCTGGGTGACTTAACGAGAAAGACTTCGGGGTGTGGGGGTGTGGACGAGGACTGCACGCTGTATAACTGGAGTCATCTTAGGCGAGGTGCTCAGGGCCTGGCCTGGTGGGAACTCGCCGCCAACCAGTGGGCACTGATTCCGGCCTTTAGTTTCCCCATTTGCAGGAAAAGACAGAGCCCACCCACTGACACCCTCACAGGGAGGAGGAAAGGATTCCCTACTTCCAGATTAGGCAAAGCAGGGCCTCTTTGGAGCTCCTTTGACATCTGACGATGACCTTCTGTGAATCACTCACGTGATGGATGCTGAGTTGGGGGCTGTGAAATGCTGCTTTTCTGTTATGTTTTAAGGGAGCTCCACGGGTTCTTTTTTGGAGAGATTGTCCTTGCTTTGTTTTGAGATTTCTTCTGCCCGGCACACACCAAACTGACCTTTATTTTTACAGCTTGGGCATTTTTTATAGGGTGCTCTTGGCACAAACACCTCATTAAGGAGTTGTCTTCAAACCTGTGCTCATTAGCGCTTCTTCCAGGCCCCGCCAAAGACCCCAGGTGAGGAAATTAACAGAGCAGGATACCATCCTGCTTCCACTGATTATTCCACACCTGAGAGCCCCGCCCCAGGAGCGAGTGGCCTTCTATGCTAGGCCAGCAGATTTGCTGCAGGGCCCCCACCCCAGCCTCACTGCCACTTGTAGGCGGGGCTAAGCCGGCAGCCTAAGAGGTGCTGCTGACGCTTTGGGCAAAGAAGGGTTTTGTACCGTGAGAAGTGCCCAGGTTGCACTCACCGAATTGTCCGTTTTCCTTGATGATTAAGTCTAGGTGCCTGGAGTCCTACACTCTTAAACTACTCAGTCACTTTTTAAATTGCCCACTGTGGTGTCCCACGAGCACTCTAGTGCCTGGAGCCAGCTGGTGTCACATCCTCTTTCTCCTTCTGAACCTTTCTCCTTTCTCTCCTGTTGGGGAACTGTGGCAGATAAAACTCAACCACTGTTTGTGGAAATGCAAGGCCTCGGGGAGAAGACACGTAAGGTGTGTCACTAGGAACCAGATTCTGAGTCTGAATTGGTATGTGGATTGCAGAAGTTTGTTCACCCTGTGCATGGGAATCCTCTCATATCCTCTCTCTCTCACACACACACCCCTTTCTGTTCTGCTCCTTGCCAGCTGAGGGACTGACCTTGGGTGAAACACTTCATCCTTCTAGGGGCAGTTTCTGCGTCTGTTAGAGAAAGGCATTAATAGAAGTTATTCTCCCTGAGTCACTGGCGGTTCTGAAAATCCAAACACAAGGTGTGGGGGGAAAGATAGCTGCCTGGGCTGCATCCCCTGTGCTGGCCTGTGCCCTTGGGGGGCTCCTGTGTCGTCTTACATTCTCCATCCTCAGAGTGGAAGGGTCCCTGGAAGACAGCTAAACAACTGCGGGTATGAACCCAAACACACATTTCTGATGGTATACAAGCCAAGCAGAAAGGCCTCAGGAGAAGCCAAATCCTGCCAACACCTTGATCTCACACGTCCAGCCTCCAGTACCACGGGAAAATAAATCCCTGTTATTTGAGGCCTCCAGTCTGTGATACTTTGATATGGCAGCCCTAGCAAACTAACGCACTGGGTCTTGTTAAAGGTTTTTGAAGGACGTTGGGTCCAGTCTGCAAATTCTCTCTGGCCTTCGGTAAGCAGTGGTTGCATGTGGTTCAGACTGTGGTTTGCAGTGCTGTTTGATCTGTCCCCTTGTTGCACCCAGCACGAACAGGGGTTCACTTCTCAGAGCATTTACTGTGCTTCTTTGGGTCCGTTCCATGCATGTACAACTCGGGGTGAGCCTGGAACATATGGAGGCTCACACATAGATTTGGGCAGTTTTGTTCTCCAGCTTCCGCCCCCTGGGATTTCCTAGACACCTTCCAGCTTCCAGGGGCTTTTTCCCCTAATGCTTTGGCTAAAAGGTCAGTGTTTCTGCCAGCCACATCCTCCTGCACTGGAGGTGCAGGGTACCCTCCTGCCAGGGTACCCTATGGGCAAAGCAGCAAGAAAAAATAGGAGGAAAAGATCTAAGGAGCCCCCTCCCACCCGAGTCCTCCCACCCTGAGGGCCCTTCCCTAGATCCCTCTGGTCAGCAGGAAGGGTTTTCTCTTGTGCTCAGTTCCCTGGTACCATTACTGCTGTGGCAGTGTAGCTTGGCAACAATTGCCACTGTCTTGGGACAGGACTAGGTGAGGAAAAAAAGAAAAAATTTGGGATCCCCCCAAACCCCAAGCTCACAAGAGCCCCACTCCTGAGTCTTCTAAGAGAGCAGGTTTCTCCTAGAGCTGTTGCACTCAGCACTGGGAAATAAAGGAGGAAAATCCCCAGTCAACTCTCCTCGCCTGTCTTTCTTCAGTTTTTATCTTCCCTCCCCATCTGATCCACGGGGCTGCTGAGTTCTCGTCAGAGTCCTTGTGCCATTGCTTGTTGTACTTTGTCCAGGGTTCATGGTTGTAGTCTGCAGTGAGCTCACAGGACATTGTATTCTCACTTTTTCATAATGAGCCCATGGTTCCCTGGTAAGGATCCTCCTGTGGAGGGAGGGAACATACCCAGCAATAGAAGGGGCCCAGTCCAGCAGGCAAACTGGGCTGGAACCAGGGCCTGTGTCCTCCTGTGGGACATCTCTGCACACCACCCGCCCTTCAGTAGGACCTGCGTGGCTGTTCACAGCCCTACAGCACTGTCCACCTCAGGTCAGGAGGCTGGCCAGAACCTGGCCTCCTGGGACAGCCTGCTGATTTGTGAGTCCTTGGACAGGAATTGAAAGCTTGGATACCTTTTATCTCTGCCAGCCTTCCTGCTCTGTGGGGCTTAAACCTTCAGAGTACATTTGAAGGCATCACTCTCTATCTTACAGTGGGTTTTCTATTTTTTTTTTCCTCCTATTCCCAGTGGAATTTGCATACAATTAACCAGGTACAAAAATTTGTGAAAAAAATCAGAAAAGCTCCACTGTGGTATGACCTTGAGACAGGAGGTCTGGCTCCCTGCCCTGGGAGCCTTGGGTCCACACACTGATGATGACACTCACAGCGATGACTCCCAAGCGTGGAGTATCTGCAACCCAGAGCCATGAGCACCTGTCACCCCCAGCACCAGAGGAGGTGGTTCCCACCCTAATCCCCATTTCACAGATCAGGAAAGTGAAGGATGGGAAGACTAGTCACTTGACCTCATTATACAGCTGGAAAGGAACCACCCTGGGGCTTGGGCTCACACCTGAGTCCTCAGCCTGTGTAATTTCCCCAGCCTGTCCTGCTTCCATCCTGCTTCCTCACACCACTGCCATCCCTTGCCTTGCTTCTATCCCTGTTAAAGTGCTTGTGACACTATGTTATGACCCTGTGTTTAAGTCTATTCTTTTTGAATGTTGACCCCTTCAAAATCAGAGGTCTGGGTAACCCCATGGCATCCCTAACATTGGCCTAGCACCTCCTGGTGCAGAATGGACCTTTAGTGTTTAAGGAGTGAATAATGACTGGATGAATGACCCTGTGCGTCTATCCAGCCTTTTATATTTTGACCACAGAAACCCTGTGAGAATTTAGTGATGAGATAAACTATTTTGGTAATATCTGTAACAAAATTATTTTGTTAACTGATGGCTTCTCTGTTATTTTCTGAGGAACTAGGTCACCCAGAGAGCCTGAGCCACAGATTGTGGGCTCTGAAGAGACAAAACTGAGGGTGTGGTCCCTTGTACAGATTCTGAAATTGCAGCTTTTCTCAGATTGGCCATCCATAGAGCTGTCAAATGTAGCAAATAAAAAATGCAGGATGCCTAGTTAAATTTCACGGTCAGATCTATAACAAATAATTGTCCCGTATAAGTCTATCCTTTGCAGTATGTGGGATATGCTTGTGCTAAAAAATGTGTTATTGTTGTTACTTATCTAAAATTCAAATTTAATTGGGTATTCTGTATTTTATCTGAGGATTTTATCAAAGGGTTTATCTGATGATCCTTGCGACACCAGCTCTCACTTTAGGCCCATCAGTAACTGACAGCGGCCTTCTTGGTATTTGGCAGCAACTTCTGCCAGCAATGGATTTGACCTTAGAAGTTACCCCATCCAAGTCGCTCCCCAGTGAGGTCCAGAGAGGGCAGGACTGGAGCAGGGCTCAGAGCAGCAAGGAAGCACCATGCCCCACCAGAGAGGAGGGACAGTTGAATCATTTTTACTTCTGTACAATTTTGAAGTTCATAGCCCAGGAGCATCAAATTCTAGTTTGGCTGGGCCAGAAACTCTGCAGGCCAGGCCAGGCCAGGCCAAGCTGGACCCTGAAAATTTCATTGTGAGAGAAGAACGTCTGGTGGTTTCTAAGGGAGAGCAGGACAAGCCCCACATCACAGAGGCTCCACACAAACATGCTTCCCTTCACTCATTTCCCCCCTCTGCAAGGAAGAGTCTGCAGGAGTCACCTCTGATAGCCACACTTTGAAGATTTCTTTTTGCAAGCATTTTCTGTCCCTTTCTCTGGAGCGGCTTGGCATAGGGGAAATTTATGTAACCAGCACTGCCTTAGCAGGAGTAGATGGGAACCTAGAGGGCACCCCATTCCTTGGACAGTTCCACTCAGGTGGCAGGGCAGAAATTGCTGGGACAGGCAGGATCCTCTGAGTCACCCTGGGGATGTTGTTCCAGTGTCCACAATGGCCCTGCCCACCTGGAATCCCCTCCAACACCACAGTCAGCCACCACATTCCACAAGGTGACCCCAGTACCAAGAGATGGGAACCTCAAGTCTGGGTTCAGAGAACACTTAGTCCCACAGCCATGATAGTAACCCCACCATGTATGATATATTCTGGTATTCAATGCATTGCTCTTAATTTTGTCAAGTTCAAAAGCACCAAAAAGTAACAGAGACCAAAATGCCCACCAACCAGAATAGATGGTTTTTAGTATTTCTTAGCATTTGCCGCATCATTTCTTACAATAAACTGTTACAGATGAACTCAGTCTCCTTTGTCCTCATCTCCCCCCTTCTCAGAGGCAGTGCCATCAGAAATCTGGCTTTGTAGTCCATGCTGATGCTTTTACTTAAATATATGTGGATCTGTGTGTAATGTATGAGGTTATGATGTGTGCATGTGTTTGATTTCAGAAGTGTGCTCTGAGTTTATTTTGTGACCTCTCTTTTTCCCCCAGAGTCAGAACCTCCAACAGCCCCCTTCCGTGAGGCAGCCTTTATTATTGTTCCAGTTTTTAAATGAGAAACTTGAACCTCAGAGAGGTTAAGAAGTGGGCTTAGCTCACACAAAGGGGAAATGTTGGTCCCAGGGCTACCTCCCATCATGCTTGCAGGATTCATGGCTGGTGGTTCTAGAATTCATTCATTCGCCACATATTCCTTGAGTGTCTGCTCTGGTCTAGGCACACAGGGAGGATCCCCACCTTCTGGAAAGTATGTCCAGGAAGCACAGCCTTTTTAGGGAACATTGACCTTGAAGTTTTCTGGCCCCTTTGTTCTGGTGTCCCCTCTTCAACAAGCCAGCAAGTATTTTTCTGATGTTGACATGAACATCTCTGATGGGAAAGAGTCCCCCATGCCCTACCCCACCCTGCGTTGTCCCGATGGTTCATGTCTAACTCCTCATGGGAAGCTTATCTTCTTGTTCTGTTTCCTTGACTACACTCCTTCTCGTGTTTGAAGTCAGAGGTCATACCCCCAAATCTGCTCTAAGATGAAATCTCATCCAGGATCCCATTCCCAAAGGGCAGCAGCTGCACCTGATCCCTGGTATGAGAAAACACAGTTGCTTATTTCAGCAGGGGCATGCCAGCGGAAGGCCATCTCCAAAAGTGGCTAAAAGTTGACCAGAGCTGGCTGGGCCACCTTTGAGAGTGACCTCTCATCACCAGCTTCCAAAGTGACTTCAGCTATGTTCCCTCAATCTAACCATGAGCCAGCCCTAGATCAAATCTTCCCAACTTCCAAATGATGGAATTGAGACTGACCTTTTATAGTGTGTGTTTTCCAATCATGGGATTTTGCTGTTTAAAGTTATTTTTGTGTCCAGCCCAGCACTTCCAATTTAGAATCTATTTTACAAAGGAAAGAACATCAAAACAAAATAAAACAAAACCTGAGACAGATGGATTAAGCAACAGTGCTGGCCAGATTGGGAACATCTCTCAGTAGCCTGTCTTAGCATACATTAGGGGTGTGGGCAGCCGTCTGCTACAATTGCCACTGAGTATCTAATTAATTGATCACACAAACAGCACATGACTAGAAATGCCTTGTTCCTGATTTCCTCATTTTAGTTTAAGTAGTTGGATACAAGATACTCTTGATTTGTAATAACTTCAAAAAATAGCTACAAAAACAAAAGAGAGAAAGGCTATTAGTAATTATTGATATTAATAATTATTGATTCCTAAATACTATTGAGTATTAGTGATTATCTTAGGCCCTATTTTATCACATATGATCTTATTCACTTCTTGCAACGATCTTGCTAGTTGGATTGTATTCTTTTCCTTATTCTGGGAAGGAGAATGAGGCAAGAAGGTAAGTGACTCACTCCAGGCTCCACTGTTTGTGGTAAAGCAGGCTCCACCCTCGAGTCTTTCTGACACCACAACCCAGCATTGCCCCCCATGCTCCGAGGCAGCAGATGACCACACTCTCAGACAGTTCTGAGCTCTCACCGCTGGTACAGGACAGAGGGGACTCACAAAGGGACCGTCCCGCCACTGGGACAGTGCGATTGGGGATTATGAAGTACAGCGTGTGTGCGCTCTTCTGCTCATCTCAGATTCATTAATTTCATGTGATTTTACTTGTTACCTCTTTGTGTTTGGAATGGTGCTGAGGGAGTTTGTGAGGAGCAGGAAATATCTCTGCCCTCTAAGAGTTCTCTATCTGATTGGAGATGGACATCTAGTTATGCAAGCCATGTTGAGTCCTCTCTGTACTTCTCCAGGGTATGGGAGGACAGAATAAATGCCTGCCTTAAGGATGCCCCTTCTCAATCCCCAAACTCTGTGGATGAGTGACCTTTCATGGCAAAGGGGACTTCGCAGCTGCAGTGCAAATCACTTAACTTCGCAGTGATTAAGTTAAGGACCTTGAGATGGAGAAAGCAGCTGCAATAATCCAGAGTAGGCTCAGTGCAGTCACAAGGGTCCTTATAAAAGGGGGACAGGAGGGTAAGAGAGAGAGTGATTGGAAGATGCTACACTGCTGGCTTTGAAGATGGAGAAAGGGGCCACAAGCCAAGGAGCGTGGGCAGCCTCCAGAAATCTGGAGAAGGTCAGGCTTCAGAACTCCCCTGGAGCCTCCAGAGGGGTACAGCTCTGTAGACACCTTCATTTCAGTCCAGTGAAACCTCCAGACTATGAGATAATAAATTGGTGTCATTTCAAGCCACAGAGTTTGTGGTAATTTGTCACAGAAGAATAGGAAACTACCACATGGAGGCATTAAATAAATACCTGCAGGGAATTGGAGCACAGCAAGGGGTATGGAGGTAAAGGGGATCGCCTGAGCAGCTTGTCAGGAGGGCCCACATGGGCCTCACAAAGGGCACTGTCCAATTCCCCTTTTGTTTTCCCTAATGATTTGGGTGAAAATACTTATCAAACTCGTATCTGGCCTAAAGAGAAGGGAGAGAGAGAGAGAAACCAGGTGCAAGTCCAGAGATCTCCGCAGGATGGGAGAGTGGGTTAAGCCCCACGTGGAAGTCCAGGGAGGCATCTGTCTGAACACCCAGCAGCACGGCCCTAGCAGGGGAGGAGACGGAGGAGCAGCGAGTGGGAAGGGGATGGAAATGCCGGATGCTTCTGGAGAGTCTGGCAGGGGCAGCCACGGGATGTGGCAGCGGAACAGTCTCCTGAAGCCCAGGCAGACTCAAGAAGGACAAAGTACAGCTTCCTCCTCTGGCAGCACCTGCTTTCTAAGAGACCACCAGCAAACAGAGTCGTAGCCTCACCATGGCCCAGAAGGCCCTGCTTTGAGAGCAAGTCAAGCAAAAGCTCCCACACTACAGCTAGAGAGGGGAGAGCCCCCTGCCATTAAGCTGGTGTGGGCCTAATTCACCTGTACCCCACCTGACCTGCATCACCAACTGGTAGCAAAATGAAGTCACAGTTCTTTTAATTCCATTTTAATTGTACTTTTAATATTATATATATATACACACATACACACACATATATAAACTTGTTATATTTTCATATGTATTTGTCATTATATATATTAATATATACTAAATCAAAATGTCAATTTAGCCTGGTGCAGTGGCTCTCACCTGTAATCACAGCAAGGTAGAAGGATCACTTGAGGTCAGGAGTTTAAGACCAGCCTGGGCAACACAGTGAGACCCTGTCTCTACAAAAAAATTTTAAAAATTAGCCAGGCAAGGTGATGTGTGCCTGTAATCCCAGCTACTCAGGAGACTGATGTAGGAGGATCTCTTGAGCCCAGGAGTTGAAGTTTGCTGTGAGTTATGATGACACCACTGTACTCCAGCCCAGGAGACAGAACAAGACTCTGTCCCTAAAAAATAAAAAAAACTAGATTTCTTCATGGCCTCCTGCTCTGCCATCCCTATCTTGAAGCTTGAAAAAAGTGTTAATTGGGCAGCACCTATGGCTCAGTGAGTAGGGTGCTGGCCCCATATACTGAGGGTGGTGGGTTCAAACCTGGCCCTGGCCAAACTACAACAAAAAAATAGCCGGGCGTCTGTAGTCCCAGCTACTCGGGAGGCTGAGGCAAGAGCATCGCATAAGCCCAAGAGCTGGGGGTTGCTGTGAGTAGTGATGCCATGACACTCTACCAAGGGAAACAAAGTGAGATTCTGTCTCTAAAAAAAAGTATTAATTTAAATATTTTAACAGGGTAGGTTATACATATAATAAGATGTTAATTGTTGAAAAATTGTTTTGTTTTTTTTTTTTGAGACAGAGCCTCAAGCTGTCCCCCTGGGTAGAGTGCTGTGGCATCACAGCTCACAGCAACCTCCAACTCCTGAGCTCAAGCGAGTCTCTTGCCTCAGCCTCCTAAGTAGCTGGGACCACAGGCACCCAGCACAACGCCCAGTTATTTTTTTGCTTGCAGCCATCGTTGTTTGGCGGGCACAGGCTGCATTCGAACCCACCACCTTAGGTGTATGTGGCTGGTGCCTTAGCCACTTGAGCCACAGGCGCCGAGCTGAAAAATTGTTGATTTAAATGCATCAACAGAATATGTTCTACATATAAGAAGTACATGTATCTAAACGTGCTACTTGAAGGGTGAGCACAGCCCTGCAACTGTAGGTTCCATTAAGAAACAGTGCCTGGCCACCCTGTTTCTGCCTAAAGGACAGTGCTGTAATTTGAATACAGATGTGGATCACCTCTAAGCACGAGCCCGTCACAAGTTGCTCTTCTCAGTCAAAGCAGGTGTCAGGAGCCACTTGTTGACTGAGTAATGATCATACTTTAAGAAGAGGCCATTGAAATTCAAGGCAGATCAAGCCTAGTGCTATTGAACAGTAGCTGGACACAGACCCTAGAGCAGGCGTCCTCAAACTACAGCCTGCGCACCACATGCAGCCCGCCTCGGACATTTATCCGGTCCACTGGGTGTTTTTGCCACCACTGCCTGTCCTGCTTAGCAGCCAACTTGTCCTGGGGCCCGTAGTCCGGCCTTCCAACAGTCTGAGGGACAGTGAACTGGCCCCCTGTTTAAAAAGTTTGAGGACCCCTGCCCTAGAGCCTCCCTGTATCCCCAGGCCTGCATGGAGTCTGACCCTGGAATCCATGAGGCTGGATGCAGAGCTGGGAGCACCAGGCTCATGTGAAACACACTTGGCTTTCAACCCTGACTCCACCACCGATTAGCACTGTGGCCTTGATCTTTGCTTACTCATCTATAAAATGGGGATAATGGTACCCACCACCAGGATAGTTCAGTGATTAAATGAAAGTATCTTATTATCTCTGGCGCATTCTGTGACTGTAGCAGGGCTCCACGTGGATAGTAACGGTGTTCAACATGAAGGTGTCACTGTTTAGTGTTCATTCATTTAGGTCCCATTCAAAAGAAGCATTTATTATGGGCCAAACAGAAATCAGAGCTAACATCAGGGTTTAATGCCCGTACTTGTTGTGGGGCTGGAGAGAGTCTGGAAGGACCTGGAATGGCCTGGACATTGGTCTTCTGGATGTGAGAAGGGAGGGGCCTCTTCACTGCTGTGTCTGGGTCCCTCCCTCCCTTGGAGCAACCCACTCTCCCACTCCAACCTGAGTCTGAGCAGCAAAGAGCTTTTACAGATGGAAGTAGGGAGTTCTGATCCCTGGACACAGCATTCTGGCCTCCCTGTGTGCAGCAGTGTGTGATACAGGTGGTAGGAATTAGGATTGCTCTGCTGGGGAAGTTTGTCCTGGTGAACCAGGAGCTATAAAAGGTTCATACCTGCTAACTCGGAAGTTTGTCCTGGTGAACCAGGAGCTATAAAAGGTTCATACCTGCTAACTCGGAAATTGTGTATCTGGGAGTCTGCCTTAGTAAATAAAACTGTGTGTGAAAGGATGTCTGCAAATCCAAGGATATTAACTAGTACATTGTTTTCAACAGGAAAAATGGAAATTCCTGAATCTCCAGCTGTAGAGGAATGGTTTAATTATGGCTTATATTTATGGCAGAATATTATATAACTGTTAAAGTGGAATTTGGAATTTTGATGCTTGTGTTTATTTTTGATGGACTTTTTTTTTTTGTAGAGACAGAGTCTCACTTTATCACCCTCGGTAGAGTGCCATGGCATCACACAGCTCACAGCAACCTCCAACTCCTGGGCTTAGGCGATTCTCTTGCCTCAGCCTCCAGAGTAGCTGGGACCACAGGCTCCCGCCACAATGCCCGGCTATTTGTTGTTGTTGTTGTTGCAGTTTGGCCGAGGCCGGGTTTGAACCTGCCACCCTTGGTATATGGGGCCAGCACCCTACCCACTGTGCTACAGATGGACTTTTTAATGCAGGGATTTAAAAAATACATGCTGAGGCCAGGTGTAGTAGCTCACGCCTGTAATTCTAGCATTCTGGAAGGCAGAGGTCAAGAGTTCAAGACCAGGTTTAGCAAAGTGAGACCCTGTCCTTACTCAAAATAGAAAAATTACCCAGACATGGTGGCTTCTGTAGTCCCTGCTATTCAGGAAGCTGAGTCAGGAGGATCACTTGAACCCAGGAATTTGAAGTTGCCGTGAGCTAGACTGAGACCATGGCACTCAACCCTGGGCAACAGAGTGACTGTCTCCCCACCCCACCCCCCAAAGCACATTTAAATGTGTCCTCTCTTTCTCTCTCTCTCCTCCTCCTGTCTCACACACAAAGAAAAAAGATAGGAATGTGTGGTAAGATCGTGATTCTCCATTTTTTTTAATCTTCTTTTATATTTTCCTAGTGCTCTATTTTGACCATACATTATTTCTAAAATTAGAAGAGGAATAAAAGCATTTTACAACCCATGCTATGATGAAAGAGCCTGCTAGGTGGGGCAGGGGGGGCCTGCATGAGTCACCAGCTACCAGTCAGGTGAGTTCCTTGACACCCTCTCATGTAGACAGGGTGGGAGAGGGCCTGGCTCAGAAGGTAGCTGTGAATACTAATTTGTATAGAGTGAACTATGCATTGTTAATTATAAAAGCACAAAAGCAAAACCCTAGACTGGCTTTGCTTTTGTGTTTTTATAAATAACAATGCATAGTTTGGATAAAAGCTGTAGTTTCTTGTGAGCTTGTTTGACCAGGCCAGTTTCCTTTTGGAGGGCACACCTGCCCGAGCCCCTGTGGGCCCTGGTTAATGTTCTCTCTCCTTCTTTGCAGCTGCCCATGATGGGAGGAGCTTTCATGGACTCGCCCAATGAAGACTTCAGCACCGAGTACTCTTTGTTTAACTCTTCCTCCAATGTCCACGCGGCCTCCAATGGCCAGGGCCAGCTGGAAGAGCCTCCCAGGTCCTCCAATGATGCCGTCTTGCTGTGGATTGCCATCATAGCGACGCTGGGGAACATTGTGGTGGTGGGGGTGGTGTACGCCTTCACCTTCTGAGGGAATAGGGTGATGGGCAGCCACAGGTCGGCTCACCCTGTGTTGGGCTTACCATGGGTTAGCGCTCTGCCCATGGCACTGTCTTGCTATTGGCCCTTGGCTATTCCTATGTTCTAAAACCAGGAATTCTGACCACTTGAATGGCCTCTAGGGGTAGAATCCATGCAATTGGAATTTCCCCAGGCAGCCCTGATTTCTAATATTCCCTGGTCAAGCTGATTCAGAAAACAGAGAAGTAGGGGCTTCCTGCCCCTGGAGGTTTAAAGAACGGAGCAAAGCTTTCAAAGAGCAGCTTGGCAAATTCTTGAAGTTGCATTCTAAGAACATGAGACCAGATGGAACAGTCAGTTGGATGTAACATATAGCTGTGATTTGATGACCACTTGCTGGTGGTAAATAATCATTCATGTGTCTTGTCTTTATGCAAACTTATCAAACCTTGTGTACAGGGTGCTGGGGCAAGAGTGGCCCATAGAACTTCAGTGTTCCCAGCCCAGTCTCAGCTCCATATTCAGCCCATTGGCATATTGGTGGCCACCTTGTATAAATTTGACTTAAAAATGGCACCTTCATCATCAGACACCCAGCCCCTTTTGAGACCCAACATATCAGAACACTCATTACTAGTAACATGCTGGGTTTCTGGGGGTGTTGGTGGTGGGTTTTATCTGCTGGATGGATTCTCTTCTTTTTGAGGAGAAGAAAGAGTATCTTTAAAAACTAGATCTGCCAGGCAGTGAGTTCCTTGGGCCACCCACATTAAGATGCTCTTTCTTCTTTGAGGAATCCTAGAATTTTAGAGATGAATAAGCTTGTGTCCACAGAATTCTTTGGAGAGGGGCGTGATTAGCCTGTGGTCAAATGGCAGCTTAATGGGGGAGTCAGAAGATGTTTCCTAACCCTGGGCTCAGCACTCTCTCTGCCCCCATCTACACGTTCTCCTGAGCAGGCCCTGCCTTGAAGCTTTAGGGCAGAGACACTACCTTGGGGAGATCACCCACAGGGTCTGGAAACTGGATGCAAGATCCCAGGCCATGCAGATACCTGCATTTTACACTTGTCCTGGATACCATGCACTCTTCTACAGTTGTGAATAGGCTTCTGCTCCAGCCAGTTTTCTTAAATTCTTGAAAAATCAATGTCTGAGGGTTGTAGCAAGCAAGGAGGCTCCCAAGTAAAGACCAGAGTGGCCTGGGACATGTGGGGAGCAGCACTTAGGGAAGGCCACGGCATGCACTGCTGCCCTTCCCCACCTGCACGAGGCAGCCTCCCCATGCAAACAGGAGTGGAAAGGATCTCCAAAATGGGCTCACTTGCCTACAGCCCCAGAGTAGCTTTTCTCCCTACACCTCAAAACAAAAAGACAAATGGTATAAATTCCTTTCCTTGGTGGAGAAACTTTAAAGACTGTTAAGAAGCCCTTGGTTGTATCTGGGGACAATTGCAAAAAGGCCAAATTTGCTACTGCAGTCTCAGAAGAGATGAATGTTTTTGATGACAGGCAAAGAGACATCTTAATTGTCCAGAGGTGGCACTCACTCTTGGAGCTGCTGTGGTAACAGGATTGTTGCTCACAGCCTCCAGCTCTTACTGGCCACATCTGTCACCACTGCCACATGTCCGTCATCTAGTACTTCAGCTCAAGTGGAGGTCATGGATGCAGAGAAGCAGCCCTACCTTGGCTCTGAGGAAGAAAGGACATGGACGTTTGCCCGGGACTCCTTCTGGAATCATCCACAGGGCAGAGGCTGGGCTGAGCAGTCAGCTGCTGGATGGATGGCTGTTCATCCTGGCTGCTTTTCCAGCAAACTGCAGGTCTGTCCCTGCACAGGGACTTGAAGTAAACAGTTGTCTCCATGACGGAACCCCAGGAGAGAAGTCTGGAACCACAGAGGGGGCCATGATGTCTTCATGAGGGTCATGCCAGCCCACACCTGATTCTTCACTTTCTGGCTCCACATCTCCAGGAGGACCTGCAGCCCCAGAAAGAGGCAGGTGGAAGCTCCCTGCTCTCCAGGTGGCCTAAGAAAATGGCAGTAGGGAGAGAGGGCTCTGTGTGCTGCCAGAGGGAAGAGGGCAGGAGAATGAGGGTGGCTTCTAACTCTGAAGAAGACTGCGGTCCCAGCCACTGAGTACTTCTGACTCCAGGAATCTCCCCTATGACACACCCCACATCCCCTGGCATAATGTCAGTTAAGTTTGATGTTCCAGTCTCCCTCCCTTTTCAGTGTCAGCCATGGGTGGATAGGCTCATTGGAGTCCACCTTATCTATACTGCATTATGCAGATTGCAGAGGTGGGCTTGGGGTCACCCCATCTGTCTCCTATGGTTCTTCACCTAACAGTGAGGACGGATGTGCCTGCTAGTGTCCACTTCAGGAGTACAGGATAGATTTTCTCCCTGGGAGTGAGCTGTAGTCTCCCTCCTGCCTCAGCTGTTACCAGAGGGGAGGACAGGGGCCTGCCCTCATTGCTTGAGTGTTGTGTTCAGGTACTGGTAGAGTCACAGGCACATACCTAATCCTTACAGTCACCCTACAGCATCACTGCTCCAATACACAGGTAAGGAACCTTATCTCTGAGGCTCAGAGGAGTGAAGTGACTTTCCTGAGGCCACACAGCATGAAGTGATGAGCTAGGATTTGAACCTGGTCTCTAAGCCAGGCTCTTTCTGTCACTCCATACTTCCTTTTGTGGCTGGGTGGCACCCCCAGGGCACATTTGAACCAGGTCCTGTATCTGCAGAGGCCGTTTCTCAAGGGGCCACGCCATGATTTGGCTTTGGCCACCTCTGGTTTCCACAGGTCCCTGATCGTCCTCAGAATGAGACACAGTCAACCCCCTTCCTCATGCCCTCTCTGCCCAGACTTCAAGGGTGGTGGTCCCTGATGCCTGGCCCTCGGTTGAAGATTGTACTCAATTCTTCTTGTGAGGCCCTGGGGAAGTTCCCAGAGACCAGTTTTCTGAGAATACACGCAGAATGAGACCCCAGCCAGGACTAGGGAACTAAACAGAAGTGTTCACCCAGAAGCTCATGTAGCCAGAATTGGGATCTAGAGTCGTGAGATGGTGCTGCTTTGCAAGTTGATCCTGACCTGGGCCCAGGCCTTTCTTTGGGCTCCAGGACTCTCCAGAGCAGGGCAGCTTCTCCCTGGGGGAAGTGGGCCCCAGCATACCCTTGATTTGAAGAATCAGTGCTGAGAAAGGAAGGGGCTGGCCTCTTCCATAGCTGCCACTCCGGAGAGGCTCCTGCATTTGCTGGGATCTTCTCTGTGCTTGCCCCTCCATGTGCCCCTCACTTCTCCTCTGCAAGCCAGTTGGTGTCTGCATGTGTGTCTGCATGTGAGATACTGATTCAGAACAGTGAGTGACTTGCTGCTTGGGAGCTGAGTTGCCGTGACTGGAAGACTTTGAGGATAGGCTAGAAGCCACTTCAGCCAGACCTGTCCTAAGGGCGTTCGTGCTTCTTCAGAGGCCAGACCCCTTTCTACCCTGCATTGTTGCTGTCCCTTCCCTTTCTAACAAAATCAAGGTCAGGAGGCAAATGAGACTCCCCACCGCACCCCCAGAGAAAAAGGATTTTATCTCCTTGTAGGTCCCCTAGGATGGTGAACAGGGTGGTAATGTTTGGAGGGAGAGGCAGCAGGCTTTTCTTCAGCCCCTGTTCAAGGGCAAGGCTTGGAAGCCTGCCCAGGCCTCGGCAGATATTGGGATCAGCCCCTGGAGACTGGAGAGACCTGGCCACCTCTGTCTGCTGTCAGTACCGCTGCCTGGTTCCATCAAGACAAATGGTATTTTCCCTCTCTGGGAGCACATCTGCCTACATCATTACCAGTGATATTATTACTTATCATTCTCACTGCTGCCAGGTTTGCACGCTTCCCCTGTGTTGTGTGCTCTATCTGTGTCTCAGTTATTTCTCAAGTCACCCCGAGGGGTCAGGATTGAGTGAGCAGAGAAGTGTACATAAATTTCTGTGCCATTTTTCTGTTGAGAAAACTGAGGCCAGATCATGCACCTGATTGCTTACAGCTAAGGAGCTGTGTACAGACCCAGTTCTGTCACATTAGAGGTTGAGTCCATGCCCCACCCCACTCTGCATCCATGCCCTCTATTTTGAGACCTCTGAAATGGACAGGCATGGGGCCTCAGAGGCTGAGGCTGAGGTTGAGGTTTGGTCCTGGGGAACATGTAGTCAGACGGCCGTGCCCCAGTGTAAACCCTGGAAGGGGAGCGCACGTGTGCACGTTCAGAACCTCACGATGATAAGTTTTAGAGAGCATCTAATCAGGACCTTTCGTATTTGGAGAGCGTGGATGAGACTGCATTGAAAATGAGTGGAGAGCTGACACGTCTCTGCATGCCTGACCAAGGGCTCAATCATTTGGGCTATGTGTGTTTGCCAGGAAGCAAAGGGATTACCCTGGATTACCAGCTCAGCCTTGAGATGGCTCGTATTCTCTGCCTGCTGCCACCTGGGCCCCTCTGCTGCATCCTGGCAGATGTCCAGTCCATTCATTGCCCCTAAACAAATCCCGAGGGTGCTCTGAGCTGCTGTGATGGGGAGGCCCACAGAGCTCTGCTCAGGGAGCCAAAGGGAACGGTCACCCCTGGATGTCCCACATTCACCTGTCTCCACCCCTCCCATCCCCCGGTCATTCAGTAAGAGGGATAGAGGAGAAGGTGGGTGAGCTGCATGCTGAAAACTCAGAGGGACAGAGCCTGCAACCTCCAAGCAGGAAAAGGAGACTCCTTGAGAAACCCAGATAACCAGAATTATAATGGCACCAAAATATTCCCAATGCATTCTCCTGAGATGGGAGCTTGAACATTTACTGAGGGTTGTCTGTTTGCTTGTTTGTTTGATGGAGGGGTATTGGGAGGGACAGGTGACAAGGAACAAGATAATGATGCAAACTCTAGTGATTGAAGAAGATGAAGGATTCCCCCGCAATGAGAAAATGACAACAGTCTGAAGCATAAAGGTCAAAAGTACACAAAATTGACTACATAAATTTTGAGACAGAAGTCTATATTGTTCTTACTGTAAATATCACAGATTTTTTTTTTAATCAAGATAGAAAATAAAAGCAGAGAATGACTCAGACACTGACTCTTGGAGAGGCTGCACAGGCAGCAGGGTATCTGGGCGTCCCGCACATCTATCTTTTGACCATAGTGATGGTCTTGTGCCTGCTCAGACCACCCCACCCCTACATTTCTAAGGCTTATCATCCACTCCTGATTCTTGACTTCTTGTCTCCCCTAGAGGAGGTTTGAGCTCCATTTGGCCTTGGTAATAAATCCCACCAGACACACAGTGTTTACCCTCAGTTAATGGGAAACCAGATCCACATGGCTGAGCAAGCCTAGATGACCCCTCATCTGTCTCTGGCTGTCTTTCTGCCAATATCTTAATAAACCAGAGAATCGTCATGTTGACAATTCTAAGCATTGTCCACCAATCCAGATGATGAGGGCTCTGCAAGCTGGCAGGAAGAAATCTCCCAACCTTTTAACTCAAAGGAACTGAGTCTCCAAGGGATAGCCGAGTGTTGCCAGGTGGAGCTAGTCAGCAGAGAGCAAGGTCTTGAGCCCAGGATGCCTAACTAAGTTTTCACTAGGAAATTTAGTGGTTGATTCCATTAGGCCAGTGGTTCTCAGGCGGGGGGCAGCAGATGTTGGCAATGTCCAGACACATTTTTGGCTTTTGCAGCTAGGTGAGGAGGGCTGCTGGCATCTAGAGGGTAGAAGCCAGGGTTCTGGTGAACATCCTATAATGCACACACAGGACAGCCTCCCCATGACAAAAGAGTTACCCAGCCCCCAAATGCCAATAGTGCCAGAGTTGGGGAACCCTGCACTAGGCCATACAGTTTCTGATTCCAAAACCATCCATGTTTTCCAAGCTCCACTTTTCTCCATTTGTGAGTCATTGACTAAGTGAATGCTCTTCTAAGCAACAGCAGTGATCATGGTTACTGCTCCAAGCTCAAGTCATTCCAACTGAGGGCAACGATCCGGAACTCCCCGCTGGTTAAATTAGTCTTCTGGAAATCCACGTGGCTCTATTTCTGCTGTCCTGGGCTTTCATGGGGACTCCCACCCTTCAAATTCAGTGGGAGGGTGGGGCTGAGCTTGTCTCTACCAGTAACACCGTCTCTGGAACCTCCAGGCCCTGGCTTCTCACCAGTGCACCTGAGAGGAACCACCTGTAGTGGAGCGTAGGAGGGGTGGTGCTGAGTGACAGCTCTAGGTAGCAGCCTTGTAGCAAATAGGCATCTTCTCTTATTTCTGCCCTATTCCCTGTTGAAGGCATCCTAATGTTGTTTATATTATTGAAACTTTTACAGAAACCTTATTCTTGTAACTCGCCACTCTCTAGATACTAATTCTTCATGCTGAGCAAAACAGAAATGTTTCCGTGTCTTACCAATGTTTTCATAATCAACTTGTAACTGGACGCTGTTTACTTCATTAAAAGGTACTTTATTCTTGTAATCCTTTGCTACTCAAGCACCTGGTTTCACCGTGAGATCACTGACTTTTGCTATACTGAAAAGACTCTTTCTTAATGTAGAATTTCGATGTGCTCTTTTGATTAAACATATCTAACCTGAACGGATGTAAAAATGTGACTGTGAAGTCTTCTTTGTCAGCATTGTTGCTGTAGTTGTCATTTTCTATTATGGTAATCGAAAAAAAGAGAGAAAAGAAAACCTGAACTTCTTGGTGTCTGGTTCCAATCTGTGCTTTATAAAAAGCGTCCTACCTACTGATCTTGGAAAGGCTCAGGTCCAGTGTCACCTCCATTCATCCTCCTGCTGCCCCACTGAGGTAGCACTGGTCCCCTCTTCCCCGCCCCTCTCCCGAGGCTGCTCTGCCATCGCACCTGTAGCAAATCACAGTGGATGCGTTAGGTCACCAACGGTTTTCCCACCTCTCTGAGCCACCTGAGAGCGAGGTTGATCTTATTCAACTCTATACACACCACCTGGTACAGTGCGTATAGAGTATTCAGTGGAGGAACGACTGATACCTGAATGACCGGCACAGTACATTGTAACTCCACAGGAAGCATGGGCTATAGAGTTTATTCATTCATTCACTAATACCAGCAAATATTCATATAGGACTTCCCGGGTGTGTGGTACAGTTCTGAGCTCTTTACACACAAATTAACTTGCTCAATTCCCACAATGACTCTGTAAAGTAGGTCCTTTTATTATCTCCATTTTACAGATGAGGAACCTGAGGCATGGAGAGGTTTCTTGCCCAAGGAAACTGGTGTTCCAGGCCTGGACAACCGATTCTGGGTCTGTCTGTCCTGGGCTTAAGCCTCAAGGAAACTGACTTACAGCCAATTCCTTGTTGACTTTGAAACCCCAAGGAGCCAGGGCCAGTCTCCTGGGTGAGGAAAGACCCAGGCCTGGCTGCTCCCAGCCTGCCGACTGCCCAGTAGGTAAGTGAGCCCAGGGAGAGGCTAGACCGAGAAAGAGAAGGTGTCCCAGTGACAATGTCAAATGTGGCATGGACTCCCTGGGCAACAAACACATCACTGAGGAGTGCTTGGCAGTGGCAAGACATCCTTCCTCTGCAGAATCTGCAGAAGTGGGTGCACAGCAGGGGGGTTGGAGTTAAGGCCAGGCTGAAGCCTGAAGGTCAAGGGAGTAGTGGAATGGGCTGACAAGGGAATAAAGGCACCTAGAAGGAGCCTTGAGCGTCAAGGTTGGGAGCGGCACTGGGCACTGGGCTGCCACTAGCTGTATGCAAGCACAAGTGGTGCTCTGCGTGGAGGGGGGTGTGGTGTCTGGTGCAGGATGGCAGCAGAGGAACTGGGCAGTGACCCCTGATTTTGCCTCTCAACACCTGTCCTTCCAGCTGCCTTCTCTGACTCCAGAGTGCAGGCACCTCCACCTGGCCACCAGCTTGGCCAATAACTTTGGGACCTTCTGCCCTTCGCATGTTTTGTGAAGACGGTAGAGGCTTCCACACATCCCAACAGTCTATGCTCTCAAGACTGAGGAACATCATTTTGAAATAATGAAAAGAAAAGAGGCAGTTTCCACAGTCCGATGCTGTTGAATTTATATTTAACTCTAAGTATAGCCAGTGCAGCCATACCAAAACATGTCCTCTGCTTCCCACCGCTAGCCTCCCTGCTGGAATTTATACTAAATTTTTGGTTGGTAAATACATATGTTCTATGTGCCTGGTCCCATCAGCCGTGGTATTGTAATGGTGTGGCGTGGCTTTCCTGGAGCATCAGAATGTGACATGGGGACAAAACAGAAATAAAGTGTCATTTTGTGCAGCCTCCCCTGGGTACCTGGTGGCCATCTCCTGCATCAGCTCCTTAGAACTGCCTGAGCCATTAGGGGTGGAGGAGGAGGAAAGAGAGGGAAGGGACAGATTCCTGGACCACAATGGGACCCCAAGTGACGCTAGTGAGGCTTCTTGTTTATACAGCTGCTGGCTACCCATCATCTCCAAAACCTGCCCTCACTGGGGATTTTCCATTTGGTTGGTGACTGCTCTGGCTCCTGCTGAGTGTTGGCCTTCCCAAGGCAGCAGAGATGGCCCCATGATTAATGTTTATACAAGACAGGCTGCTGAGGCCTTTTCTGCAAACACCACAGATAAGATTAACTACCACGGCAACCAGTACTTGCACTGCGCTGCCTTCAGGGTTTGCAAGCACTTTGCAGTCCGGCTTCCCATCCTCTGAGCAGGTGCTTGTGTGCAGGCCCCTTTCAAGCCCCTAGAACAACCTGGCAGGACACCGGTTCTTAGTCTGGTGGGAGGAGAGAACAAATGATCAGCTGAAGACAACAGGATCTAAGAGTGTGGCAGAGAGAAACTCAGGGCAGGCAGTGGATGGGAGGGAGAGAGGAAGTCAGAGGACGGCCTCCTAACCAGGGGAGCAGCACAGGCCAGAGAGCCAAGTCTCCAGTTTTTAGAAAGGAAAACTGAAGTTCATTTACTTGTTTGCTCAATAAATAAGAACTGAGCACCCGCTAAAAGCCACTGGGGGTGTAGAACGAACAAAACAATGTCTCTTTACCCAACGGCGATGGTAGACAAGAAGGAGATAAAGAAATAGTTAATATTAAATAATGACAAGTGCTGGGGGAAACAAAGTGAGGGCAGGCCAGAGGGAGGAGCACACTATTTTGGAAAGGATGGCTGAGAAACTCCTTACCCTAGGAGAGAGGTGGGATCAGTGGCTCGGGCCAGGGTGACAGTTCAGAGAGGTGACCCAACGTGCTCCAGGCACCTCAAAGTGTGAGGTGAAGAGAGTTTTATGCTCAGTTCTGACAAAGTGTTCTCTTGCCTTCAAAGTGCCGTAGGACTTTCATTCATTCACTCATCCACTGAGCCTCCATGCTGAGCTGGGCAGACAGGAACACACCCTGGTTCCTGCCCACAAGGCGCTCACAGTACAGTCTCAAAGTCACGGATGGAGCTTTATATAAACCCAGTCCTTTGTTCAGATTAAGCCTCTGAGGGCAGCTGGTTAGCAGCCAAGTTCTACTCATGGGTAACATAGGCAGGGGACAGCCACCCTTGGCGAATCCCCAGATGGTACACTCTACTTCACTGGACCGTTCTAGGTGGACAGAGCACCACCTGTGGACTCCTGCAGGTGCCCCTGAAGCCTGGCACCTCAAGAAGTCAGGCTGGGCTGCCGGGCCTGAGGAGACATGTGTTAGTCTTGGGCTGCCTGGCATCCGTTGCCACTCATTCTAGTGTAACCACCCATCTTCATATGGGGAGCCACACCCCTCAGTCTATGTTCTTGGTCCATCCCAGGCTCAGGATCCTGAACACCATGACCACAGGATATGTGCAGGGTGGGCACATGGCTCTCGCCTGGGCAGCAGTGACATGCCAATCCCTTGGCACCAGTGACTGGGTTGGGAGTGACTACATGACTGACCAGGTTCATGCAGCAGAGATGCCCCAACCTTAAGGAGTCACCGGGAGATGGTGCTTGCAGAGGAGACTGTTTTTCTGCTACATGGAGAGTCACAAGGAGGGGACCTGCAGTGGTAGCCACCCTCTCACCACTGTGGAGAATGGAGCCACAGAGGAAAGAGAGCCCAGAGATGGAAAGGAGATGAGTCCCTGAGTCATCTGCCTGCCCCCTGGAGGATGCAGCCACAGCTAAAGGTCTATCCTTAGTATCCCAGCTGTGTGAGCTCATTGGCACCCTATGTGAAGCAGTTTGAGTTGGGTTTCTGGCCCTGGTAACAGAAGGAACCTTGATAGACATGCCCTCAATGCACTCTGACCTTTACCTACATAGTGAGGGCCCGTCCTCAGGTGGGGAGCTCCAGGGCCCCTATCCTGTGTGCCATTAGCCATCCTGGGCTCTCTTGTCTCCTGCCACCTTGTTCTGTTCCAGCTCTCACTTCCCTTTGTCCTTGGTGGTTTGTACCTTGACACCGTTGAAGGGCTTGGGCATTTTTTAAATTTTTATTTCAGAATATTATGGGGGTCCACACAATTTGGTGACATAGTTGGCTTTTGTATATTTTAAATCAAAGTTAGAGGTATGCCCTTCATCCAGAAAGTGTGTGATGTCCCTCCCACCTACTTGAATTTGCTGAGTTTTGCTTCCATATGTGCACACAGTGCTGATCAACGGGTTCCACGCGGGCTTGTGCATTTTGACACACCCCAAGCCACTGCAGTGGGTTTTGCCTCTAGCTACACATGTGCAAGTTGCCCTCTGGCTGTGGGGGCAGTGGCTTTGCCCAGATGGAGTTTGTTCCCCATTGTTCCACCACCAGTGGACCTTAACCACCAACTGGCAGGTGTCCTTACCCCTCTGCTTCAGGGTGGGGGGCTCAGTTTACCCCAGAGTTCCCTGCAGGGTCAGGCTGAGGCTGCCCCTTGCGGGACTTTGCCTGAAACTCCTTCCCTGGCTTTGATCCCTGCCTGCCCAACATCCTCCAGGAGCCCCAGAAGCACTTCTTTGATAAACCTCTTGCACGTGGACACTTGTCTCATGTCTGTTTCTGGGGAACAGGTCTAAAGCAATCACCCTAACTACCCTGAGAGTTAGATATGTTTATCTCTATTTTACAGATGGGGAAGCTAAAGCTCAGAGATGTTAAGCAACCTGTACAATGTCACACAGCCAGTGAGTGACATAGAGGGCATCAAACTTAGATCTTCTAGACCCCACAACCCAAACCACTTCATCTTCCATTGATGAATTAGATACCTGAGAATGCCATGAGCAATCAGTCCTCATAAACTAGACATTAGGACCAGAGCCCCAGCGAGCTCTCTGCCGCGGCGAGTCATGACAGAACACTGACTGCCAACAGCAGCCACAGCCCTGAGTTTCACCCTTCCTCTGACCTTAAACTTGTACATCCTGTTCTTGCTTTGTAAGCCAACACTGTGGATCCTGGGATGGAAGCCATTGCCTGTCCGTCCCCAGTAGCCCTGAACAGGAACAGGAAATTTAGTCCAAATTGCTACAGAGTCTGAGCATAATTGTGACTACTTCACGCCCAGAGAAAAAGATGCTTGTCACGAATAAAGGTTTTCCTATATTCACTCGAGGTTTTTCCCCTCCTTCCAGTATGGTCAGGATTACTTTTGTTTGGGGGAGAGGAGCCTATTGGGTGAATGGGAAAATGTAAGTGCTGTGTGAAGGGTCAGCATGGCACCAGAGTACTGGATGACCCCTGTGGATCGCATCAGCACTAGTGACCCCTGTGGATCGCATCAGCACTAGGTGTTGCCGGAAGCCCACGTAGAGGAGGAGCTGCTGGCTGGGCTTGGAGCTGTGAGAGCCCCAGGCCTGAAGGACAGTGGAAGGCGTGTGAGCTGGGGCGGCCTTCAGAGGGCCCACCCGGCTGCTTCCTGCCTGCCCCGGCTCCTCAAGAAGGGAGTACGCGTGTTTGCTTGAACCTGCATTGACTCTCCATTTTTAATTCTCTGGAAGCTCATTCAAAATCCTGCCTTGCCCCAAGGGTTCCCAGGGCATTTAATTTATTCCCAAAAATTGTCCCCTGAGGGCGATGGTGAATTGCCAGCACTGAAAAAAAAACAGCCCGATAGAAGAACATGGCCAGCCCACACCAGCAGGGGGCAGCGTGGTGTTAGGGACTGGCAGACCTTAGCAGGTCCATCTGGCTGGGTGGGTTTCAGTTTCCAGCTCAGCTGCACTTAAGAACTGTGTGGGCAACATCGCCCCTTATGTGCTGACCTCTTACCAACTGACACCTCCTGGTGACTGAAGGAAAAACCAGTAGAAGCTCTGAGACCCCCCAAACACACACCTCTGCATATCTTTCAGCTCTTGTTCCCACACAAAGCGTGGCTCCTAAACCATGGGGTTCCAGAAAGGAAATTAGTTGACGATCTTTGCCAGCACCCTGCCCTGCTCCCCTGAATAAATGCCAAGCCGACCTTCAAAGCCAGAGTCCAAAATGGTGGTCCACAGGCTGAATCCCGTCCTCAGAAACTTTCTGATGTGCCTGGGCATGGCTCTGCTTGGACTTAATAAAGCTTTTTACTGGAGTATGACATACAGACAGAAAAATGTGTGTGCAGTTCAATGCATTTTTACAAAGTCATCACACCCATATACCCAGAAATTGGGTCAACAGCTGAACATTTTCCATTCATCTGGAAACCCCTTCAGCATGCACAATGGTGTGAAATTCACTTTAATTAGTTGCCAACAATGTCAGCAACAGAAGATCTGGATTTCTGGGTTTTTTGGACAAAATGGAAAGATGCACACCATGGCTGCCTGCCCATGGGGGAGCTAAGGTTGGCTGCCCACTTTAAATAGCAGTTCACTCTAGGCTGCCCTGCCCAGGTGAGAGGGAGCCTGCCCTGGGCCCCACACCGTCAAAGGCCCCTCCCTGCCCTCCTCTGCATGTCCCTTCCCTTTAAGGCTGTGCCCGCCTGGGTCTATCATCCTCCTTGTAGATGTCACTTCAGTACTTGGGACCCTGAATTTTTGCCCTTCTCTAGGTCTGTGCAGGTTTGCATTTCTGAGAGCCGCCTGCCATGAGTGTCTGCCCCCTTGGGCCCCAGGGAAGGGCCTCAGGGAAGGGCCAAGGAGCATCTGTTTGTGAGATGGGAAAGGGAGCTCAGATGTGCAAGCTGTGTGTGAGAAAGCAACAGGGAAGCCCTAGGGCTAGGCCCACTATGCCTGGGCACCACACTGCAGCTCCGAACCCACAGAGTCTGGAGCAGTGATTTTCAACCGGTATGCCTGAGGGGATCTCCGGTGTGCAGTGAGGGGATATGAGGTGTGCCTTGAAAATTTTTAAAGATCATTAACTAAATTATTTTTGAAATAAGTTCAAAGCACACTAAGTATATTCTTTTTATTTACTCTTATTTCTTGATATAATTTTTCTATGAAAGTTTAACTATAGGCTCAAGTGTGCCATGAGATAAAAAAAAAAGTTAAAAAACACTGTTCTGCGTGGTACCTGTAATCCTAGCACTCTGGGAGGCCAAGGCAGGTGGATTGCTCGAGCTCAGGAGTTCAAGACCAGCCTGAGCAAGAGCAACACCCCATCTCTACTCAAAATAGAAAAACTAGCTGGGCATTGTGGTGAGCCCTGTAGTCCCATGACTTAGGAGGCTGAGGCAAGAGGATCTCTTGATCCTAAGAATTTGAGGTTGCTGTGAGCTATGAGGACATAGCACTCTACTGAGGGTGACAAAGTGAGTCTCTGACAAACAAACTAATCTGGAGGGTCATCTGTTTACTCAAAGTATCCTGATTCAAATGTTAATCAGATCTAAAAACTACCTACACAGCACCGTCCAGGCTATGACCAAATAACTGGGCCACCATAGCCAAGTTGACACATAAAAGTAGCGGGTGCAAGATGGCTGTGTCCAAACCCAGCCTTCTTTCAAGGTGTTATGAGGTGTATCTGCCAAGGTGAAAAGATTGGGCATATTTTACTCAACAAAATATTAGCTGAGTTATGCCTCTTAAACATTTTGATGAATGGAATGTGGTCCTCCATTTATACGGTTGCTCAGCCCAGCATAAGTCAAAGGCATCCTGCCTCCAAGTCCAGATTGTTCCACAGCAGCTGGCTTTATCCTTGCCTTACTTGTCTGCTCCCCACCTCAGGAGTATTGGATTTAAAGATCATCAGTTTGGAAAGGGGTAGAGGGAGTGGAATTGTTAGTCTGCCTGTTAGTGTCAGACTGGCTTTAGCTCTGTGAAGGTTTATAACCTTCCATCAAGGAAAGGATTACAGAAGAGGATCTCTTGCCTGCCCCATCTTATGTTGGGTATTGCTTACAGCTCCACTTCCTGGGAATGAGGTGCAAAAGTATCATATGGATTTAATGAGCTGGCCTTGCACACAGTACACGCACACAGACCCTAGCAGCCATTGCCATTCTGGGACCCTCTGCTTGACAGAGCAGGCCAGCCTCCCATTAAAATCCATTCTCTCCCGGTTGGAGAAGTTGGGGCAGGCCCTCTCTGCCTTAGGGTTCTTTAGGTAGCACTTGTCTTTTTGGTTAGTGTCCTGGAGGAGGCAAGAGAAAGGAGGATGCTCTCGTACAGGGGCCAAGTCCATCCCACTGCTTTTTATTTATTTATAAAAATCAATAAAGCTTATTTTATTGATAAATAAATTTTTTAAAAGTTCCAATAAAGTTTTATTGGAACACTAGTACACCCATGGGTTTATGCCTTATCTCTAGCGGTTTAAGCACTGCAATAACAGCTGAATAGTTATAATAGAGACTGTATGACCAGCAAAGTCAAAAATATTTATTATCTGGCCGTGTACAGAAAAAGTTTGCCAACCCTACCAGAGAAGGTCTAATTAGGTCTAAGGATCTAATTAGGTCACCTGGCTAGCCCTGCAGGCTGACCCTCCTGTTTGGCATTTTGGGGGAAGCTGCCCCTAGGGAGCTTGGGAGGAGGCTATTCTGTAGACAATTAGCACAGAGAAAGCAGCCCCACTCCCATATTTCCCAACATCCCATCTATACCTCAAATAGCCGACCAGTAGCCACTGAGCTAAGATAAACACATGGAAGAAACCTTAGAGCCACATAGAGCTGCACAGAGGCATCTGGCTTAGAGGCATCCAGAGATTGGAGTGCTGCTTGTGCCGCCGACCAAACTGTGTGCCCAGCACGGGCTGCCTCTGCCCAGAGAAAGGGCATGCCCTCCTACCCGTCATATGGGATCCCCCGAGCCCTGTGAGCTAGTGCAGCTGCCCTCTGGGGCTTGAGCTTTGCATCTCATCCTGATCTCGCCTTAGGGAAGAGTCACAGTGTCCTCATCTGTAAAATGGGAGCAAGAACAGTGCTTTGATAGACTAGTGGAAGGCCTTCCAAAGATACCCCTCAAACCTGTGGATACGTTATTCTACGTGGCAAAAGGGACTCTGCAGACGTGATTAAGTTCAGGGTCTTGAGGTGAGAGATTATCCTGGATTTTTTGGGTAGGCCCAGTAAAATCACAAAGGTCCTCTTAAGAGGGAGCAAAGTCAGAGTGAATAGTAAGAAACATGATGGGGGAAGTAAAAGGCTGAGGTGATGAAAGGAGGGGGCCCCAAGCCTAGGGGTGTGGGTACCCTCTAGAGACTGGAAAAGGCAAGGGCGTGATTCTCCCTGGAGCCCCCCCAAGGCACCAACCCTGACTTTGATTTTAGCCCAGAGACATTTTGAACTTCTGGTTCCAGAAAGGTAAGATAATGCATTTATGCTGTTTTAAGCCACAGAATTTGTGAGTCTGTTTCAGCATACCCTGAGGCTATGCCACAAGCACCCCACAGAGGATAACTGTAAGGGTGAATTGAGTTGACTCCTCTGGTCTTCCCGTCCCTGGGTAACGGAGCTGCAACACTGAGGCTTCCTAACCTCCACCACCCCTCCTGCCTCTCTTTCTGGCCCCAAGGAGGGCTAACACCCCAGGAAGCTCTCAGGGAAGCTAGAGGTGACCTCTGACCATGTCCGGCAGGAAAAGAGGCCAAAGAGCCATTTGGTGGGGATTACTGTAATTCCCCGGCTTCTTCCAGAGTTGCCAAACCATGGGAGGCAGGCCAGGGTGACAGTAAGGTCATTATTTACATGCCTCTGCTTGCATCATTGGTTTCAAGTGCAGCAAGCCAGTAACAGCCAAAGTTAATCCCAGGCTGGTCATAGGTGGCTGGCAGGCCAGACCACCGCCTGCAATAATAAACCACGGGTGGTGAGTTGCCCCATACACACTTTCCCTTGTTTGTTCAGCCTCCACCACCTACTCTGGGCCTGGCTGCAGCTGTCTCTTCCCTGGGAGGTTTCCCCTATTGACCCAGCCCCAGTGGGACCAAATGAACCCAGGTGCCCAGAACTTTCCTGGTCAGCTGGCACTTAGATGGTCTACCCTGTGGTAGCTCCTGAAAGCCCTGCAACCAGGGAAGCCCCTAGATCCCGGGCAAACCAGGATAGTTGGTCCACCTACTCCGGTCTCAGCAACTAGATAGCCTGCCCTACCCCATGGTGGGTTCCTGCAGTGGCCGGGCCCCTCCCTGTTGCCGGATATTCTTGTTTCCCCTGCACTTTATCTGATGCCGTGACTCCCGCCACAATGACCTCAGAATCTTCTTCCTCCTAGTTTGTCGTGGCTTGCCCTGTCCTTGAGCCCTCACCACACTACTTTGTTGTGGTCACCGCTCCTGTGTCTTTTCTGCCATGGGCCTTTGCTTACCTTTTAACTACATGTTTGTTTGTCTTCTGTTAAATCAGTGGTTCTCAACCTTCCTAATGCCGCGGCCCTTCAATACAGTTCCTGTGGGTCCCGACCCACAGGTTGAGAACCGCTGCATTGGATGATAAGCTCCAGGAGGCCAGGGTCCCTTCTGCTTTAGTCAAGGACCTCAAATCCCCAGCACCCACCACAGTGCCTAATGAGTTGCAGACACTCAATAATATTTTTCAAAGGAAGAAGGGGAGGAAGGGAGAAAGGAGGGAGAGGGGAAGGAAGACGGGATGGAAGGGATCCCTCCAGTGTCTGGCCCTTCAGACTCACAGTCCTCAACCTGACTGATGTCATGGAAAACATGCAGAAGATGGGTTGCTTGGTGTTTGGTGCAGCTGGAGAATGGCCTGACCTGGCCTGTGAGTCCAACAGGCTATGACTCACTGTGAGCTCTCAGGAGTTTAGGCTCCTGATTTTCAGGTCACGTAGACACAACCCTTCCTCAAAACTGGCTGTACTGAGACTTCGTACCAGGCCCTGGGTGTATGGATGTAAACCAGAGCAGCTGGGAAACCCCGAGGCCTGCCCTAGGTAAGGCTCTGGAGTGTGGCATGAAGCCAGGGCACAAGAGCTTTGATCCTCTCCAGGGGAGCTGGCCCCATCCCAGATACTTCTCACACACATCGCTGAAACCTGTCCTTCCCCTCCCTCAATCTACGCAAGCACATTAATCCTAGTGTCCATGGCAATGACTGTGGGCTTCAAAGTCCCTTTTCCCACCCTCTGATGAAAATGGAGGGCCATGTGCAGGGCGGTCCTCTTCAGAGCTCCAGGCAAGGCTGCAGAGTTCACCCGGGAGCTGTGGAGCTACAGACCCTGGGCAGCTATGGCTGAGCTGGCCGCAGGCCAGGCCTGGAAGGCAACATCAGGGCCCACTTGTGTCCAATGAGACATTCCTTCATCAAAGACTAACTGAACATGTGCTGTGTGCTGTGCTCTAGGGCAGGCCCTGGGGACAGAGCTGACATGTGGCAGTAGAGATCCTGCCCCTTATGGACAAGAAACCCCATAAGCAAATAAGCTCACACAGCAATAGGCACAGGGAAGAGAAAAGTAAGCCATGCAGACCAGCTGACCCTTGACCTGCCTCTCGTAATAACTAGCTCTGTTATGCCAGGCAAGTTTTTCATATCAGTGACTCAGTTTCCTCATCTGTACAGTGGACATAACCAAACCATGGCACCACCCTGAAGACCAGGGAGACAGCGGAGCTGGCTCCCCCATCATTCCCAGTAGCTTCCTCCCCAGCCTGGCAGATGCAGCCAAAAGGATAACTAGTCAAATAATAGGGATGATATCATATTTTGGAAAGGGTATGGGTAATGCAAAGTATGAGGCCTGACAATCAAGTTCACGAATTTGTCCTAGAAAAGTGCCACATACCTCATTGCTGAATATCACTACAATCACCTTTGAAATACTCCCCTTGGGAAGCAATGCACTGATGCCAGTACCTAACCCACCCTTCAAAGCAATTTTAAAACTCTTTTTCTGGAATGGCCACCAAAACTGTTATCATATTACCCTTAATTTTCTGAATGTTATCAAAAATCTCTTCCTTTTAATGTTTACCTTCAGGTAAAGAAAAAAGTCACGGGAGGCCAGATCAGGTGAGTAGGTAGGGTGTTCCAATTCAGTTATATTTTACTGGCTAAAAAGTTCCCAGACAGTGCTGTGAGCTGGTGCATTGTTGTGATGTAAGAGCCATGAGTTGATGGCCAAGATTTTCAGTGAAGATTTTCCTATTTCTCTATTGAAGTTTACTTGGTCTGCTAAACTTCTCATAGTTAGCCAATGATTTTAACACACAATTCAATGAATTTTTGCAATTTTTTTCTCACTTTTGCTCATTGCTGGCTACCCTCTCTTCATTGGTGACACTTTCTCTCTCCTAAGAAAAATATTTAAACCATTTGTACACTGCTGTTTTCTTCATGGCATCATTCCCATAAACTTGGACTAAAATGTGCCTGATTCCACTCCCACTCTTGCCAGGTTTAAGAAGAAATTTACAAATGTTTGCTCGTTGCTGTAATTCCAGCTCCAATATTCTTGCAATGGTACACAAAGACACACAACAATAATGAACATACTCAACAAGACACTGCCACACATCAGCATGAACACAACTGTGAGGCACAGACATACCAAAGTTATAAAACCTTACTGAGATGTTCATACGGTGCTGCCAAAGGTGGTGAGTTCATGAACTTAATTGTCAGACCTTGAATGCATTCATAGGTACGATCATATTTAAAAGAGCAGAGCAGATTTAAAAGAGCTATGAATCTTTTAATTATACATACAGACTTATCAATCAGAAATTCCACCTCAAGGTAGCTTCCCTGGAGAAATCCCTCCATGAAGGTGTACAGAATATGGATGAGGGTTTTAATCATAGCATTGTTTGCAATCGCAGTGCACTGGAAATGGGGCCTATCAATCTGTGGACAATGAAAGAACGGTTACAAAGGAGGAAAATGTACTTGCCCTGGAGCAAAGGTTCTCCAAGATGTGATCATTGGCAAGTTTTTGAAAATGCAAGTTGTTGAAAAATAAGTGTGATATAGAAGACAAAAAACTTTGCTCTGCAGTGTGCACAGGTCCACAGGCATGTAAGTGCACAGGGAAAGGATGAGAACCACAATTACCCCTGGGGAGAAGACTGGGAGATAGATGTGGTCAAAACATCCTTGATTCAGATGTCCCAGGTTTTTGCACAGAACGTATGTATGGATTATCTGTATGATTTTTACATTTGTACAATTAAACATTCAAAGTAAAAGAAAAGTCAACAAGGTGATAGAACGGTTCCCATGCTGTATACTTCAATGCCAGCTCAGAGGTCATTATCCATTTTGACAATAAAGACAAAATTCCTAATGTCTGTCAAGACCCAGCCATATTTCACTCAGATGAGCAGGTAGTAGTGCTAACAGCTAGCTTTTGTTGGGTTTAAAAAATAAAGAAAAAATCAAAACATTCCAAAAAGTAGTGACTTAAAATTATGATCATTTTAGTTAGCTCACAATTCTGTGGGTCAGTGGGATGAGGTTTATGGTCTGGGCCAGCCAGGCTGATGTATGCCAGGCTCTCCTACAAGTCTGTGGTCAGCTGGCACTTAGATGGTCTACATTAATCTAACTCCTATATCTGGCACGTCCTTGTTAACCTCTCCAACAGGCTAACTTTGGTTTGCGCACATGGTGGCATCAGGATCCTGGGACAGGCTATAGTGGAAGCTGCAGAGCACCCAGAGGCCCATGCTCTGAAATTCACAGTGTCATCCCAGGCATTCCATTGCTCGGAACAAGTCCCAAGCCCAGTGGTGGCCAAATGATGGAAAATAGACTTCCCTCTACCTAGCTAATAAGAGAAACACCCACTATGTGTCAGGCCCTGTGCTGAGCATATTTTCTCATTATAATTTCATAGTAATCCCATGAGGAAGTTGTATATTTTCCCTTCATAGATGAAGAAACTGAGACATGGTAGGTAGTCAGAGAAGGGAATCTCTGCAGTGGATTCTAGGGGACGTCTTTCTACCCCAAAACTCTCCCATGTGGATGGCCCCAAATGCCACCATTCCCAGTTCCATCTTGCTATGAACTAGACTGTGTTCCCCTAAGATTCATATGCTGAAGCCCCACTCCCCAATGTGTCTGTATTTGGCCTAAAGACATAGGTTAAATAAGGTCATAAGGGTGGAGCCCTGATCTGATGGGATTAGTGTCCTCATGAGAAGAGACACCAGTTTTCCTCCTCCTCCCCTTCTCCTGTTCCATGACTTGCAGACAGAGTGATCAGACAGGGGTTTGTAAGCCAGAAAGTGGACCCTCACCAGAAACCAAACTGGCTGGCACCTTGATCTTGGATTTCCAGCCTCCAGAACTGTAAAGAATAAGTTTCTGCTATTTAAACCACTCAGTCTATGGTATTTTTTTTAATGGCAGACTGAAAAGCCTCCCTCTTCTCTCAATCCTCTATTAAAATGCAGTGCCCTGGGCACACCCAGGGAGACAGAGTGAGACATTGTCTCAAAAAAAAATAAATAGCCTGGGCACAGTGACTATAATCCTAGCACTCTGGGAGGCTGAGGAAGGCGGATTGCCTGAGCTCACCGGTTTGAGACCAGCCTGAGCCAGAACAAAACATCATCTCTAAAAATAGCTGGGCATTGTGGCAGATGCCTGTAGTCCCAGCTACTTGGGAGGCTAAGGCAAGAGAATCACTTGAGCCCAAGAGTTTGAGGTTGCTTTGAGCTATGATGCCATAGCACTCTACACAGGGTGACAAAGTGAGACTCTGTCTCCAAAAAAAATAAAAAATAATAAATACAATACAATACAGCACCATTTAGCCATGATCAAACATGCCCCAGTCCCTCAGAATGGACTGCAGCTCACTTTACCCCTCTCCTTCCCTGTAAGACAGACTTCAAGAAGATGTTCCCAGGATACTATGTTTTTGTTTGGAACCCATCTTAGCCCCCATTTTTCTCTGCTTGGAAGACACAAGTTTAGCAACAACCACTTGTACCCAAAGGGTATTTCCTAAGTCTAAAGAGAAAATCTCAACAGGAAGAGAAAGTTCTGACACCTCTTGACTGTCAGTTGAGTATCTGACATGCACACTTAGAGGATGAGGGTGATGAGAACAGAGCTCCACCTGATAGTGCTCCATCCCCGATCCCCATTCCCTCTAGAGAGCATGAACTCCCAGCTCTGAGCAGAGGGGTGCACACTGCCTGCACTCAGATTCCATCTCTCACCCCCAGTCCTGTCAACTGGGACACATCTCTCCACCTCATCAGCCCTCATTCCCTATCTGTGAAATAGGGACAACAACAGCACTCTCTCATAGAGTTGCTATGAGCATTAAAGGGGTTATCACTCATCAAGTTTTTAGGGAACTCTCTGTGCCACAGGAAATTTCTGAAACTATGAAACTATTATACTAAAAGAAAACATGGTGGAAACACTCCATGACATTGGTCTGGGAAAAGATTTCTTGAGTAATACACCAAAAGGCAACCAAAGGAAAAACAGACGGCTGAGATCACATCAAGCTAAAAAGTTTCTGCACAGCAACAGAAACAATCAACAGAATGAAAAGACAACCTACAGAATGGGAGAAAATATTTGCAAAATATCTGACAAGAGATTAATACCCAAAATATATAAGGAGCTTAAACAATTCAATAGGAAAAAAACAAATAAATGTGATTCTTAAATGGGCAAAAGATCTGAATAGACATGTTTTGAAAGAAGATATACAAGAGATCAAATATATGAAAAAATGCCTAACATCACAAATCATCAGAGAAATGCAAATCAGAATTACTGAGATATCATTGTCACCTCAGTTAAAATGGCTTTTATCCACGAGACAGGCAATAACAATGCTGGTGTGGATATGGAAAAGGGGAACCCTGGCTCAGCACCTGTGGCTCAAGTGGTTAAGGCGCCAGCCACGTACACCTGAGCTGGTGGGTTCAAATCCAGCCCGGGCCTGCCAAACAACAATGATGGCTGCAACCAAAAAAAATAGCTGGGCATTGTAGTGGGCGCCTATGGTCCCAGCTACTTGGGAGGTGGAGGCAGGAGACTCCCTTGAGCCCAGGAGTTGGAGGTTGCTGTGAGCTGTGATGCCAAAGCACTCTACCCAGGGGGACAGCTTGAGGCTCTGTCTCAAAAAAAAAAGGGGGGGGGAACCCTGATACACTGTTGGGGAGATTATGAATTAGTACAGCCACCATGGATGGCAGTATGTAGGTTCTTCAGAAAGTTAAAAACAGAACTACCTTACAATCTGGCAATTCCATTGTTGGGTATTTATCCAAAAGGAAGGAAATCAGTATATCCAAGAGATATCTTTACTCCCATGTTTATTGCAGTGCTATTCAAAATAGCCAAAATGTGCAATCAACCTAAGCTTCCATCAACAATGAATGGGTAAAGAAAATGTGGTGTTATCTACACAATGGAATATTATTCAGCCATTAAAAAGTCCTGGCACTTGTATAACAATGTGGATAGAACTGGAGGACATTATGTTATGGGAAATGAGCCCATACAGAAATACAAGTATCTCATGTTCTCCTTGATATGTGAGAGCTAAAAATTTGAAAAATTGAACTCGTGGAGACAGAGAGTAGAATGTTGGTTATAAGAAGCCAGGTAGGGTAACAGGGAGAAGGGAATCAAGTGGGGATGGTTAATAGGTGCAAACATACACTTGGATGGAATGAGTAAGATCTAGTACCTGTTAGCACAACAGAGTGACCACAGTTAACAATAGTTTATTGTATACCTTAAAATAACTAAACAGTGGAATTGAAATGTTTCTAACACAAAGAAACGGTAGAGGCTCAGCGCCTATAGCTCAACTGGCTAAGGCGCCAGCCACGTACACCTAAGGTGGCGGGTTCGAATCCCCAGCCCGGACCCGCCAAACAACAATGACGGCTGCAACTAAAAAATAGCCGGGCGTTGTGGCGGGCGCCTGTGGTCCCAGCTATTTGGGAGGCGGAGGCAGGAGACTCGCTTGAGCCCAGGAGTTGGAGGTTGCTGTGAGCTGTAATGCCATGGCACTCTACCCAGGGGGACAGCTTGAGGCTCTGTCTAAAAAAAAAAAAAAAAGAAACGGTAGACACTTGAGGTGATGGATACTCTAATTACCTTCATTTGATCCTTATATGTTGTATACCTATATAAAAACATCACATGTACCCTGTAAATGTATACAATTATCATATATCTATAATGATTTTTAAAATAAAAAGTAAAGGAAAAAAAAACCCAGAGATGTAACCCATGTACCCTGTGTACTATGGAGGCAAGGGCAGGAGTATCTCAGCACCACCCACACCCACGGTCCCTGCCCCTCCCTGGAGTTCTTGAAGGAAATTTCTCCCCTATGCATAAGAACTGGCAGAACAGACCGTGTGTGTGTGTGTGTGTGTGTGTGTGTGTGTGTGTGTGTGTCTCACACCACACTCTCCTTCCTCTTCTTCACAAAACAAGGCAAAGAAAAGTGATGCACCTTGTCCCTTCTCACGTTTCTGATTTCCAGGCATCTTTAGCTATACTTTAGACAAGGAAACAAGAATCCTGGCAGGTTTCCAGGATCAAATGCCGCTGTCCCCCCACTTAGAGCACTCAAGAGACAAGAGCGCCCTCTCTCGGTCACTTGTCCAAAGCACATTTCCTGAGGGCAAGCCAGCGCTGAGCACAGCAGCACAGTGTGAGACCCAGAGGAAACAAAGGGGAGACACCTGGCCCCTGTCCCAAGTGACTCCGCAGTCTCCAAATGCAGACAGCAAGAAAACACGGCAGCCACGGAAAACCCCTCCTGACTCCCACCTGTTCTCCAGAGCCTTCTTTCGTGCTGGATGTTAATGACATTTGAAAAGGAGTAGAAACGTTAAGCCACAAGCAATCAGAGAGGAATTCCAGACATCCCAGGAGAGGCGAGGGAAAATTTGGGAAGGGGGAGTGGATCTTGTACAATTCCCTCAACATCAGACCACAAACATGATATCTAAATGCTGATTCATCCACCTATTTGATAAATGTCTGTTGACTGCCTACTATGAGCTAGGCACCATGTCAAGCGCTTAAGGCACAAGCCTTACTTTTTGTTTTGTTTTTCCTTCATTTCAGACAGAGCAGAAGCTGCAGGCACATCCCCCACACTACGGGCATCTGCTCCTTATGTGTGTGCCCAAGAAGCATATTGGAGGCCCTTGGAAGAAAAGAAAATAACTACTTTCCTCTCAAGAGAATCACTGGCATTATTAATTCAAGAACATCTTGGAGTAATCACTCCTTGTCTGTATGTCAACTTGTGGAGAGTCTCTCCCTCTCTTGTGCTCTACAGTCACCTTCTGGTCTTCTCAGCTTTGGATAAATAAAAAGCAAACCACTTGGCCTCCATTTCTGTAACTATGGAGGTGGGTTCTGGCTTGAATCTCACAGATGGGCCTTTGCCTCTGCCACAATGTTAAATGGTGGACATGTAGCCTCAGTGTATATATTGGAAAAATGGGGAGTCGGTGATGTAAATTATGGAGAAGTACCGCCAATGAGTCTTTACTCAAAATTTAAAAGAAAAAGAAATGAACAGTGGGTGGGTGGGGCGGGGGAGAAATGTCAATCAGTTCAGAGTCTGCAGGTGGTTCCCAGGAATAGCTGTCAAGAACCTGTCACTGCCCACAAGGGCAAGTTGCTGATGGGAGCTGAGGACACAAGCTGAGTGTAACCATGGTAACTGTGGTGCAGTACATGTTGCCTCCTGCTTCCAGAGAAGTCACCAGCCAAAATTTGAGGTTCTGATGTCTTGACACATGAAGGGAAGAGGGGAGGGAGTTCTTGTAACAGTGAAGAGGAGATGATATCCTCAGACAGCAAAGGCTTGGAGGAACCCTAGGGTCCTAGAGAATAAACAGAGTCCAGTTGAAGGGATCCGTAATTAAGTGGTCCATTCAGGGGCAGTAGAAAGCCCTTGACTTCTAGAAAGAGAATCTGTTGTCCTCAGATTCCTGGCCATTGATTTGTAAGGTAAGCAAGATACTGAGAACAGGGCTTTGATGAGACCTCTAGGTCTCAAATGCCACCCAGTGTTTTGTTAATTAACTCTCTCTGCCCTGCTTTGACACATGCTTGCAAGGTGCTAGCAAGGAAGGTTCCAGAACATTCACCAGGAGAATAGCAGATATTTAGGGTGCATGTATTGAGACCCACGTGCAGGACCAGGATGGGGGGGGAGGGTAAGTGAAGCGCTAAACTTCCCACAAAATTCCAAGGGTGCCCAAAAAAGCTGTGGAAACAAAATGCCATTTTAATGCAATGTTTTTAAAAATCCAGATGAATGCAAAAGAAGAACCCATGACAGATAAAATATCACATTTTTCAATTAAGTAGATAGGGGTTTAGCACTATGCCTGACATGCAGCAAACTAGTAAATGGCAATGCATTTTGTAGCAATGTGCAGTTCCTGAGAGTCAGGCAAGGCTCCTGCCAGGGGCTCCGGGTCCAGGTGGGAGGATCCTGCTTACAGGCTCTGAGAACTCAGCCAAAGAAGGAAGGGAATCTTGTTTCAAGAACATTAGGAATAAGGATATTTCTTTGTGAAAGTTACATCTTTTTCTTTTTTCTTTACTCAGCCTCTCACCCAGCCCTACCGCGTAGTAGGTGCTTAATCGCTTACTTAATCAGTGTTTGCTGAAAGAAAGAATGAAAAGCTAGAAGAAGACAGTTCATGGTCTGTATCAAACAGTGTCCAAGCCCAGCTCTGAGCAGAGAGAAATCAGGGAGGGCACGATGCCCAGGACTCCCCCCCCCTCCCTGCAAGGGCCACCTGCTCAACCTAAGTTTTATGCTGCTTTTTATTTTCCCCTTTTATTGTAAAATTCAAAAATAAAAAATAAAAAGTAGAGAGAATAGTCCAGTGACGCTCTCCCTTGTATCCACCATAATTATTAATAATATCACATTTTATTAATCTTACTTCATCTATTTTATCTCTTTTCCCTTTAACTTTTCCAAGAATGCTTTAAAGCCAGTCCCAGATATTGTATCATTTCACCCATAAATACTTCAGTTTGTATCTCCAGCAGATAAGGACTTTAAAAATATATAGCTGCAAAACTGTAACAAATGTAAAAGGAATTTCTTAATGTTCCCTCAGTAATGCATAGCCAAAGTCTAAAATTTCCCCATCTGTCTCCAAAGTGTTTTTTTAATAGTAGGAACAATTTGTCATGCCAGAATCCACATAGGTCCATCCATGCACTGAATTTGGCTGGTATGATTCTCTTTTAATCTGTAACAGTCCCTCTGTCCCTCTTAAGCCGTGAAAAAACAAGCTGTTTGTCTTGTTGCATTTCCTACATTCTGGATGTGATTGAACGCATCGTGCAACTACTGTCCGTGAGTGAGCTCCTCTAACCTTTACATTTCCTGTAAGCCGGAAATTTGGTCTAGAGGTTTGATTAGATTCAAGTTGAGTGATTTGGGGGGGGAAAAAAGTGCCTAGATGGTACTGGGTACTTCCTACCACATCAGACCAGAAGCACATAATGTCAGCTGTCCTACAATTAGAGGGTTAAAGTCCGTCTTTAACCTTTCGTCTCATGGTTTTAGCATCCAGTCCTGTTTGTTAGTGATAAGAAGTCAAAAAACTCCAGCTGACATTTAAAAGACAGGCTTCCTCGGAGCTCACAATTTCTAATGCCTCTCTCCATGTCCCTTTCTGTGTAAGGTTAGAAATTGGTGGCTCACCCTCTAAATATGGTCTAAAGATGTGTTTCATTTGAACTTCACGGTGGTGTTTAACTAGTTGAAACCATATTCCGAAGTGAGGGTAACGTATAGTTAAAAATATGCATTTTCAGCTTCCTTTGAAATACCAGAAATCCAGCAGCATTAGGTCAGCCCTGCTACCTGGTGACAGTCTTTGAGATTTTTAGCAGTGACTGACCTGCACTCTGGGCTATCCATGGACTCTGCCACTGTCCCCTGTGATAGGTTGGTGGGAGGAACTCCAAAAACAGAGCAGGCAACGGCCACTCCATTTTGAGCATAAGGCACTCCATCTTGGCTGTTCAGGGACCTCTGCTGACACCACCCCCTTCGGGGACCCAGCCAGAAGAGTGAGGAACTAGCATACCCAATGACTCCAAGGGGACTAAACCATAAATGAACAGAACAGTCTCAGCGGGAAGCCAGCGGTAACCGTACCGGGCAACAGTCATTACTACACCAAAGTAACACTCTCCCCCTCCTACCCTAACCTAAAACCTGTAGAAGATAAGCACCTAAAGCCTTTAAAAGATAAGCACCTTGCTCTCCCGGGCTGATGCCTATTGAGTCTCAGCTGTCTTCACTGAGGCACCAAAGAAACTTTAGCTATTGCTCTACGTCTGGCTTTCTGACTTTGTTGAGTCTACCACGACCTCATCCCCGGCCCCCCAGAGCTGAGGTTGAATGTCAGGTGCACCTACCAGGCATTTATAGCTTTGCTTTTCTTTTGATAGAGAAATAGTTCTAAGTGTGAGGGCTGCCATCAAAAGTCTGAAACCAAAACATATATAAGAAAGGAAGCTTGTTTTAAGAAAATTAGGGGGGAAAAGCCTTTGTTTTGACATTTTTTTAAAAATGAGAATAATAGTCAAGCAAAGCATATCTGTGTTAAAAGATATGACTTGGGATGCTTTGTTACCACCAGCCCACTCTACTCATCAATCTCTAGAAGACAGAGTTTGTGACCCCTGTTTTATCTTCTCTCAGTGACATCATCCATTCCTGTAACTTTAGGGACCTTCTAATTGTGGGCTGACCTTCTAGTTGTCTCAGTGCAAAATTGATGCTGAATGTCAAACTCTCCAGAGATCAGCACATGACTGTATTTAGACAGAGGACCTTTAAAGAGGTGATTGAGTTAAAATGAAGCCTTTAGGGAGGGCTCTAATCCAATCTGACTGATGTCCCTATAAGGAGAGGAAATTCGGGCACATAGAGACACCGGGGGGCAGATGCATAGAGAAACAGCCATCTGCAGGCTGATGAGGGGGCTTCTGAGAAAACTAACCCTTCCAGCACCTCAATCAAGGACCTCTAGCTTCCAGAACTATGAGCAAATAAATGACTCTTGCTTGTGCCACCCTGCCTATGGTATTTTATTATGGCAGCCTTAGCAAATTAATACCCATCTCTGTGCTGGAGATCCCAAATCCAAGTCCCCAACCCTCCCACTGCTCTGTAAACCCCAGACCTGAATATCCAGTGGGTTGTGCCACAGCTATGAGCAAAAACCTCAGTGGGCTGAGCAGAGCTGCAGAGTCAGGAATGGACTATGGTGGGAGGACACAGGGGAGGCTACATTAAAGAGTGAAGTAGCTCCTCTTATCCACAGGGAATGCATTACAAGACCCCTAGTTGGGCCAGGCACAGTGGCTCACACCTATAATCCCAGCACTCTGGGAGGCCAAGCTGATAGACCACTTGAACTCACGAGTTCAATATCAGCCTGAGCAAGATCAAGATCCTATCTCTACTTAAAATAGAAAAATTAGCCAAGCATTGTGGTGGGCACCTATAGTCCCAGCTACTCGGGAGGCTGAGGCAAGAAGATTGCTTAAACCCAGGAGTTTGAGGTTGGTGTGGGCCATGATGCCATGGCACTCTACCCAGGGCGACAGAGTGAGACTCTGTCTCAAAGAAAAAGAAGACCCCTAGTGGACTCCTGAAACTGAGGAGAGCATAGAACCCTTTGGATGCTATGTTTTTTTCCTATATATCTATTATAAAGTTTATACTATAAGTTTATTTATACCTATTATAAGGTAATATACTATACTATACTACCTTATATACTACAGTTTATTTATACCTATTACAAAGTTTGATTTATAAAACAGACTCAGAAAGAGATTAATAACAATATCCAATAATAGAATAATGGAACAATTATAACCAGATGCCATCATCACTGCTCTTTCACTTTGGGGCCATTATTTAAGAGAAATAAGGTGACTCGAGCACAATCAGCCCATCTGATTGCTGAGACAACCACTAAGTGACTCAGGAAGGGGCAGGGAGCACGTACAGCATCTTGGATGACTAGACAAAGGGATGATTCACGTTCCAGGCAGGATGATACGAGATTTCATCACAATACCCAGCACAGTGCACAGTTTGAAACTCATGAATTGTTTATTTCTGTAATTTTCCATTTAATATTTTCAAACTACAGTTAACCTTGGGTAACTGAAACCAAGAAAACAAAATCTCAGATAAGGGGGGAGTGTTGTAAAAGGACAGAAAGCCCAAGAGTTAGGTTGTGATGAGATTGTAAAGTGCAAAGAGCGATAGGTTTCCTGAAGGCCGCCACGGATTTTCAGAGTGCTGTTTTGAAAAGATTAATGATACAACTGTTACCTTCCCTTATTAGGACCAACTAACATGCCTTAAGAATGTTTTGTTGCTGTATTTTAATCCTCAATCTCGCCGACCAAACATTGCGAGGACTGCAATAAACATTGGCTGAGTTCAATTGATTAGAGTCATTCCACATTACAGCAAAGGGACAGCCCAAGCTTAAATTATTCATAGTATCTGGCCAGATGGTGCAAACGAACATTATTTAGTGTATAAGCAAAAACCACTTAGTTTCCTCGTGGAAGAAGGCCTGGGTTTTGGCCCAAGTCGGGGTGGGGATGTTCACAGAAAGGGTTAGGGAAAAACTAACACCAGTAAGGAAGGATTCTCCAGCAGACGCTTTGGAAGGGCCTTGCCCTGCTGACACCTGGATATTGCCCTTCTGACCCAAATCAAAAATGGTAAGATAATGTTTTTGTTGTTTTCAGTCACCAAGTTTGTGGCAATTTGCTGCAAGAAACTAATTCAATAGAAGCAAGATAGAACTGTGCATATACAGTCCACTTATTTTCAACAAAGACGCAATGCAATCCAATGAAGAAAGAATAATCTTTTCGAGAAATGGCGCTGGAACAACTAGATATCCAAACGAAAAGTATAACGAACCTCAACATCTACCTCACACTATACGTAAAATGTATTTTAATTGTCGGAGACCTAAAAGCTAAAACTATAGGACTTCCAGATGAAAACAGAAAAGGTTTTGTGAACCTGTGGTAGGTAAAGACTTAAGACAAAAAACAAACCTCCACTAAATATAAAAGAAAAAAATGGTGAATTGGACTTCATAAAAATTCAAAACATATGCTCTTCAAAAGACACCATTAAGAAAGTAAGAAGAAAGCTACAGACAAGGAGACAATAGTCACAGTACATGCATCTGACTAAAGATTTATAATCGAAATATATAATACAAAAAAGTTTTAAAATTCACTAATAAGAAGCTGAACAACCCAATTTAAAAGAAGAATGACCAGCCTGAGCAAGAGTGAGACTCTGTCTCTGATAAAAATAGAAACACTAGTCAGTCACTGTGGCAGATACCTGTAGTCCCAGCTACTTGGGAGGCTGAGGCAGGAGGATCCCTTTAGCCCAAGAGTTTGAGGTTGCTGTGAGCTGTGACGATGCCACTGCACTCTATTCACTGTGACAGAGTAAGACTCTGTCTCAAAAAAAAAAAAAAAAGAGAGAAAAAATAAAAGAAAGAAAGAATGGCAAAACACTTGAACAGAGCCTGCCTATAAGAAAATATGTAAGGTTGAACATAATGACTCACACCTAAAACCCCAGCACTTTGGGAGGCTAAGGCAGGAGGATTACTTAAGGCCAGGATTTTTAGACCATAGACTAAGCAACATAGTGAAACCTGTGTCTATAAAAATTTTTTAAATTAGCTGGACGTAGTGGTGTGCACCTGTAATATCAGCTACTAGGTAGGCTAAGTTATGAGGAACACTTGAGCCCAGGAGTTTGAGGTTAGAGTGAGCTATGATCATGCAACTACCCTTCACCCTAGGTGGCATATCAATGACCATTAAGTTCATGAAAGAGCTTCAATGTAATTAATCATCAGGAAAATGTAAATTGAAACCACAATAGATACCACTTCCCACCTACTAGAGTGCCTAAAATTAAAAAAACTCTTAACACCCAGTGTTAGCAAGGACATGGAGAAACTGGAACTCTCACACACTAATAGCAGTAACTTGGCAGTTCTTATAAAGTTAAACATACACTTACCCTATCATTAGGTAAGCCATTCATTATACTTTCAAGTATTTACCTAAGAAAAATGAGCCACCCCCCCACATACACACCACTTATATACAAATATTTCTACCAGCTTTATTCATAAAAGCCAAAAACAAGGGGGGAGGCAATTCATTAATAGATGAATGGAGAAACAAATTGTAGTGTAACCCTACAGTAGAATACTACTCAGTAATAAAAAGGGATGAATTATTGATACAAATAAAACATATTCTGTAAGAGATTGTCTTTAACGAGGAAAGCCAATTAAGAAAAGGTGTAGGATGGAATTGAAAAAAAAAAAAAAGAAAGGGTGCACTAATAAGAAGTTCTAAAATGGACACAATTAATCTACAGTGATAGAAATCAGATCAGAGGCTGCCCGGAATTGTTGACAGGGGTGGCATTGATTGGGAATGGGTACAAAGGAAACATTTAGGAAGCTGGAAATGCTCTTTTGGGGGGTGGTGGCTACATGGTAAATTCATTTTTCTAGACTCATCTAACCGGGAACTTATTGTATGGTAAATTGATTAAAAATACATTTTACTTCTGAGATTTTGTTTCCTTAAGAACCAAAACTAGAAGGAAATTTTATATAACAGATGTCATTTATATGAATGAAGATTACAAGGAGTAGCAACAGATAAGAAACACAGGCAGAGCCTAAATATGACCTTGAAGAATTTTGCCAGTCCTGCTAAGATATTTGGATTTTATTGTCTTAGAGGCAGCATGATGACAGGTGAGTTTTGTGAGTTCTTTCTGAAACATTCCACCTACTCCATTGTTATGTTATTGTAGGGAAATACGTTTATTTTTCAACATAGGTTATGGACAATGAAGCTGGCATGTTCTTCCCAGGAGGTTTGCAATTTATAGATACCCAGCTGGATTAGCAGTCCAGTCAAACAAATTCTGCTCATCATTATGTATTGATTCAGGTATTTAAGTTGTAGTATCTAATTTTAGTTATACAAAAGCACTGAAAGATAAGCATATTATATCAGTTTTGCTGCATAACAGTGACTTAAAAAAATCAATTAGTGACTTAAAAAATCAACCCTTTATTTAGCTGACTATTATGAGGGTAGATGATTTAGATTGGGCTCAGCTGGGTGATTCTTCCAACCTTGGCTGGGTTCATTTACACTTCTGTACCCAGCTGCTGGGTTGACTGGAGACTGGCTGATCTGGAATGGCCATCATTGAAATGTTTCGTTTGTTTTACACATCTCTTATGGGCAAGATTTTCACGTGGCGGCTGGTCAGGGTTTCTTTCAGGAGAGACAACAGAACTGTGCAATGCTCCTTGAACCCAAACTCAGAATTGGCATCTATCTACTGGCCAGTGAAAATTAAAAGGTGCAGCCAGATTCAGGGAATGGAAAACAGACATCAATTTTTGATAGAAGGAACTGCAAATGGTGAGTATTTGGGGAGGAGTGAAGGACTGTGACCATTTTTACAATCTACTGAATTGTTATTTCCATTTTATGTAAAAGGAAACCAAGGCTCAGAGAAGTTAGGTAACTTTTCTAAAGTTACACAGTTGATAATTGACAATAAGCTGCTGGGCTCCAATTGTAAACCATTTCTACAACAAAATGTGGCTCCTCATTTCAAGGGACTTATAGTATTTTGTGCCTTTCAATCTATTATTCCCTCCTTCTATAATGTTTTAGACTCAACAGATGGGAGAATGAAGGAACAGGAAGTTTATGACCAGTAGATATTTCCAAAATGATTTCAGATGTGATGGATTATTTCCAGAGACCTAAACAGAAGAGAAATTAACTTCCTTCTGGCAGCATCAAGGGCTGAGAATGTCTCCCATAAATATCCCATTTGTCCACACATTTCTTCATCCCTCAGAGAAAGAGGAACATAAAAAATGCCAAGATCTCTGTACCCAGAACTATTTAGGAATACACAGCACATATCTGTGGATGTAGCCACACTGTTTGTGAGAAGCTGCGGTCAGCTTGAGGAGGAGGGAAGCAAGGGGAGCAGAGTCTCCCCTGTAGCTAAGCTACCAGTTCCTGTGTTGTCATCTCAAGATTCAGGCACATGGAAAATTTCCCATGTTTAGAAACATTATCAGGTGGTTGTCAAAATAAGTCAATTTGGAACCAAGCACGACAAATGGACATTCAAGGGTGCATGCCATTAGGGGAACCCCCTCTTCCTGAGATCCTGACAAAGGGGATGGGGTGAAGTGAGCAGAAAAAGGCTTACCAAGGGCCCCAGGGCACATCCAGGTGGTGATGGCATGGCCAGGCCAGTGCAGGACATGGGCCAAGGCATGGGTGTGACAAGGGTTTCCAGCGAGCCTGGAAACACACACATATATGTTGACAAAGGGCGGAAATGACCAGGGAAGAGAAGTGGAAACCATGAGAGCTGGGGGCTTTTGTCTGTAAATTTGCTTATGAGTGAGAACTGGTGAGAGTTATGGACTGTTGCACCCCCAGATCTGAATGAATCAGTCCTTCTTACCGCAGCAAATGGAGTTGCATAGGATCCCCAAACTTGCCCAGTCGCACAGTCCCCCAGAGAGCTCCTGTACTGCACTTATTCCTGGGAGATTCTGATTTGGGGATAGAGCGGGGAGAGTCCAGGAGTCTGTGTTTTAACAAGAGCTCCAGGCAACTGTGATACTAGGTGAGCATGGATCATACCCGCATGCACTTGGGCAGAGCTTCCCAACTTTTGCTCAGTTGGACAGAGAAAATATTTGGAGGAGGAGAGTGTACTATTCTTGGCAGAAAGCAACCTACTCGAGGGCGGTCAACATCCTAGCACACCTCTAATAGTTGTGATAATCATGATGTGTAGCTATGGAAGAGAACAGTGTCTGCCCCTGGCACTGGAGCCAGTCCCCAGAGCGTCTCTGTTCTGCCAAGTGCTGCCTTTTGCACAGCTGCTATACTGTGGGAGAGTCTGTAGGGTTCTGGGGAAGGAGCTGAGGCAACAGCATAAGGCTGGAAGCCTCCTTAAGGCCTGGGTTATATATCACCTTATAAGGAAGCATTCCAACACACAGCAGAGCTAGACTGAATAGCGGCATTGCCCGAAACACATTCACCAGCATTGACCATCGAGGAGGCTTTGCGGCAATAGAAAAAGTTTGGCTTTTGGAGCTTCTCAGCTCTCATGCAGGCACCAGCATTTCCTGATTATGCAATGATAGCCGTGTGCAAGCCTCAGTTTCCTCATCTGCAAAGGAGGGTGGTGATGAGTCCTCCTTTGTAAGTATTAAACAGACAGTGGATCCCCAAGTAGTTTTGTTGGGTCTAATCCGTTGCAGGAGTGTTGGTTTCTTTTTTCCCATCGTGAAATTCAGACAGGTGCCTCAGTTTCAATGTTGTGAGAGATTTTAATTTTGTTTTGCTTTTTTTCAAGTTAGTGAAATGCTTGCAGAGTTTACATACACATCAATAATCCCTTTTCTAAAATTCCAAAATGCTTTGATTTCCAAACGACTTCCCTTATTTGTTGAGACAATATGCCTTTCCCTGAGCCTGTTTCCCAGCAAAACTTAACAGGAGGCTCCATGTGGCTTTTATTTGTCATCTGCATATGGTTTGCCCCAGAAATGCAGTGTGTTTTATTTGGGGGTGTTTCCCAAACTCTCTTAGTGGTGTTATACAATTTTTGGCACATTATGAAATCTGGAAAGTCCTGAATTCTGGAATAATCTGGTCCCAGGGATTTCAGAGGAGGGATTGTGGGCCAGGCTTCCCCCACTAAAAGTCATGGAATTGTCAGCCTTAAAGGGGGTCTGTGAGATCATTGTCCTCAGCTCAAGGATCTCTTCTACTACATCTCCTACGGACATCTTCTAGTGCTGCTTGGAATCTTCCAGAAGCAAAACCTCACTGTGTAAATGTAAACTGGTTCCACTGTGGATCACTTCTTCTTCTGGCATCTGCACCAAATCTATCTCCTCTGGACCCCTCAGTGGTCCTATTCTATCCTCGAGAGCCCAGAGAATCTGGAAATCCCCCTTCAGCCAGAACCGGCTCTCAGGGCTGGCTACATAATTTGTATGATCCAGGGAGAAATGGAAACACAGTACCCCGATTTTTTAAAAATGCCATTGAAAGTACTAAAATATTAAACTTTTTTCTTTCTTTCACTCTCTCTCAATTTGTCATGGTGCCTCTTACTTGCTATTTAGTATTGTAAATAAAAAAATTAAAATGTGAAGTTATCAGCGTAAATTTTGTTCATCTCAACATTGTGCATTCCTGGTTTTAAATGAGAATATAAAGTCATTTAACTTATACTCAGAATCACTGACAGCAGCCAATTTGTAGTTCGTAGCTAGTCCATGCATACATACTTTGTTCTTACCAGAACAGCTGAAACCCTGCACGAAATTAACTCAACTATTCTAATTGTATTTCTTGAGATGTGCACATTCTACCCAAATGCTTTCCCTTCCTCTCACTGATGAGTAAGGAAGGACTAAAAGGAGGAGACATTTCACGTGCCCTGACCTCCCCTTTCCTTCTGTGCCACTGTCGTCCCTTTGAGTGGTTGGCCAATCCAGGGAGGGGACGTGAATGAGAAACAATATGACAGGATTCCTTAACCAATTCCGCTTCTTAGAAAACCACTGCCTACTTTGTGCTTTCAAAACAAGTTCCGGTTCCAAAGGAAAGTATGACCCTTTGGAACCACCTTTCTCAGTAGTACCTATGACACACCTGTACTCACTTCGAGTCTCATTGAACTCAGAGGCATGGTGGGCCCAAAAGGTCATCTTGAACTAACATGTAAACATGTGGCAAGGGACAAGAGACAAACACATTGCACTTACCTTCTGTGCTCACTTGCTCCAGCATCCCAGTGGTCTTCATTTATAAAATCCAAGGTCAAGGGCAAAATTAATAAGAATTTCAAGACAGCAGCAGCAGAGTATTAAACAAAGCACAAAGCATTACTGAGCAGGGGGCCCTGTGGGATTGTACATGGCCCCATGGCCACACACCCACAGAGATGGGCTGCAGGGTCTACAGGGTGGAACCATGCATTGGAACCATGTGAGAGCCCATATCTAAGTCCCTGAGAGGTTCTAAGTGGGGGAAGTTCACATGTGTAGTTTTCAATGGCTGAAAATGGCTTTCCCCTCAAAGTCTGTTCTGCTGTAATGGAATATTTACCTGCAAAAGAAAAACTCATGTTACATAAATTGTTCGAAGAATGCGATTTAGAAAAGTTTTAGAACTGCAATAAGAAATTCATTTTTTCCTCCAAGAATTTCAGTAATAAAGGGCTTGTGTTATTGTTTTTGTAGCCACAAACCCACAGCCTTTGCCTATAAAAGCTAATGATCTTTTCCTTCAGAGAAATCCCTTTCCCTTCCTAATCTTCTGCAGAATGTCACTAGCACACGCTTTTTATTCTCCCTTTTATGACCGTATCAGCCCCACTATTACAAAGAGGCTTCAAACAAACTAGCTGTGTTGTATTGATAATAACTTTTCCCCCTAAGTAGGTGACTCTAGTAATCTACAACAAATTCAGCTCGGCACCTGTGGCTCAAGTGGCTAAGGCGCCAGCCACATACACCTAAGGTGGCGGGTTCGAATCCAGCCCAGGCCTGCCAAAGAATGACAGCTGCAACCAAAAAATAGCCAGGCATTGTGGTGGGTGCCTGTGCACCCAGCTACTTGGGAGGCTGAGGCAAGAGACTCGCTTGAGCCTAGGAATTGGAGGTTGCTGTGAGCTGTGATGCCACAGCACTCTATCCAGGGTGACAGCTTGAGGCTCTGTCTCAAAAAAAAAAAAAAATGTACTACAAATTGTTTCCTAATTTGCAGAAATGCTAACATAAATTGTACTTCCAAATTACTTAATTGAAGGAGATCTAATGCTTATGATGAAAATCATACCCTACACACATGCTCATTACCAGGCATGTAGGTACTGACAATGATTGTCCTAAGAAACTGAGAGGTCCAATACATAGTGGAGAGGTGTTAAAAATAGGAGATGTTAAAAATAGACAGGGGTTGGCGCTTGTAGCACAGCGGTTATGGCACTGGCCACAAGCACCGAGGCTGGCAGGTTTGAACCAGGCCCAGGCCAGCTAAACAACAATGACCAACTGCAACAAAAAAATAGCCGGGCGTAGTGGCAGGTGCCTGTAGTCCCATCTCCTTGGGAGGTTGAGGCAAGAGAATCACTTAAGCCCAAGAATTTGAGGTTGCTGTCAGCTGTGATGCCACAGCACTCTACCAAGGGCAACATAGTGAGACTCTGTCTCAAAAACAAACAAACAATAAACCAATGAACACTACCATAGAATAGACACAGCTTCACTCTTGCACAAGCTGTGTCAGCCATGTTATTGCAGCCCCTATTCTGAGAAGTGTGCGTGAAAGCAGATTTAGATCACCTCCCTAGTAGAGAAGGGGGTGAGGTGAGCACTCAACCCAGGTCTCTAACTTACATGCTTATCAGCTTCCCAGATTAATGACCACCAGTTTCAACTCAGGCACTTCAACCCATGCTAGCTGAGCACAATCTATGTGCCATTCACCAAGGCTAGAAGGACAAATAAAACCTACACTCTGCCCTCAAGCTGCTCAGTCATGCTAGAAAGAAATGCTGACAAAGATCATCATTAGTATCTACACCTCAGTTCCCTGGAAAGAAGCTCTGAGAGGGGGAAGTGGATTCTGAAGGGTTATACACTAGTGCTCATGGGAGATCCTCCAGCCAGGAAGTGAGGAAGCCAGGAAGGGGAGAAGCTGAGCCACACTGGGGTGCTGCTGAGATCTCAGCTATCCTTGGGGAGCTCTGCAATGGGGATGGCCTCTCAGAGTCACCCCAAATTGAGCCATTTTCAGCCATCAAAAACTGCACATGTGAATTTCCCCCACTTAGAACCTCTCAGGGATTTAGATATGGGCTCCCACATGGTTCCAATGCATGGCTCCACCTTGTAGACCCTGCAGCCCAGCTCCATGGGTGTGTGGCCATAGGCCATGTACAATACCACAGGGCCCCCTGCTCAGTAATGCTTTGTGCTTAGTTTAATACTCTGCTGCTGCTGTCTTGAAATTCTTATTAAGTGGGCTGGATCTTCAGCTCCTGATAAGCCAGTCACTGAGGTGGGCTGCTCCCCGAAAGGCGATGTAACAATAGGTGAGACAGAGGATGATGATACCCAGTGAAGGCTGGGGCAGAGCCGGGGCAGAGCCATCATCAGTGTATGGTTACAACTGAAAAAGAATGTGTTTCTGACATGAGTGATGGTTGATTCTTTTATTTGCATTAATGAATAAGACAAAAGTAATATTCCTAGGAAGAGGATGGAGGTGCTGCCCAAGGGGAGAATCTTGGTGAAGCCTTATAATATTCATATTGGTTAGGTTGATCATATAATTTATCATCCAAGCTAAGATATTTTTGAAAGAGAAAGGGATCATTGTTAATGATCATGTCATCATAAAAGGTTTCTGTGCTACTATTCTCACTTTATAGATGAGAATATTGAGGCACAGAAAGGCTAAGGAACACACATTACAAAGCTGCCAAGCTACCAAACAGTGGCACAATAGGCTCACAGCCTGGCCTGAGACATCGTAGAGTAGAACTGGCTGACTTGGTGGTGAATTGGTGATGGGTATAAACTAGAGGGTCAGAAGGGACCCAGGAATTCAGGCTCGGGCACCTGGAAAGATGGTAAGGCCACTGACCCAATAAGGTGTTAAAGTCAGGGGTAAATGAGGGAGAAGGGGTGTCTCAGACCTTCAGTGAATGGCATTGCAATTACTTTGTTGTAATAAGTGGAAACTGAACTTATTCCAACTTTCTCCAACCATTACATTTACTATAGAATCATCCAATTCAAAATAATATCCTATGTAGAATTATTCAATCTATCTGAACCAAAGCTGCCTATTCATATACCACATACACACCCTCTCTCTCTCTTTCTCTCCTTTAGGAGAGGAGTGGACAGCCATAAACAGACACTAGCCATTAGGTGAAGAGACCATTAGTGACTCGATAGTTATGTATGCTCTCTTCTCACTGTGGACTGAGTCCTGTATAAGGGTTCTCTCAGAGTAAGAAACTTCTAGCACTGGCGGGGGAAGCATAGTACACAGCCCTGTGGTGGCCACAAGCTATGAACCCTGGGCTGGGCTATTAAAGCTCAGGGTTCTGCTCATACTGGGACATTTCCTTCTGGGATTGGTGACATGCAGACTAATAACCACTAGTGAGTTGATCTTATATGCTATGGGTGCACGTATTCACTTGGCCACCTTTGTCCATTTGGCTGTGGGATTTCCTGATAAGAAAATTAGGCAGCCTTTAGAGCAAGGGCTGATAAAATGCTATGGTCAGAGTAGGAGTTAGAGTCCAGAGTCCCAAATGACACCCTTAAGCATGCTGCAAAAAGACATCCAAGAAGAGAAGCCAATTTGGAAAGGAAGACTAAGAATTCAGCCTTGCACATTGAGAGTCTGAGGTACCGATGAGGCATCCAAGGGAAATGTGTGTCCATGGGAGGCTGACTTTGTAGATTGGGTGCGTAGAGAAAGAGATCTTGGCTTCTGATAGAAATTTGGGGACAATAAACTGGCTGATGGTCATATTCTACCAGTGAAAAGTATTGGCATGAAAGGAGCCCAGAATAGGACTGTGGGACACAACACTTAAGGGTTGGGTACAAGGGAAGGACCTGGCAAAGGAGTCTGAGGAATAACAAGGTGGCTGGCTGGGGAGGAGATCAGGAGAGTGGGTTATTAGAGAACACTAAGGAAGGGGTTTAAGGAGGACTGGCCAGTGGTTTAAATGCTGTGGATATGTGTGCAAGGTATCAAAAGCACTAGTTGCATTTAGAGACATGCAGGTCACCCTGGCAAGAGTCAATCTCAGTGAGTTGGGAGGTGGAAAACAGAAGCCAGAGGACTGGTTGAAGAATTAACAAAAATGAAGAATAGGAATTAAGATGGATTGATAATTTGTTCATGAAATTGCATGTGAGTGGGGAGGAGACAAAGAAAGCCCTAGTGGATGGAGTAGGAGTTCAGGAGAGAGGTTTGCACTGATAGGAAGGAACCAACAAGGTGATTAGAATGGGATAGACTGAGGACACAGTAGAGGCAGGAGGTCATAAATAGGCAGAGGTCCAGAGAAGGTGGATATTAAAGGCAAGAATGAAAAAGTCCATGCAACCTCCACGGAACTCTGCTTTTGCAGGTAACTGTGAATTCTACAACCTGAAGGACAGGATCTACATCTAAACAGGCAACTACACAACCATTTGACTTTCACCGTTAGCAAGTGCCAGCTGTAAAATGGGGATTCCAGAGAACTTAATGGGAAAACTGAGGAGAAAGGGAAGCAGTGGGATGGGGTGCTCCATCCATCCATCCATCCATCCACCCACCCATCCATCTATACATTCATCTTTATCCACCCATCTATCCATCCATCCATCTATACATTCATCTATTTGGCTCCGTGCCTATAGCTCAACCGGCTAAGGCGCCAGCCACGTACACCTAAGGTGGCGGGTTCGAATCCCCAGCCCGGACCCGCCAAACAACAATGACAGCTGCAACCAAAAAATAGCCGGGTGTTGTGGCGGGCGCCTGTGGTCCCAGCTACTTGGGAGGCAGAGGCAAGAGACTCGCTTGAGCCCAGGAGTTGGAGGTTGCTGTGAGCTGTAATGGCACAGCACTCTACCCAGGGGGACAGCTTGAGGCTCTGTCTCAAAAAAAAAAAAAATACATTCATCTATTTATCCACCCACCTATTCATCCATGCATCCATCCAGCCATCCATTCATCATCCATCCATCCATCTATCCATCTATTCATCCACCTACCACTTCTTGTCCCAGCTTAGTCATTACGGTACAGTCTTGAAGATGTGCACCTTTCTATTTCCTCATCTGCAAAATGGGAGGGACTTTGGCAGGCAATACATGATCCCCCAAATCATTTTCAGCTCTGGGGTTAAGAACAGTTCTGACCCAATTAAAAACTGGGCAAAGGAATTAAATAGACATTTTTCAAAAAAAAATATACAAATGGTCAATAAGCATATGAAAAGATGCCCAACATCGTTAGTCATTAGGGAAATGCAAATCAAAATACAGTTGAGATAGCACTTCACACACACTAGAATGGCTATAATCAAAGCTATGGGAAATAACAAATTTCCCAATTTCCCCAGTTTCCATTATTAACAAATAATCCATTTCAGCAAGGATGCAGAGAAATTGGAACCCTTGTACATTGCTAGTAGGAATGATGTAAAATGGTGTAGCCACTGTGGAAAAGTATAATGGCTCCTCAAAAAGTTAAACTTAGAATTACCATATGACCCAGCAATTTCAATTCTAGGTAAATACCCAAAAGAATTGAAATAACTCAATTAATAAATACGTGTACTTGAATAAATACTTGTACTTGAATAGTCATGGCAGCACTATTATTCACAATAGCCAAGAGGTAGAAACAACCCAAATGTTCACTGACAAATGAATGGATGGACAAAATTTGCTCTGCTCATACAGTGGAACATCATTCAGCCATAAGAAGAAATGAAGTGCATAGTACATACAATATGGACGAACCTCAAAAACGTGCCACGTGAGAGAAGCCAGACCACAAATCATATGGCTCCGTTTATTTATTGTTTTTATTTGAAATGGGATCTTGAACTCCTAGATTCAAGCAATCTCCTCTCAATTGATCTTCCTGAGCTATATAATTGCCATGTCATTCTACCTGGCAATTATGTGGCTCCATGTATATAAGATATCCAGAATAGTAAAGTCCTTGGGGCAGAAAGCAGACTGGCAGAGAGAGAGGGATAGTGGGTAACTTAACAGCTACAGAGTTCTTCTGGGTTGATGAAAATGTTTTGGAACTAAATGAGGTGGTGTTTGCACAACAACGTGGATATACTAAATGTCACTGAATTGTAGACTTTAAAATGGTTAATTTTGTGTTAATGTGAATTTCTCTTTTTTTTTTTTTGAAACAGAGTCTCAAGCTATTGCCCTGGGTAGAGTGCTATGGCATCACAGCTCACAGCAACCTCAAACTCTTGGGCTTAATTCTCTTGCCTCAGCCTCCCAAGTAGCTGGGACTACAGGCACCCGCCACAACACCCGGCTATTTTTTGGTTGCAGAAGTAGTTGTAGAAAAAAAAACCTCTGCAACTACTTCAAGCTGCTCTCTTGGAACTAGTCCTGGCCCCTCTGGGGACAACTGATTAATAGGCTTGGAGTCTGCAGACACAATGTCCCTTCCTAATGACCAAATGACCAGCTCCAAAGGTCTCATCATCTCTCTGCCTTCCCTTCCCCCAGTTCCCTCCTAGGATCTCTTCATCCTTTTTGGAAGACGCCCTTCCCTCAGTGAGTAAAATGGAGCTACTTCCCGAGCACCTATTTTGGGAACCAGCCCAGAGTGTAGGAAAACAACCACCATATAGGGAGACATTCTGGGGAGAAGATATCCCGTGGCTAGAGGTGGGAGGTGGAGCCGTGCTCTGAAGCCCGGAGCTTTGAGGAAATGGACACTTGAGAGGTTGGCAGAGGCGGCCGTCCAGGTTTCCTGTGGCCTAGATTGTGGTGGGGAAGTTGGTGTCCCAGCTTTGTCCAGCCATGTGGATAAAGATGGAATTGGTCACACCCTTGTTTTGTGTCCAAAAGAGGAGACCCTCGAGCAAATTGTCAACAAGTTTTCTTGGAGAGCTATATGTATGAAAAAGTGCTGTTTTCAGCCTTCTTTTGGATGTTAGATTCCAAAGCAGGGAAAGAAGTAAAAGGACAAAAAACAGTAAAGTAGAAATGGGGGGTGAGCACTGAACTGGTGCGTATGGCTAACTCATTGGGGGAACTTGAGTAAGCCCCTCCACTTCAAATTTAAATCGAGGGGGTTGTGTTAAATGAAGAAAGTTTTAAATGCTGAGGCAGATGAGTCTGTTGTTAAACAGACATGGTCATGCAGACATTCTCTTAGATGCTAAAACTGCTGTGATCCGTGTAAAGGGCAACAAATTTGTGACCTGAGTTTCCCCAGGCCATATCAACTGAAGGGTGCTAAGGGCCAGTAGTCTCAAACTTTAACATCAGTAGGCAGGAAAAGTTGATTTCAAGATAATATTGCACAGGAAAAAGAACTTAAGCATAGGAGTCTGGAGGATCTGGGTCTAAACTATCACTTTCTCTATCTATACAATGGGCTACATCTACATATATCCCATGGGCACCCACAACACACACACACTAGAGTTGTGGATATGAGAATAATGAACAGAACTAGACTAGAACATAGTTTGTCAATAAAACAGCATCTGTTTCATCTCTTCACCTCTAGGGGTGAGTTTTGCCCTGGAGACCAATCAGTGAGAGTCTTAGAGGAGCCATCCCCTCTGGACCTCCAGACATATCAGAAATGTAGGATGAAACAAATGTAGGCACCTCCCCCAACAACCCTTTCTCTATATACCAAGAACCAAAAAATATATATGATTCTTGTGAATCCTATTTCTGTGAATGTAACCAAAGGAAATTAACTGGGGGAAATGGAAATATCACATACATACAGATGGTCCCTGTAGTAAGATATTTCAACCTACAATTTTTTTATACTTTACCATGGATTACTCAGAGTAGTAAATGCATTTAAACTTACCGTATTTTAGATTCATGACAGAATTATTGGAATGTAACCTCATTGTAAGTATAAGAGTCATAGTCATTTTTATGATGTTATTTATCCTATAAAATAGAAATGTTTGCTAAAAGGAAATACAGCTTGTTGATAGCATGGGATACAGACAATTATCAGTGTGTTGTCTCTATAGAAAGATGAAAGCATGGAAATGTCAAGTTTTGAAAAACTGGCTATAAAATTGCACATACTCTAGGATAATAGCTATCCAGCTTATAGCTAAAAAGTGGATGGGGCTTTTCATATTAACCTGAATAGTTAATATGTTGGAAGCATGGCATTGTGAGTCTAATTTTTTGACATTGTAAAGCTATTTACTAATAAATATTGTTTTTATTTATCTCTTTTAAGACATAATTGAGCCTAACTGTAATGCTTCATGCCTGTAATTCTAGCACTTTAGGAGGCCAAGGTGGGAGGATTGCTTGAGGCCAGGAATTCAAGACCCTGCCTTTATAAAAAAAAATGTTTTTTAATTAGCTAGGCATGGTAGCATGCACCTGTATTCCCAGCTACTTGGGAGGCTGAGGCAGGAGGATCACTTGAACCCAGGAATTTGATGTTGCAATGAATTATGATGACACCACTGCACTCCAGCCAGGGCAAAAGGGCAAAGCCCTGTCTCAAAAACAAACAAACAACAACAACAACAAAAAACATAATTGGCACCTGCGGTTCAAGGAGTAGGGCACCGACCCCATATACTGGGGGTGGTGGGTTCAAACCCTGGCCGCGGCCAAAACTGAGAAAATAAATAAGTTAATTAATTAATTAAAAAAACATAATTGAACTAGTTGATTTCCCTCTTTAGCATTCTGTGGGTAATTTGCATACCTTTATTTCAACTTCTGTTTCCTTATCTATAAAACTTTCTTATCTACTGGTTTTCCAGCCACAAATCCTTAGGCTTACATGTATTAGTTATCTGTTGCTGTGTAACAAATTACCCAAAATTTTGTACTATAAGACCAAAATTTACTGTCTCTGGCCATATCTGAGGGTTGAGAGTCAAAGAACTGGGAGGTTCTGGCTCAAGGTCCTTCATGATGCTGCAGCTGAGCTGTTGTCAGGAGCTGCAAGTCATCTGAAGGCTCAGCTGGGGCCACAGAGTCCATTCTCTCTGCTTAGGGCTGCTCACTTCTCACAAAGAACATGATTCAAGAGAAAGAGCCCAAGACCAAAGCCAAAGTCTTCTGTAACCTGGTATCAGAAATGACACACCATCAAGAAGTGAATTCTGTAATTTTTATGTTGCCTCAGAGTCCATTTTGAATTTAAGGTGAACCTTCTTGTACCAGAAGCATGGTTTTGTCACTCTCAACATAATTTCCAGTTGTCCACTTTCCCATTCCTCACTGTGATCCACCTGCCTTATGCAGCCACTTCCCAGTGACGCCTCCCTGAGAAACAGCTGGATGCAGCCTAATTACTCACTCCACTGATCCCAATGGTCCTGGAGCAGATGTGCCACAGTGAGCACCACTCAGTGGAAGGAACTTGTGCCTGTGTGCTGTAAGCCCACCAGTTAGAATTCCCTGAAGGAGACACGCCTGGGGATGCTCTGGACCCCAGTAGAGGTTTTGGCTTTCCCTTTCTTGCACCCACCTACTGGCTGAGTGCATGTCTCTCAGATGGCTCTCCCCTCCCCCTGGCCCTGTGAGGCACCCTGCTCTTTTTTCTCACAGATCTGTGAGTACTAAACTGCTTCTCTTATATCATGTGTTTGGTGAGTTGCCTCCTCTTGTCTCACCTGACAGACACACCCAGACCCAACTTCTTTCCCCATCAGGGCTCTGCTAGAGAGAGGCTATCTTGGTAGGAATAAACTGGACACAGGTCTGACAAAAGCCACAAGGACCTCTGGCGGTATAAACAAATCTCCTGTGAGAGTGACCTCTGGTCACGTGTCAGGCACTTAGGCATTAGGTTGTCTGCCAAGATAAAAAAGTATCCAATGAAAGGCCTGGCACCCCATCAGGAAAGGCCAGCATTTACAGCCACTCTCTTGAGACACAGAGAACTCAAGCCCTAATCAGAAAAAAATACAGCACATCACTTCTACCATATGCTATAGGTTACAGAGAACAGCCCTGGGACAGAGTGGGAGGGAATCACATGAGTGTATGGGGCTCACCAGCCAGATTCAGGCTGTCACATCATACCACAACATCACCCCTCTGCCCGGCACTAATGGCAGTGTGTCTGTCTCTGTCTCCCATATAGTGGTGGCCTATCTGACAGCACCTTATCTAGTGCACTGAACAAGTGAGTGTTTTACCCATTCATTTAGTTCACTAGCTGCATGCTGTGAAAAGGCAGAGACTGCTACTGCCTGCAAGTGAAGATGCTGAAGTTCAGTGTACCCAAGGTTATGAACTATAGGTAGGAGAGGTAGGAGAGCACAGGTTCAGATGCAGGTGGATTTGTTTGACTTTTAAGACCATGCCATTTCCACTATGTAATTCTGGTTTCCAAATAAAACAAGCTTTCTTTCTGACAGGAGTTGGGGCTGTTTGTGAGCTCTCCTTCTCTCCTACCTGTCTCCCATGACTCACCCACTGCCAGTGACATGTTGATAACATTTAATAACCTGCTTTATGGGAAGAAAGAAATCCTGATCTGCAGCATTTGCTGATTGCCATGGTGTAAATATTCCTAGGGGGGCAGGCCACTTTCAAACTGTGAACTCCCACAAAATTAAATGAAATATGCTCTTTTAATTCCAGAAACTGAGCAAAAAGACTTGTGAGTATTATGCGCTTATGTCGAGACCTAAGCGACCTGGGAAAACACAGTGGGGGCCTGCAGGCAAGGCGTAAAAACCTCCTACAGGGAACCCCAACTTTGTAGTCAAGTCAGCCTGCCAGATAAGGGTCGAAACAGCCCATCTGAGCAGAGGACATGACTCAAAGGTTGATGTGAGTGAAAAGAAAAACTCCATCATAATGATGTGAGTAAAACATTCCATCGTAACTGCGGGGTCTCCAAACCATAAGAAAACAGTCATGGAGCCTGTTTTTCGGAAATTCAATTGAGTACATAGAAGAAAAAGGCTTTACTCTCCTGTTTATCCTGACCTTTAACTTTAACAATAGAAGTCAGATAATGTATAGTTCTTTTAGGTCTTCAGAGAGGAACAGCCTGAGGCTAGCTTAAGATGGTTGTCTTACTTTCCCAGACTTCCTTTCTTTAGGCTAATCTTATGATGGTTATCTCACTTTCCCGGACTTTCTTTTCTCTAGTTTAAGATAAGAGGATGTTAGGATTATTGATCAATGTGGTGTACGTGACTAGCTCCCAATAAAAGGGAGTGAAAAATAAAGACATTTTGCTACATGCCATCTAAGAGCATGTAGTCATTTCTTGCTTTCATACAATTCTAGGAGCGAGCTTGCACCTGTGGCCAAGCTGTCCTTCTCTCCCCACAAGAAAGAACTTCACCCAACACAAACTACCAACCTGACATCATTGAACAGAGTCAGAGAGAAAGACGCATGATCTGCAGTTCAAAGCCCATACAAGCCACCTCCAGCATACCATCCCCCACTCTGGAAGCAGGTGAAACTTCCAGAAAAAACACAGCATGGCCCCCAGTCCTGTTTTGAACCATTACAATGGTTCTGCCTCTTCTTGCATGTGCAACCTAGTCTGTGATGTGCACATGGAATTTAGAGTCTGCTGTCAACCTGGCTCCCCTGGACTTACTCTATTCTGCAGCTCCCGACCCTGGGTCCATGTCTCTGCTATACCCTACTCCTTTCGTAAGGAGCTGCCTGGGGCTCAGAACCCAGCACCAAAATTCACTTGTAGAAGGCTGAGGGAGTGTCTAACATTAGACATCCTGATACCAAGGCATTCAAGGACACACAGCGTCCAGAAGAATGTACAAAGCTAACAACACATTCTGTTGGCTCTGAGTCCTATTTTCCAACCCATAAAATCCATAGTCGTGTGGGGTCAGGGCAGGAATAGCTCTGTCACCCTATTCAATTCCTCTTACTCTAGTTCCTTAATGCACACAGACTCTCCATCTTGTCACTGGGGACAACTCTACCAAGCCACCCCCCTACAGATGCTTTGCTTTAACTCCTCTGCTCATTCCCCCAGGGTCCTGTTCTAGGCCGTGGTCACTCTCAGGGCCACCTGGCTTTAGGCTCAAGGAAGAACCTTCAGAGCCTACTGGGGGAATGTCCAAAAGATCCAGACCTGTGAGTATCACATGCTCTTTGACTTGAAGAGTCTCCATTGGTCTGCTCCTTGGTCACTTTACTGATGTCCTGGCTCAGGAACCCAGCAGATCCCAACAAGAGGGTGGAGCAGGGGAGGACTCCAACCTGATACCTCCTGCACCCTGCGCACAACTGGGACAGATTCTGCAAATTCTCAGCAGCCCCTATGAATATTTGTCTACTTGTGAGACTCAACAAAGGGATTATGAAGCTCAAATTGAGGACATGGTCTTGTTTCCTACCTGAGAAAAAATTCTGCATCATTTTGCATGTTAAGTTTCCATTTTTCCAGGGTTTTTTTTTTTTTTTCCTTGCCATTTCTTTATCTCTGGGCCTAACAGAAAGAATTGTTAATTCTTAGAGAAATTCTCAAAGGAAACAGAGAGGATTTGACTTCAAGATAAAGCTTTACAGAAGCCCTTTGATGTTTAATTTAGGAAACCCTGCACCATCTGGTGTTCTCGACATCTGAAACCTCTGTTGCTAGGAAGACATTTGTTGGACCTTGGAGTAAGTCAGCTTCCCGAAGGATGAATGCTTCCCCTGTACTTGAATGGGCTTTTCTGCCCTTTCCAGGAAATGTAGTCACTCATGCCCCTTGTTGCCTGGGAGAGGATTGTGATTGTTCTCCTTATCTGAAGTTTTTCTGTAAAAAGTCTCAGGGATTTTATCATCGGTAAGCACCCCCAAAGGCACCCAGAAGCACAGTTTTAGAAACAGAAAACTTAGTCCAGAGCATCACAGCCTTGAGGGGACTGACCAGGCCTGAATGGAGGAGACTAGCTGTGGAGGGTGAGATAGCCAGAGGGTGGGGTATAACGTGGGCACCCTTGTCCCCAGTCAGAGCCCAACAGCCCTTGCTGTTTTAAAACACGCCTGGGATTTTATCATAATCGTGGTCACTTGGTAGACACAGAAACTAGTGGCTTGAAGGAAGAGTTCACTACCTACAGATCTCAAGGGGAAGGGGCCTGCCATAACACTCTGGGCCACATGGGAAGCCACCAAGGTTGTTGAGGCAAAAGGAGAGGGGGCCAGCCTGGGCCAGGGCCCTGACCGTGGTTTCTGTGGGAAGGAATGCTCAAACCCCAGTAAGTTGAGGAGTGCGTGGTTTGGATGGTTTTAGTGGGCTCTGGACTATGGAGGGAGAGGGGTGCTTATTCATTATTTGGCCCTGGCATGATTTAAGGTGGGGAGAATACTGGCTTGATATAGAAAAGTTTGATAAAGGATGGTTGTGGGTGTTGTCCTGGAGCTGGTTGTTTGTATATCAGGTGTGTTGGCAGGCAAGTTATCTCAGAGAATCAGCTAACTCTAGGAGGGGCAGGCTCTCCCAGGTCTGCAAAGCTCCAAGACATCAAAACATCATAAAACGGAGAACGTAACTAGTGTGATTAATGCACTCATTCTGGCAAAATCCAGGCCTATCTAAGACTTGTGGGATTCTAGACACAAGCAGACTGGGGCTCAAATCCTGGCTCTTGTCACACCAACTGTGTGACCAAGGTCAGGGCTCTGGCCCCGGCTGGCCCCCTCTCCTTTTGCCCCAACAACCTTGGTGGCTTCCCATGTGGCCCAGAGTGTTATGGCAGGCCCTTTCCCCTTGAGATCTGTAGGTAGTGAACTCTTCCTTCAAGCCACTAGTTTCTGTGTCTACCAAGTGACCACGATTATGATAAAATCCCAGGCGTGTGACCACGGGAAGTTTCTGAGACTCTCTGAGGGTTAGATTTATCTGCTGAATGTAGCAGTACGGTGGGTCCCCAGCACAGCATCTGACACGTGGACACTGGAGAAATGGCAATTGCCATTATGATTATGAAGGATGCACTGTGTTATTTCACCTTGTTATAAATCACAGCAGTGTTTGTAATGGGCAAGCACCAGAAACAACAGAGACACCCTTCAATGGGGATTTACTGAGCACATTATGGAGCCATCCACAGAAGGGAAGGTTTATGTGGGGTAAGTAGAGAGGAAATGTGATCACAGAAAATGACATCTACACTTCATTACTGAGTAAAAAGCATAGGTTACAGAATCAGAAATGTCATACTATCTCATTGTAATATAGAGACGCATACTCTGTGGAAGAATCTATCACTAACTTATTAGAGGTGATTCTTTCTGAGGAATGGGCAAAGACTGAGGGGCAGAAAACTTTCCTTTTTTTAGATAGCTTTCTGTTTGAATTTTTCCAACAAAATAATTGTTCATATAATAAAACTATCTCCATCTGAGAGAATAAAAGTCAAGTTGTTAGAAAGTGCTCCTTCTTTCAGCATGCCTCTCTATCTGGTCCCTGGTTGAAGAGGGGAGATTGGCCCAAGTGGATAGAAACTACCACATGTTGCTGGCAGGGACTTGGGTCACCACTGGCCACCTAGTGGGGGCAGGATGGGGACCCCTCCCTGCCAGGCTGGGCTGAGTCACCTGTCCTGCTGGGTGGTGGGTAGTTCTATTGTAGCTACACACTGGACACTCTATGTAATGATAGAATGAGACGCATCTTCCTCCCAGCTCTGCATTCAGCGACATCCATTAGTAGCTTGAAATCATCCATAGAATTTACACCATAGGAATTAGCAAATGCTACAAATCAGAGCTTGATTTGTTATTCTGCTGATTGTCTACCCTTAAGAAATTAATGGATAAATTTTAACAATGTAGATTCGACTCAAAAGAGTGCCATGTCTCCATTAATTTGAGAATTACACACACAAAAAATTTTCTTCCAGGATCCAAAACTATTTTTGTAATCCAGCCAAGAAGTCTCTTATGTCATTGATAAATGAGTGGAGTTTTTGTGTGTTCACTTTCCTCTTAACTTATTTACATAAATGAAAACATGAGCCATTGTTCATGGCAAAACAGGGTTTGTCAATTGTAGCTGTGGGTGACTATGATTTGACAAAAAAACCTTTCAAAGAATCTGTTGTTATTATGGAATTTACCATAAACAGTACTGTGTATTTTTAATTACTGTAGAACCTCTATAGTTAAGAACCTCCCCACACTGACCACCTCCTTAAGTTGACCTAATATTCATAGCCTGGAAATGTACCACAGGTACAAATCAGTACAGTAGGCCTCGTTCCTTATGTTGACCGCTTCCATATGCTGACCAGTTTGTTACAGTCCCTTGGGTGGTCAACTTACAGAGGTTCTACCATGTTTGTAAATTATGTTCTACACATCCTTTATATCAGCAAAATTTATAATAAACTTATGTAGATGTGTAATTACATATACTTTTTTGATTGCTGATTATTGAATATTTACCAGCACATCACCGTTCAGGTTTCATTCCTGGTGATTATTGATCAACCTCAGCATTGGTATTTCTAAAATCCATCAGCTGAGACGGACACACAGAAGGGCTGAGAACCACTACCCCAGAAGGAGGTAGAAAAGAGGAGATAGCCCCTGTCCCGGCATGAGCCTTGTCTCTGCAACAGGTGCAGGTCAGGTCTGAGCACTTGGGGTCAGAGAGAGGTGGCAGGCTTTAGGCAGAGCCTCCACCCATTAGAGAAGCCTGCCCTGTGGGTTCTTCTTGCTCTGATACATATACAATGAATCACAAAGATATTTTTCCCCAGAGTGGGAGGTTCTTAAGGCCGAGACTATCTTATCTCTCCGTGAAAACCTGGCAGGTAGTCCATGCTTCCTGGATGTTTGGCAAATGAATTAATGAGTTATATTAAGATATGGTTATTCTAAACATCCAACAATAATACTTTGGATGAATCAATTATGGTATGATAATTCAATGGAGTTTTCTGCAACCATGAAAAATGATACATTTTATTAATGGCATAAGAAAGTACTTGTGGGCTTGGCACCTGTAGCTCACCAGGCTAGGGCACATACACCGGAGCTGGTGGGTTCGAACCCAGCCCAGGCCTACCAATCAACACTGACAAGTACAACCAAAAAATAGCCAGGCATTGTGGCGCACACCTATAGTCCCAGCTGCTTGGGAGGCTGAGGCAAGAGAATCACTTAAGCCTGAGAGTTGGAGGTTCCTGTGAGCTGTGATGCCATGGCACTCTACTGAGGGCAACATAGTGAGACTCCGTCTCAAAAAAAGAAAGAAAGAAAGAAAGAAAGAAAGAAAGAAAGAAAGAAAGAAAGAAAGAAAATACTTGTGGTATATTGTAATTGTAAAGAGAAAGCTACAAAATAAGATCAAATTATGAACACAGCTTTGTTTTCTAAAAACATACAAAATATATTCCAGAGCTTGACAGGGTATAAATCAACCTCCAGCCTGTGTTTGATTCATTTTGGAGAAACAAACACGTCGTGACTTTTTGAACTTTTACTGAAAACTCACACTCTGTGGGAAGAATATTTTTAATTCATGATGATTTTCATAGCCATAGTGTGGGCTAGAAAGGGGTGGTGGCATTTGGAGCAACTTTTTGCCACAGGTGAGTAAAAGAGTCCTCCCTGAAGGTAGATTCTAAGCCTGTGGTACATTCAGGTGAGACATGTCACCAATTTTGACATTTAGACATGACTTCCTCATGGTGCATCAGAACATGAAGAAATACAATATGGATACAGAATGGATTGGAACTCATGGGTGATTGATTTGTTTACGTTTTTAATCTTTTGAATTTTTAAATTTAATTTTTTAATTTACATAACATTGATCAGTCACATTTAAAAAGTTGGAAGCACAGTAATCATTATTATCCAAGGTCTAGGAAGATTGACGGGAAAGGCAAGAGAACACCTTGAAAAATCATGTAAAGTAAGTGAAAATTTTCCCAGATGTATCCAGAAACCACTGGCTGGGACTTAGGAAAGAGAATAGCTCTTTAACATGCTTAGCAACACTTTGGAACTCAAATACACTTTGCCAAATAAATCATTCACCATTGTTCTAGGCCTGTGGCTCCCTCATCATTGCAGGACAAACACTTCTGTGCGCATGCGCCAACAACGGAAAACACAGCCAGCTGGTTCCCTCTGGACCAATACATTAATGGGTGTATGTGAAGTTGGCCTTAGCCCATTCCTTCTACCTCCCCCACCCAGCCACTAATGGTGCGGAAGTGAGGAGTGTTTAACAAACAGGGTAGAGCTAGCTTACAAAACAGATGCAAAAACACTCAGGCCACCCTCACCCTGCATCCTGTAGTGCACGACTACAGGAACTCAACAAGGCCAAAAACACCAGCAAGAACTCAAAGATACAAGGAAGAGTTGAGTCTGACCTCGCATTTCTCCTGGTATGCAGCTGTTCAAGCACACACATATATATATATTAATAAATTTGAAAAAATACTTTCTGATAGAATGTTTACCTTTCCGGATGACTCCAGAGACTTTGGACCTTTTACAGTATTGAGAAAGAAATGTGCTTTCATGCCAGTTTTAGGATCTGGTGCATATCATCTGACATTTTAAAAGACATTTACAGAGTGCTTACTGTGTGCCAGGTACACACCAAGATGATAGATGCAATTTCTTTCTTGTAGGAGATTATAGTTCAGAAGAAGAGATCGATAAAAATAACCATTCAATTTTAGACAAAATTAACCAAGTACTCATAACCAGCACTACCCCATTGTCATCGTATCCACCAGCACTGATCCTATTATGTGCTCTTGCTAGAGTACTTTATAAGTGTCACTTCATTTAATTCCTACAGCAATTTATGAGGAAGTTCCCATTATTAACCCCACTTTACAGATGAGAAAACAGAAGCTTAAAGAGGCTAAGTAATTGCCCCCAACATGTGGCAGACCCAGGATACAACCTTGGATCTATTCATTTATTTATAAATACATAGTTGTTACCACTATTTTATGTTAAAACAGGATGTGGGCAAATTCCCATGGGGAGGATTGGGGGGTACCTCTGAGAAGAAGATCAAGAAAGTCTTTACAGAGGAGGAGGCATTGCAGCAGGGCTTTGAATGATGAGTTCGATTCCAAAAGGCGAGAAAGAAGGGAGACAGCATCCTATACAGAAGGAACTGCCAGAGGCTGGATCCTGGAACCATGCAAGACTAACTCAAAAGTTTGGGCAGTGTCAGAATAAATCAACTTTATTAAACTGTCAATGGCTATCTGATTATATTGGTCTTTAAGGAAGCCCCTTCTGCATGTACTCTCTCGTTCTATAACTCCTACAACTTGTCAAAAAAACATAATCTCAAATTCATCTTTAGGAACTGGAGAATAGTCCATACTGATAGCCTCAATGGTATTACATCGCTTCTTTTTCACTGCCTGTTTCAATCTGAGGACTGCCCAGAAACATTAGGAGGTCGATACATTAGGAGAGTGTTTTCATCTGCTGAAAACTGCCAGATGACAGGTTCAAAATTAGGCACTTCTGCAATGCCAATAAAATGAAATTGTTGGGAATACTGGGATGTGGCTCAGCATGCCGTGAAGAGAAGGGTGGGAGAACACACCCTGTTCACTGGCCTTCTTGGTGTCCCCTCATGGACACTTTGATCACGCTGTTTGGTAAAAGGTGAGGCCACAGAAATAGGCGGGGATGGATCCAGAAGGGTCCAGGAAGCCATGCTGTGAAGTTGGGCCTTGCCCTGCAGGTCAGCACTTGCCAGTTTTGAAGAGAAGGGTAGCATGATCTAAAGTAGGCTTTGGGAAAAGAATTCTGGCTATAGTCTAAAAAAGCTTTACCATCCCTCTCTCTACAGCTGGTAAAACAACTTGGCAATGAATTTGATGACTCTGAAACAAATTTCAGTAAGACATGGATGATCTAAATAACTCCACCAGGCACTACCCTTGGCAACCACAGAATCTATTTTTATTTCAAGTACACATTGTATGTTTAACAAAGTGAACCTGATACACTAAATCTCTGTATAGCTACAAAGAGGTAAACAATGAAGAGTGGAAGTAAACAAAATTAAATTAGAAATCAATGATAAAACTATATCTAGAAATTCAACAAATATTTGGAAATTAAACAGCAAACTTCTAAATAATCCACGGGTCAAAGATAAAATCTAAGACAGGAGGAAACTTTGTGCCAAGCAGCTAATATACAGACAGGGCTTGGACAAGCAGCTAATATACAGACAATGTGTAGCTTTAAGTGCTTACACTAGAGAATAAGAAAGGTCTGAAGCCAATAGATGTATTCTAGGCTTTTGCAGTAAGAAATTAGAAAAAAAGAAAGCAAAGTAAAATCAAAGTAAGCAGAGGAAGAAAGTAATAAAGATAATCACAGAAATCAATACTTTAGAAACATATATAATAGAGAAAATTAACAAATTCAAAAGTTTGTTCTTTGAAAAAATAAAAGAAAAAATTATAAAACACCTAGCTACCGTGTTTCCCTAAAAATAAGACACTGTCTTATATTTATTTGTTCTCAAGAAGACATACTAGGGCTTATTTTCAGGGTATGTCTTATTTTTATTAAGTATAATACAACAATCTACATTTATTCAAAAATAGTTAAGTCATCCTCTGGAACCTAACAGGGGAGCTGACTTTGTTGGTGGGGCTGGTGCTAGTGACGTGTGAACTTTCCCCTAGCCGTTCGCAAGTGCGCAATAGGATGCCTGGGACAGCGGTTACCACACACGCATTCACGCAAGTGCAAACAACTAGAAGAAAGGAGCTGTGGCAGATGAAAGGTATTCCAGTCTTCCTTACACTGCGCTGAAATGCAGGGCATGGCTATGCCAATACACGCCCATCGCTAGGGCTTATTATCGGGGTAGGGCTTATATTTAACAAATGCATAGAAATCTTGGGTAGATCTTATTTTCGGGGAAACACGGTACTTACTAAATGTAGAATATAAGTGTCTTAAGACAATACCTAAGAAAGTGCCATGAAGGCTGTATTAACCAGTTGGGTGAAAATATTTCAAATTGTATATAAAACCAGCACATTATGCATTAATGTACATGCACTGCATTAATGTACACAGCTATGATTTAATAATTTTAAAAAAACCTAGCTAGACTGACCAAGAAAACAAAGGTAGTATAAACTAGCAATATCAGGAATGAAAGAAGGGTTATTCTGCAGACATAACCAGCCAGTGTAATCGTAACACAAAAATCTGACAAAGATAATACATAAAAGAAATTTACAGATAAATATTTCTTATGAACATATGCACAAATATCACTCTACAAATCTAGCACTACAGAAAAAAGATAATGTATCATGGCTAAGTGGGTTTTCTTGCAAAAATACAAGCCTTGTTTAACCTCTGAAAATCAAACAATGTCAATCACAATATTAATAAGATAAAAGAGGAAAAATGCCAGATGATTTTAATAGATGTAAAAAAAGCAGTTGACAAAATTCAGCACCCACTTATAAGAAAATTTTCAGAAGAGTTCAAGCAAAGAGCATTTATGAAAATATTACAGTTAGCATTATACTTAATAGCGAAGTATTTAATGTTTTTCCCTTAGGACCAGGAGCAAAACAAAGATAGGTGCTCTCTTCTATTTAACTGTGTACCGGAGGTTCTAGCCACGTAATAGGCAAGTTAAGAAAAAAAAAAGGTGTGATCCCACCTATGCTTCATCTTATAAGGGTACATGTGAATCTTTCTAAATGTAGAATATAAATGTCTTAACACAATAACTAAGAAAACAACATGAAGGCTATATTAACCAGTTTGATGAAAACATTTCAAATTGTATATTAAAAAAGCCCACTGTACCCCATGATAGTATTAATGTACACAGCTATGATTCAATAAAATAAATAAATAAATAAAAAATAACCCAAAAAAGGTATTAATAAATATAAGAAAGAATGGAACAAAATTGTTTTGCAGATGACATAGTTGTTTTTTGTTTTTTGTTTTTTTTTGAGACAGAACCTCAAGTTGTCCCCCTGGGCAGAGTGCCATGGCTTCACTGCTCACAGCAACCTCCAGCTCCTGGGCTCAAGCGAGTCTCCTGCCTCTGCCTCCCAAGTAGCTGGGACTACAGGCGCCTGCCACAATGCCCGGCTATTTTTTGGTTGCAGCCATTATTGTTGTTTGCGGGCCCGGGCTGGATTCGAACCCACCACCTTAGGTGTATGTGGCTGGCGCCTTAGCCGCTTGAGCCACAAGAGCCGAGCCAACATGGTTGTTTATGTAGAAAATGCTAAGAAATGTACAAAACAACTACTAAAACTATCAAGTGGGCTTATCTAGGTCACAAAATATAAGGTAAATATATCTAAAATTCAATTGTATTTGTATATGTTAGTAACAAACAATTTGAAACTCAAATTTAGAAAGCGGTATCATTTACAATGATACATTTTTAAAAACACAAATAGTTGAGAGTAAATGTAAAAAAAATATGCAAGATCTATACAGTGAAAACGAAAAACATTGCTGAGGGAAATTAAAGACCTAAAAAAGCAGAGAGCTAGTCTATGTTCATGGATTTGAAGACTCAGTGTTTTATAGATGTATAGATGTCAATTCTCTTTAAGTTGATGTATGGGTTTAATGCAATCCCAATCTAATCAATTACAATCAGGCTTTTTTTTTTTTTTTGCAGAAATTGACAATGTAGTTCTGAAATTTGAGTTGAAAGATGAAGAATCTGGGATATCTAAAGCAATCTTGAGAAGAAGAGAGAAGAAAATGGGAGGACTTACCCTATCTGAATTCAGTCTTTAAAATATTTACTACATTCATTTAGAGACTGTGGTACTCACATAAGGAATGTCAACTAATAGATCAATGAAACACAACAACAAACCCAGAAATAAACTCAATTTTATGTGGCTATTTTATTTTTCACAAGTGCCAATGAAATCCAATGGGGGAAAGAAAAGTCTTTTCAATAAATTACAAAAAACTGGAAATGGGGGAAATTACCTAGACCTCTACTTCACATCATTAAGTTACTTTAAAATGAGTGGTCTGGGTCGGCTCCTGTGGCTCAAGTGGCTAAGGCACCAGCCACATACACCTAAGGTGGAGGGTTTGAATCCAGCCTGAGCCCGCCAAAAAACAACAATGACGGCTGCAACCAAAAAATAGCCGAGCGTTGTGGCGGGCGCCTGTAGTCCCAGCTACTCAGAAGGCAGAGGCAGGAGACTCGCTTGAGCCCAGGAGTTGGAGGTTGCTGTGAGCTGTGATGCCACAGCACTCTACCCAGGGGGACAGCTTGAGGCTCGGTCTCAAAAAAAAAGAATGGTCTGCCTAAATATAAAGTCTAAAATAAAAATTACAAAAGAAAATATAGAAAAACATCCTCATAATTTGAGGCAGATATAAGTTTTCTGTACAGGATACAAAAAGCAACAAGCATAAATTTAAAAAAAATTGACAAATCAGAATTTATCAAAATTAAAGCCTCTGCTCACCAGGATTGTTTCTTTAAAAAGGAATAAGCAAAATCAAAGACTATAAATATTTACAAAACGTATTTCTGATGAAGGGCTGGTATTTGGTGTATGTTTTAAAACTCATAGGACTCAATAATAAAAAGACAAGCAACACAATAAAAATTGGGCAAAACATTTAAACAGACATTTCACAAAAGAAGATATGCGAATGGTGAATAAGCACATGTCATTAGGAAAATGCAAATTAAATGAGTACTATTCATACCACTAAAAGTTCACAGATCTGACAAAACCAAATGTTGGCAAATGTGGAACATCAAGGATGCTGGCATACAGTACACGGTCATATGGTACAGGCCAGTACTGTACTCATTCACACCACAGGACTTATTAAGCTCAACAGATACCAACCTTATACGTAGGGATTCTTCTCCCAGATATTTACCAAGGAAAAAATGAAAGCATGCGCCCACAAAACTCCACACAGGAATATTTACAATACATTTAGTTCAAATATCCCCCAATTAGAAACCACCCAAATGTATACCAACAGGCAAGTGAATAAACAACTGTAGTATTTCATTATAATGGAATACTTCTTGGCAGGGGAAATCGACAATATACACAATAATGTGGAAAATTCTCATAGTCATTATGCTGAAGGAAAGAAGCCACACGCCCACACACAAACCCCCCACACTGCGTGATTCCTTTAAAATGAAGTATAAGAACAGGTCAAACTAATCCATGATGATATAAATCACACAGTGGTTTTGAGGGCTGGAGGCTGACCAAAAGAGACCAGGAGGGAACTTTTTGTGGAAATGGGAAATATTCATTTTCTTGATAAGGAGTTGGTTACACAGATATATATACATTTGTCAAAATCCATCAGATGGATCCAACATTAAGGTTGTGTGTATTTCACTGTATGTAAGTTCTACATCAATTAAAAGAGAATCACATATACAAATAAGATAAAATAATTATATGTATTTTAATTTTATATACATATATATAGAGAGAGCAGTAAAATAGAGGGGAAAAGAAATATAAAAACGATGTAGCTTCTTTCAGGCAGATGGGTCCATGCCAGGGAACATGGCTTGGTGAACAGAAAGAAGGTCTGATTTTCACTCACTCCCTTGACTGCAGACCCTCAGGCAGGGCGCCACCTCCACTATTCTTACCCTCCTCAAGCAGAATTACAGGGATGCACAAACTAGAACATTAATAGCCCAGTTCCCAAGCTGGTTAGAGTACTAGCGTGGGGCTACCAAGACCCGGGTTCATTTTCTGCCTGTACCTTAAACCTCATGCATGGTCCTAAGCAGATAGGTTCCATCTCTCAGGCTCATTTTCATCATGTCTGAATAAGCAGCCCTGTGCCTGTGGGAGGACTATAGCCAGGGGAGAAATGGATGCTGGAGTCTCTGGTCATGGGCTTTTATTCTGTCCTTGGGGAGTATGGCTTTGCAGCCCAAGAACCTTCCTTTGTGACCAGCATCACAGGATCACAGGTGACTCCAAGAATTAGATCCCCACGTTACCCTCCCCTGTTCCACTATACTGCGATCTCACCCTCTGATAAGTGCAAAAGAGCATCTTTGCAGGGAGTTCACGGGTAGATGAGAACGCAGGCCTGGCTGTGGGCCTAATGTGCATTTAGAGAGAACCCTGGAGACCAATCGCCTGTCCAGGACAGTGGTAGCGGAGACATAATTACATTAGCATCCAAAAGGCAGCTGTAAAACCCAATCTTCTGTGCAGCTAATCGCTTTAGGGACTTGTGCTTCCTGGATTGTAGCTGGCAATGGCCCAGGATGTGGGGTCAGATAGCTGAGAGCTAGGTGGCAGCCTCATTAACTGGGAAACCTCCCTACTCGAGGAACCAGTGGTGCCGGGGATAGAACCTGGAGACCAGGAGAGCAAGCCACCTGCCGCTTCCCACAACCTCATTCCCAGACATTAGCCGGTATGTGCAGAAACAGCTTAATTATGGGTTATAAAATCACACAGAGCAGACACCACAAGGAACTTAGGACTCTGATGGAGAAAATAACTCTATTCCTGTTCATTTAAATATTTGTGGCTTCACAAACAATCTTAGTGCTGCTGTGATTATCTGGTCTCCTGGAGTCATATGGAAGCTTAAGAAAATTACATTATGGAATATGCCATTTTTAATTAAATCATAGCTGTGTACATTAATCCAATCACGGGGTACAATGTGCTGCTTTTATATGCCATTTGAAATATTTTCATCAAGCTGGTTAACATAGCCTTCACCACATTTTCTTAGTTATTGTGTTAAAACATTTATATTCTACATTTAGTAAATTTAACATGTACCCTTGTAAAATGCACCATAGGTGTGGTCCCACCAATTAGGAATATGCCATTATTGAGAAAAATATTTGGAGGCCCAAACCACGGAGTTAAATATTTTGGGGTTTTAAGGACAGTGCAAGGAAGAGGGTTGCAGTTGACAGAGACAAGGAGATGGCCCGACTTCCAAAGAATTGGTTTCTGGTGGGGTTTAACATGGAATTTGACTGATGAAAAACTGAACTGGCATCTTTGCCAACACAGGGCACAGCCAAGAATGAGGATGAACAGAGGCATCTGGTGGACCCAAAGCTAATGCCTCAATATCACACCACCCTAGGGATGAATTTAACTGTCAGCACATGGTATCTCCTTGGTGACATTTACCTATCAAGTGTTGCACATGTGCCCTGAGTTGGCCCAATCAGGTTGAAGGAGGAATTCATAAGGTTGGGAAAAGAGGGTTCTCCGTCTTCTCATGCTGGGTGTGAATAAAAAAGCATATTGCCCCAACTGTCACTGACTGCCAACCTGAGATGGACCAGCCTCAGGGTGACATCAGTGCTGAGTAAGGCAGAGCAGAGAGTGTGGGAAGAACGTGGTCTGACAAAAGCATCAAGTCACAGAATGTCCTGTACCTAAAGCCCACCCTGATCTGCACTGCGAGTTACGTGAGACACGCATTTCCCATTTACACCATCGACTCAGGCACCTTGTCTTAGCTGCAAAAGCCTCCTGGCCAGTACAGCATCCTGCAGAAGAGGCTGCCCACAGACATGTGAACAGGAGCCTAGCAGAGCATCATGACCAGTGCAATGGGCCCAGCCACAGGAACCTCGATGTTTGTTTCCAACTTTTACAAAATGTCAGTTTTGGTGGCATTCAAAAGACACACTTGATTTGCATATTAAGTGTGAGACGTATTCTTCAAAAAAATGTTCTCCTCCTTGTTTTATGAAACCCAAAGCCTTCTCAGTCTTTCCTTCATTTTCCACTTTTTTTTTCTAGATTTTTTTTTTATTTCTTATAGCATAACTGTGTACATTAATGCAATCATGGGGTACAATGTACTGTTTTCATATACATTTTGAAATACTCTCATCAAACTGGTTAACATAACCTTCATGTCATTTTCTTAGATATTGAGTTAAAATGTTCATATTCTGCTTTTAGAAAGATTCACTTGCACCCTTGTAAGGTAAACCATAGCGGTGACCCCACCAATCACCCTCCTTCCCCCCACCCCCCTTACCTCCCCCTCCCACCCCCTTCCCATATTCTAAGGCTATAATTAGGTTATGACATTCCTATAAAAGCTATGAATTAGTTTCAAAGTAATTGAATTAGCTTCATTAGTAGTTGAATTAGTTGTTGCATTAGTTTCAATGCTGTGTGCATTGGATACCTTTTCTTCCATTCTTGAGATACTTTGCTAAGAAGAACATTTTCCAATTCCATCCATATAAACATGAAGGAGGTAAAGTCTCCGTCCTTCTTTAGGGCTGCATAGTACTCCATGGTGTACATGTACCACAATTTACTGATCCATTCGTGGGTCAATGGGCATTTGGGCTTCTTCCATGACCTAGCAATTATGAATTGGGCTACAGTAAACATTCTGATACAAATATCTTTGTTGTAATTCGATAGTTTTCCACTTTTAAAAGAAAAGTATTATAGATAGGAGAAGTATCTCATACTTGTCTTCTAAAAAGGCAGCATGGATGCAGGAGGGAATGGTGGCTGCCGCATGGTCTCCTAGTGAAGGAGCAATGGAGAATTGTGGGAACTAGGACAAAAGAGAGGGCCCAGGCCCCCTTTAAAGGGCTTCAGCAGCTGGTGACATGCGGGACTGTGGGCCCAGGGTCTTCAAAGAAGCTGTAAAATCACACACAAAATTTGTATGTGACTTCTTCCAACTTTTCAAGTGCTTTAAAAAAAAAAAAAATGTAGATCAACATTGTGTGGTCCAAAGTTTGTCTATAATTGTTTATGTTTGGCAGAAGCTCAGCAGGGTGGATCTCAAGCTTCGTGGAGTGGGCCTTGCATTTCCAAATCAGCTATGTACATAGAGTGTCATCACACTGTTATTTATTATACTGGCCACTCAGAAACAACCTTAATTTCTAATAATGGGGATTAAGTAGACCGGCTAATCCGCTTAGTGAAAGATTATGCAATTGTTTTCAAAAGATATTTACAAAGACTAACCTGAGATAAATGCTTATGTTATAATGTCAAGTGGGGGGAAAGTTTATGTATAACACCATTACAACTCTAGTAAAGAATACAATGCATTAAAAAATGAACCAAATATTAACAGAAATTGGCTATGCGTAGAAAGAATGTTGCTTGTGCTTGTTCTTTTTCTTAAGCTTTTCTGAACTTCGCAAATTGTCCTTAATTTTATAATCAGCAAAACATAAACTGTTTTCAGTTTTCTCAATCATTAGGACCATGACTACACTGAGCCCTGTCTTCCATATCAACCTCAGCAGGCCAAGTTCAGTTGGGTTCAGGTCTGCAAACGTTTCCAGAGTGGCTGTTTTGTGCCATACTCTTGGCCAGGGATGAAGGATGGAGCTGAATTAGAGCCAATCCATGTCCTGGAGGAGCCCCCAGACCACTGACACAAACCAGATAACTTTAAACGATGCAGTGAGAAGGTAGGCGGCACAGACCACCTGGAGCCCAGAGGGTGGAGCTGGCCCAGTCGTCCCATGAGGGAGATAATGCCCTGGTTGAAAAATGAGGGCTGGTGAAGCTCTCTAGATGAATGAAGGTGGGAGCGGGGCCCTAGGACAAGATTCTTACAGTGCAAAGGCACAGAGGCAGGAACTACTCCCGTCTGTGTTGGGACCCAGGTCACCTGAGGAGTAATAAAGACCATGCCTTGAAGGTTGGCCTCACACCCCTCAGATCTGTCTTGGCTCAGATCTTGCCTTTAGGCGTGGGTCAGGTTGTACAAATCTCTTTCACTAGGGTGGGGATCACTTGGCCAATTGAGGCTTGAGTCACCTGTAAGACACCCTCAGGTTCCAGGACACTCTGGAGCTGCTCTGTTCACTGGCATCCTCAAATTCAAGGGCTGGACCAAGGCAAATAGCATTTACTCCCAAACACCTGACTGTCCACTGAGATGGGGGGCCTGATTTTAGGGAGACCATCAGACCATCAACGTAGTTATCTCAGCCATCGTTGTAGATAGGAAGGAAAGCAGGAAGGAAATGAACATTTCTGAGCACCTACCAAGGGACTACTGCTTTGCTAATCGCTTTCAGATATGCTATCTCACTTACTCCTAATAACTCAGTGAGACAGAAGTGATCATCTCTGCTTTAAAGCTAGGAAACCAAGGCTCAGAGAGGTCACGTAGCTTTCCTAATGTCACACAGCTAGTAAGTAGTAGAATCAGAACTAGATCCAACCTGCCTGCCTCCAGGCAGGGGCTTTTCCTACCAGTGCATGTAACCTCAAGGACAGGGACCACATCTAGAGGATTACTGAACTTTCTTTGCACACAGTAAATGCTTCATAACTGAGTGCTCATCTGGACTCCTTCACCAAGCATTTTAGCACCAGAACTGCTACATGTGTTGCCTAAGCAACCTGGACTTGCAAGTTCTTCCCACTTCCACTTGCTCCTCCAAGACCCCCAGAGCACCTGTCTTCTGGGGAGGGAAAGAGCATGTCAGCATGACTGGAGAGTTCCCCAGAGCAACTGATGCCTGTCCTATGAGCCCCAGGATGCCATCTCTTGGGAACAGCACAAAGATTCCAGAACTCTCCATCTCTACTTTCTTACAGGTGAGAGGCAATCTTCTCGCTTGTTAGCAAAGCAACATTTAACTTTTCTAAGAAAAGATAATTGATGCGGCAGTAAGATCAGGAACAGGCACTGGGGGAGATGGGCAGACACCCCTGAGGACCTATGATGCTGGGCAAAGCACAGTCCTCTTTGGGCCTTAAGGACTAGAGCTGAATTGGAGCCACAAGTTTCAGACTTGAGGAGGAAGTCACCTGTGGCACTTGTTAAATCCTCGGCCCTGGGCTCTCTCCAGAATGTACACTTTAAGCACCATGCCTGGGAGGTCCTCATAAAGGATGGCTCATAAAGAATCCTGGTCTCTGGTCTGAGCTCCTGACTGCACCCAAGTCTACAAGCTCAACTCCCTCCTACTAATTTCCCGAGGTGTTTCCAACCAGATGTGTTCCAATCAGCACCATTCCTGGGATACCCTTGATCCCTAGCCAGCCTCCCCTCCCATGGCATCCCCAGTGCTGACTCAGTTCCTCTTTCCTGCACACCCCACAACCACTTCATCAGCAAACCCCACTTCTTTCCCTCCCCAGTCTAAACTCTACCTCCCTCACCTCCCCTGCAGTCCACCCCGTTGAAAGTCACCAGGACTAAAGCAATAACCTCAGTCTAGGTCTCTCGGATTCTACTCGTGTCCCCTAAAATCCATCCTTTACTCAGAAGCCATGCTGATACTTACAGGACCTGCCAGATTGCATCATGCTGGCTGCTGCTTAGAGCACCCCCACCTCCTGTGACTTCCCAGGGATGCTGCCACAGGATCAGCACTGGCTGATGGCAGGGCCTTCATTTCTATTATGTTCTTGGCCTTTTCCTGGTGGTCACAAAAAAGGCTGCCTCATCCAGACAGAAACTCCCTGGGATCTGTGACTTTCCAGCTTTCAGTGAGCTCCTGCCCTGAGCCATGCTCAGAGACACCTATGTGACTTCCATGAGCTCAGTGAGCAGCAGGACGACACTTCTGGCTTCCTGATGGAGCTGTATCCCTACTATGTGTCAGCTGCTTTGCAGCACTTGGCCTTAGCTCATTGTGGTGAGCAAAGTGCTAAGGATGCTCCCAGACTCCCATCCCCTGGTCATTCACATGAACACTAACCTAGAAACTGCTGTGAAGGGACCTTGCAGAGATTAGCTGGGTGGGCCTGGTCGTGTCAGGTGAGCACTAAAAACAGAGCATCTTCTCCAGTTAAAGGCAAAGAAGAAGTCAAAGATATTAGAAGCACAAGAAGGACCCTGTTCGCCATTCCTCTATCTGAGGATGAAGGATGCCAAAGAATATGGTGGCCTCTAGAAGCTAAGGGTGGGCCCTGGCCCACAGCCAGCAAGGAAACGGAGATCTTGGTCCTACAACTACAAGCAACTGAGTTCACTCAACAACGTGAATGAGACTTCCCTGGAGTCTTCAGATACAAGCCCAGCTTGGCCAACACCTTGATTTTGCCCATATAAGAACCTTGGCTGAGAACCCAGCTGGCCTTCCAGGACTTTGACCTACAGAACTGTGAGCTAAAGAATGGGTTTTGCTTTTTGTTGCCAAATTTGGGATAATTTCTTATGCAGCAATAGAAGACAAACATACTCATAATCCTCCATCTTGAGTCCATCAAACCTGCTGGGTAGATGTTTTCATCTCCTATTTTACAAGTGAAGCTCATAGAGGTTCACTAACATGCTGAGGTGGCCCAGGAGACCCAGGACTCAAGACCACCTTTCTATGCCCTGCTTCTTGCTGCCCCATCTTTGGTGTGCAGGCCCAGGCCCAGGCTCTACAGACTCAGAAATGAACCCGACAAAGTCTTTGCCCCAAAGGAGCTCACAGTTTTGTGGAGAAGAATTACCTGTAAGATGGGAAGAAGGCAGGAAGGGATTAAAGGAAGAGAATCACAGAACTTGATCGCAGCTTTCACAATAAATGAAAGACTTAGTGACAAATGCCTGGTCTTTGTTTCAACATCATTTCCAGACCAGAAAGAGTTGTCAGCAAAAAAAAAAAAAAAAAAGGCCTAGAACACACTTCTCCTCCTGTTGTTCCCTTGGAAAATGAGGAAGCAGTGAGGACCAGCTGCCACTTTGCAACTCCTCCTTGGGAAAAAGCAGAAGAGACATTGGTATCCACACCCAAGGCTGGGAGGGAGAGCGAAAGGGAGCACCACGTACCCCCATCTGCTTCCTTCCCTCTCCCTCTCCCTAGCAGCATCTTTACTCTGCCCCCCGCCCTGCTCCACCCCAGATGCCAGAACAATCATGAGTGGATGAAGGTGGGGTGGGATGGCATGAGCGACAAGGGCTGGTGATAGATGGATTCATTTCTTTGCCTACGAGGACCAAAGAGCACACTCTCAGGGTGTCAGGAGCCTCAGGTGCTCCCAAGCTCCCTTCCCGGATCAGTGGTCAGAGGAAGCCAGGAAAGCTGAACCCCCAAACCACAGGACTTCTCAGGAACTGCCATCTGACCACACAGTTCCCTTAACCACATCAGACCACAACAGATGGCTCCAAACCCCTGACCACAGTGGCCACACAGCCAAATAAATGTCTTTGTGGCCTGGAACACCTGCCAGGAGCCAGCAGCAGAATCCATAGCGTGAACATGGAACAAACGCCCTTGCGGTTATGATGGGATGCGAGTGTCACAAAGAAACTCTGGCTTGTCATTTTCCTTCCAGGCTGGCGCAGAGTGAGCACACAGTGCTGAAATAACTGCAACCAAAGAGACACGTGCTGAGGCTGCCAAAGGGGTCACAGATGGCCACCTCCTCCTCCCAGACCCTCAGCCTCAGCCACACACCCTCACACACCTGTGTGAGCGTCGTTGTCGGTTCTGTCTGTGAAGACAGAGGGAGAGTCCATTTCTGTGCTCTGTTTGACACAACACACACAGGTGGGACCAGGGGCAGCGAGATGAGCCATAAATTGATACCATCAGAATGTGGTAGAATCAGGCACTTGGG